>NW_021703769.1:44362247-44648093 GCF_005190385.1 Monodon monoceros | reverse complement strand
ATACAGCACTGTATAAGTTTGAGGTATACAGCATAATAATTTTATTTACGTACATCGTGAAGTGATTATAAGTTTAGTGAAGTTCCATTATCTCATATAGGTACAAAATATGAGAAATAAAGAAATAGAAATAACTGTTTTTCTTGTGATGGGAACTCTTAGGATTTACTATCTTAACAACTTTCATATATAACATATATCAGTGTTAATTGTATTTATCATGTTGTACATTACATCCCTAGTGTTAATTTATTTTTATAACTGGAAGTTTGTACCTTTTGACCACCTTCATCCAATTCTCCCTCCCCTCACCCCCCACCTCTGGTAACCAAAAATCTGATCTCTTTTTCTATGACTTTGTTTGGTTGGTTGGTTTTGAAGTATAATTGACCTACAACACTATGTTAGTTCCTGTTACACAAAATAGTGATTTGATATTTCTGTGCATTTCAAACTGATCACCACGGTAAGTCTAGTTTTGATATGTTACCATACAAAGACATTACATAGTTATTGACTATGTTCTCTACACTGTACATTTCATACCCATGACTCATTTATTTTGCAACTGGAAGTTTGTACCTCTTAATCTTCCTCACCTATTTATTTTTGTCCCATTACTCCCCTTCACCCTGGCAAACACCTGTTTGTTCTCTGTATCTATAATTCTGTTTATGTTTTATGTTGGTTCATTTTTTTTAGATTCCACATGTAAATGAACTCATACAGCATTTGTCTTTCTTTGTATGACTTGTTTCACGTAGCATAATAGGTCCATCCATGTTATCACAAATGCAGAGATTTCATTCTTTTTTATGAGTAATATTCCATTGTATAAATACATCACATCTTCTTATCCATTCATCTATTGATGAACATCTAGGTTGCTTTCATATCTTGGCTATTGTAAGTAATGCTGCAGTGAACATAGGGGTGTATATATCTTTTCTAATGAAAAAATATTCTGAAAAGGAGTGGGAAAGAGATCTCAAAGATACTTCTTTCCTGCATTTCTACAAGGGTGATAGATTAGGATTTATGTGATATTTGAGTAGCTATTGTTAATGAAACTATTCTTACATTGTCAGACTATTCTGATGGCTATCTAGATAAAATTTAAAAACTTACTATTCAACTGGATATTTGTTTTCTGTACATTTTCTTTATAAGGACAGCAGAAAGTTTGGAAGTTTCTGGTGACTATAAGCAGAGTTAATAGAGCAGTGATAAAAAGAGTTTTTTCTGTAGTTACTGCAGTAATAAAACAATCTCCTTAAAAATATTTACAACATAATTTCTGAAAATTATGTAAATATTTGATTTGTAGATTATAGGCATTATTGATATCTGCTCAATATTATTACAGTTACTGAAATAATAGAATCTTGCTGAAAAACAATTCAAAATACTGTTGAAGTATATTATTGTAGAACAGTTGTGTCCAATACAAATACAATGTGAATCACATACATAATTTAAAAATTTCTAGTAGCTACATTAAACAAAGTAAAAAGAAACAGGTGAGATTAAATAAAAATGTATTTTATTTAACCCAATATATTAAAATTTTATCTGTAGCTCCAAAACTATAGCCCCCAGGCCAAATTCAACCAGGCACCTGTTCTTCTACAGCCCAGGAGCTAAGAATGGTTTCTACATTGAAATGGTTGAAAAATGAATAATAATATTTTGTGACATGTAAAACTTATATGCAATTTAAAGTTCAGTGCTCATAAATAACATTTTATTGAATATACCCACACACCTTTATCAGTGGCAGAGTTGAGTAGTTGCAACAGAGACCATATGGCCCACAAGCCTAAAATATTTGCTCGCTGGTGCTTTTACAGAAAATGTTGGTCAAACTCAGTCAAGGTAAAAGTGAAAGTGAAAGTCACCTTTACAAATACCCAATCCCACGCCAATCTCCGGAAGTAATCACAATGAAGGTATGAAGGGTTTTCTGTGTGAGTTTTTCTAGATCTGTATGACTACACATATTCTGTAGTTCTGTTTCTTTATGTATCTAGAACTTATATTCACACTTAAAAAATATAATGGCATCATTTCATATATATTCTGATTTCTTCACTTAATGATATTTTATATCAGTTTCAAAATGAGTACTTTTTTTTTTTGGCCGCGTTGTGTGGCATGTGGGATCTGAGTTCATCCACCAGGGATCGAACCTGGGCCCCCTGCATTGGGAGCATGGAATCTTAACCACTGGACCACCGGGGAAGTCCCTCCAAATTAGTACTTATACATATGTTCCTTGTTAGTACAAATATGTGCTTTCATGGCAGTGCACGTAGATGTTCTCATTCTAGAATCTACTTATTTATATCCCATGATTCAGGTTTACTATATGTTATTTTTTCAGTCCCATGTTAATGAGTTTAGGCTCTTTCCCCTCCTTTCTTCCCCTCCTGTCTTTCTCTCTCTCTCTCCCTTTCCCTCTCTCTTTCTATTACAAACAGTGCTGCAGTGAACATTCATGCAGATCTGTGTGTACTGGTACAAATATTCCTGCAGGATAGATTTCTAGAAGTAAAATTGGATCAAAGGGTAAGTTTATTATACATTTTGGTAGGAGTTGCCAAATTAGCCTCCAAAAAACCCAGCATCAGTTTACGTGTCAGTGGTGTGTGATGTAACCTTTTCTCCCTACATCTCTCACCAACAGTGGATAATCATTAAAAAAAAATTGTTTTTACCAGTCTAGTTTAGCTTTACATACATAACTTAGTATTTCCTCAATAGTCTTCTATTTGCTAAAGTACTGTTGCTCATTTAAAAAAATCAAAAAAGAAAAGAAAATTAACCAAGAAATATATAAAGTGCGAGGGGCAAGTCCTCTGAAATAACATTCAGAAATAACCACTCTTAAATAAGAATTCAAGCTAGAAGATTTAGCTTAGGACTCTGATATATTTGTATTTTCATCCTGATTAGTTTTCTTTGAGAGGAATATGGCATAGTAAAAAGCAATCATGCTTTAGAATTAGACTTCAGTTGACTCCTACTCTATCAAACTGTAAAATTTGATGGCAAATTTTACTTTATCTTTCTGAACTCAGTTTTCCCATCTGTAAAAATGTAAAGGTTAGATTAAATATGTTTAAATAATAGATGAAGTCACCGATCATAGCTGTTGCATAAAGTGTTTGCTTTATTTATTGCTTCCTTTCTTTTTCTCTCACTGCTTTCTTTCTGAGAACAACAAAAAGACACGTTTCCTAAAATACCATGTTTTATTGCAGAGGTTGGCAACCCATGATACGTCAAAGGAGATAGCTGAGAAGTAACGTTAGTATAGTAATGGATATGGACTTGTGGAGAGAAAGATTTATTCCTTTGAGGACTGAGTCTTCTCACCATCTCCTGACACCGCCCCTTCAGGTCATCTCCTCTTGTCCCATGACATTCTACAGCCAAAATTTTTGTTTGTTTGTTTGTTTTTAAACCTCAACATTGAGTAGTGATTCCTTCCACTTTAAAAAAAATTTTTTTTATTTACTTATTTTTGGCTGCGTTGGGTCTTCATGACTGCACATGGGCTTTCTCTAGTTGCTGCGAGGGGTGGCTACTCTTTGTTGTGGTGCATGGGCTTCTCATTGAGGTGGCTTCTCTTGTGGAGCATGGGCTGTAAGAGCACGGACTTCAGTAGTTGCGGCACGCAGGCTCAGTAGTTTTGGTGCACGGGCTTAGTTGCTCCGCAGCACGTGGGATCTTCCTGGACTAGGCTCAGACCTGTCTCCTGCATTGGCAGGCGGATTCTGAACCACTGCGCCACCAGGTAGGCCCCTCTACAGCCAAAATGTTGAATAATATTATCCTCCCTTTGGGGAAAACATGACTCTTCAGGCATCAAGGAAGTACCTTAACATTTTCTTTTATTGAAGTATACTTGATTTATAATGTCGTGTTAGTTTCAGGAGTACAGCAAAGTGATTCAGTTATATATACATAAATATCTTTTTTTTTTCAGATTCTTTTCCCTTATAGGTTATTACAGAATATTGAGTACAGTTCCCTGTGCTATACAGTAGGTCATTGTTGGTTATCTGTGTTAAATATAGTAGTGTGTATGTTAATCCCAAACTCCCCCACGTTTCCCCTTTGGTAACCATAAATTTGCTTTCTATGCTGGTGGGTCTATTTCTGTTTTGTATATAAATTCATTTGTATCATTTTTTTTAAAGATTCTGCATATAAGTGATATCATATGATGTTTGTCTTTGTCTGGCTTACTTCACTTAGCATGGTAATCTCTAGGTCTATCCATGTTGCTGCTAATGGCATTATTTCATTCATTTTTATGGCTGAGTAATATTCAATTGTATAAATATACCACATCTTCTTTATCCATTCATCTGTCAATGGAAATTTAGGTTGCCTCCATGTCTTGGCTCTTGTCAGTACTGCTGCAATGAACATTGGTGTGCACATATCTATTTGAATTATGTTTATTCCAGATACATGCCCAGGAGTGGGATTGCAGGATCATATGGCAGCTCTGTTTTCTAAGAGCTCCATACTGTTTTCTAAGGAACCTCCATACTGTTTCCCGTACCCATAGTGGCTGTACCAATTTACATTCCCACCAGCAGTGTAGGAGGGTTCCTTTTGCTCCACACCCTCTCCACGTTTATTATTTGTAGAATTTTTGGTGATGGCCATTCTGACCAGTGTGAGGTGATACCTTATTGTAGTTTTGATTTGCATTTCTCTAATAATTAGCAATGTTGAGCATCTTTTCATGTGCCTACTGGCCATCTGTATGTCTTCTTTAGAGAAACGTCTGTTAAGGTCTTCTGCGCATTTTTGATTCGGTGGTTTGTTTTATTGATATTGAGCTGTATGAGCTGTTTGTATATTTTGGAGATTAACCCTTTGTCAGTTGCATCATTTGCAAATACTTTCTCCCGTTCTCTATGTTGTCTTTTCGTTTTGTTTATGGTTTCCTTTGCTGTGCAAAAGCTTTTAAGTTTAATTAGGTCCCATTTGTTTATTTTTGTTTTATTTCCATTATTCTAGCAGATGGATCCATAAAGATATTGCTGCAGTTTATGTCAAAGAGTGTTCTGCCTATGTTTTCCTCTAGAAGTGTAGTATCTGGTCTTATGTTTAGGTCTTTAATCCATTTTGAGTTTATTTTTGTGTGTGGTGTGAGAAAATGTTCTAATCTCATTCTTTTACATGTAGCTGTCCAATTTTCCCAGCACCACTTATTGAAGAGACTTTCTTTTCTCCATTGTATTTTCTTGCCTCCTCTGTCATAGATGAATTGACCATAAGTGTGTGGGTTTACTTATGGGCTCTCTATTCTGTTCCATTGACCTATGTGTCTATTTTTGTGCCAGTACCATCCTGTTTTGATTACTGTAGCTTTGTAGCATAGTCTGAAGTCAGGGAGCGTGATACCTCCAGCTCTGTTATTCTTTCTCAAGGTGGTTTTGCCTACTTGGTGTCTTTTGTGTTTCCATACAAATTCTTAAATTATTTGTTCTAGTTCTGTGAAAAATACCATTGGTATTTTGATAGGGATTGCATTGAATCTGTAGATTGCTTCAGGTAGTAAGGACATTTTAACAATATTAATTCTTCCAGTCTATGGACATGGTATATATCTTTCTATCTGTTTGTGTTGTCTTCAGTTTCTTTCATCAGTGTCTTACAGTTTTCCAAGTACAGGGTTTTTTTTTTTACCTCCTTAGGTAAGTTTATTCCTAGGTATATTATTTTTATGTGATTGTAAATGGGATTGTTTCCTTAATTTCTTTTTCTGATAGTTCATTTTTAGTGTATAGAAATGAAACAGATTTCTGTATATTAATTTTGTATCCTGCAACTTTACTGAATTCATTGATGAGCTCTAGTAGTTGTTTTTTTTTTTTTTTTGGTAGGATTTTCTATGTATAGTATTATGTTGTCTACAAACAGTGACAGTTTTACTTCTTTCTTTCCAATATGGATTCCTCTTCTTTTTCTTGTCTGATTGCTGTGGCTGGGACTTCCAATACTATGTTGAATAAAGATGAGAGTGGGCATCCTTTCTCATTCCTGATCATAGAGGAAATGCTTTCAGCTTTTCACTGTTGAGTATGATGTTAGATGTGGGCTTGTTATATATCGCCTTTATTATGTTTAGGTATGTTCCCTCTGTACCCAGTTTCTGGAGAGCTTTTAATCATAAACCAATGTTGAATTTTGTCAAAAGCTTTTTCAGCATCTATTGAGGGGATTATATGGTTTTTAGTCTTCAGATTGTTAAGGTGATGTATCACATTGATTGAATTGCATATATTGAACCATCCTGGCATCCCTGGGACAAATTCCACTTAATCATAGTTTATTATCTTTTTAATATATTGTTGGATTCAGTTTGTTAAATTTTGTTGAAGATTTCTGCAACTGTGTTCATCATTGGTATTGGCCTGTAAATTTCTTTTTTTGTGATATCTTTGTCTGGTTTTGGTGTCAGGGTGATGCTGGCCTCACAGGATTAGTTCAGAAGCATTCTTTCCTCTGCAATTTTTGGGAATAGTTTGAGAAGGATAGGTGCTAACTCTTCTCTAAATGTTTGGTAGAATTCAACTGTGAAGCCATGGTATCCTGGACTTTTGTTTGTTGGGAGGTTTTTGTTTTGTTTTGCTTTTTTTTTTAATTACTGATTCAATTTCATTACTGGTAATTAGTCTGTTCTTATTTTCTGTTTCTTCCTGGTTCAGTCTTCGGAGATTGTACATTTCTAGGAATTTGTCTACTTCTTCTAGGTTGTCCATTTGATTGGCATATGTTGTTTTTAGTAATCTCTGATGATCCTTTGTATTTCTGTGGTGTCGGTTGTAACTTCTTTTTCATTTCTTTTTTATTGATCTGAGCCCTCTGTCTTTTTTCTTGATGCATCTGGCTAAAGATTTATCAATTTTGTTTATCTTTTCAAAGACCCAGCTTTGTTTTACTGATCTTTTCTATTTTTTTGGTCTCTATTTCATTTATTCCTGCTTTGATCTTTATGAGTTCTTTCCTTCTACTAACTTTGGATTTTGTTTGTTCTTCTTTTTCTAGTTCCTTTAGGTGTAAAGTTTGGTTGTTTATTTGAGATTTTTCTTATTTCCTGAGGTAGGCTTATGTCACTATAAACTTATTTCTTAGAACCTCTTTTGGTGTGTACCATAGATTTTTTTTTTTCTTTTTAAATATTTATTGGGACTTCCCTGGTGGTCCAGCGGTTAAGAATCTACCCTCCAATGCAGGGGACGTGGGTTCAATCCCTGGTCGAGGAACTAAGATCCCACATGCCATGGGGCAACTAAGCCCACATGCTGCAACTACTGAGCCCATGTGCTCTAGAGCCCACACGCCACAACTAGAGAGCCCGCGCTCTGTAACTACTGAGCCCGCACACTCTGGAGCCTGTGCACCACAACTAGAGAGCCTGCGCTCCGCAACTACTGAGCCCATATGCTCTGGAACCCAGGCGCCACAATTAGAGAGAAGCCCGTGTGCTGCAACGAAGAGCCCACATGCTGCAATGAAAGATCCCATGTGCTGCAACTAAGACCCAGTGCAGCCAAGAATAAATAAATAAATAAATATTTATAATTTTTTTTTTTTTTTTTGCGGTACACGGGCCTCTCACTGTTGTGGCCTCTCCCATTGCGGAGCACAGGCTCCAGACGCACAGGCTCAGCGGCCATGGCTCACGGACCCAGCGGCTCCACGGCACATGGGATCTTCCCGGACCAGGGCACAAACTCGTGTCCCCTGCATTGGCAGGCAGACTCTCAACCACTGCGCCACCAGGGAAGCCCAATATTTATAATTTTAAAAAATTCTTATTTCTTTTTTATTTATTTGGCTATGTTGGGTCTTAGTTGTGGCATGTGGGGGCTTCACTGCGATGCACAGGATCTTCGCTGTGGCATGTGGGTTTCTCTCTAGTTGTGGTGTGTGGGCTTTCTAGTTGTGGCTTGTGGCTCCAGAGCACATGGGCTCTGTAGTTGTGGCATCTGGGCTCCAGAGCGTATGGGCTCTGTAGTTGTGGCATGTGAGCTCTCTAGTTGTGGCACATGGGCTCAGTAGTTGTGTCATGTGGACTTAGTTGCCCCATGGCATATGGGATTTCAGTTCCCCAACCTGGGGTCAAACCTGTGTCCCCTGCATTGGAAGGTGGATTTTTAACTGCTGGACCACCAGGGAAGTTCTCTGTACCATAGATTTTGGATCATTGTGTTTTCATTTTCATTTGTCTCAGGTATTTTTTTAAATTTCCTCTTTGATTTTTTTTGGTGATCCATTGGTTGTTTAATAGCCTATTGTTTAGCCTCCATGTGTTTGTGTTTTTTACATTTTTTTTCTTGTATTTGATTTCTGGTCTCATAGTGTTGTGGTTCAGAAAATATTCTTCATATGATTTCAGTTTTCTTAAATTTACCAAGGCTTGTTTTGTGGTTTAGCATGTGATCTTTCCTAGAGAATGTTCCATGTGCACTTGATAAGAATTCGTATTCTGCTGCTTTTGGATGGAATTTTCTGTATATATCTATTAAGTCCATGTGGTCTAATGTGTCATTTAAGGCCAGTGTTTCCTTATTGATTCTCTGTTTGGTTGATCTGTCCATTGATGTAAGTGGGATGTTAAAGCCCTGTACTAATATTGTGTTACTGTCAGTTTCTTCCTTTATGTCTGTTAGTATTTGCTTTATGTATTTAGGTGCTCCTATGTTGGGTGCATATATATTGACAATTGTTATATCTTCTTCTTAGATTGATCCCTTGATCATTAGGTAATGTCTTTGTCTCTTGAATGGTCTTTGTCTTAAAGTCTATTTTTTCTGATACAAGTATTGCTACCCCAGCTTTTTTTTGGATTTCCATTTTAATATTAATCTGCTTAGGAGTTGTGCTGTGTTTAATGTTTTCTGTAGTTGTAGGTGCCAGAGGCCTTCACATTTTTCTAGTGAAGTCCTTGCTTTTGTCTCTCTTGGTGTTTTAGGGCTGCACTAAGGACTTCCTTACATACAGTCTGTATCTCAAAGCTCTTTCAGCTGCAATCCCACTGTTACTATACTGTAATACTAATGATATAGTGGTAAAACATAGGGGAGGGGAAGTGCTCTATAATCTTATGATTAAATCTCAGTCTTTTAGTGGGCCTGTGTCCCTGGATGTGACCTTCACAAGTGTATTTTAGCTCTCCCCAGCCTTCAGTGAGGCAGAAAAACTAGAGAGGGCTGGGGTTGGAGAAATGCCCTTCCCCCTTTCAGCAAAGTCCTTCCCCTTGAAGAATGGGCATTTGTAGGGCAATGCTCTGGGTATATTTCACAGTGATTACTTTTCCCCTCCCCCTGCCACAGCCCTGAGGGGATCTTTCTTGGCTTTTTATCACAAGAACCTGGTGGGGTTCTTGGAGGTAAAACCCACAGAAGTGTGGACCCCGCCTAAGGCTGAACCCCGCAAGAGATTCTCACTCTTGTGTTAGTTTACCCTCAGCCTCCAGTGATTCATCACATTTACCATTTATGTGCCCCTACCAGTTTATGGCTCTAGCACATCTGCTCCAGTTAAGCAGATCTCAGCTGTGACTCTGAGAGTTCTCCCATCTTGCCAGATTTCAAGGTGGCAGATAGCCTTGCATCCTCAGCTCTCTAATGGGTCCAAGAAAAGCCACTGATATTTCAGTTTGTTCAGCTTTTTGCTCGCTGTAAAGAAGAGAATGATGACTTCTAAGCTGTTTACTTTTGGAAGTGAAATATGCTAATAAGCACTTAGTAGCCACTAAATAAGCAGTTTATTAGACAGTAGAATTTTATGTATTTGTTTAAGAACTTTATTTTTTTTTGCTGTTCTGGGAATTGCCAGCTTACATTAAAATTTTTTAATGCAAAATTAAAGCTGTCTCAAAATACTTAGAGTTATAAAAGGGAGATTCGATTTGTTATCAGTAGCATCAAAAGATCTGTTGGTTAACACAACATTGTAAATCGACTATACTTCAGTTAAAATTTTTTTGAAAGATCTATCGGTGGAAATTTTGTATATGTAGGCAGATCTTAATTCAACATAAGAAACTTCTGGGAAAATTATTCAACAATGTTGGGCATATAGGTGGTAGTTTATGTATTTGAAAATCCTTTCCTAATTGTGAATTGATTTGGGAATGCCACTAAGTTTTTCCTATTCCCCTAGGTAAGTATGTAAAAGCAGAAGCTAAGTGACAACTCTTCAGGTACTTACAATAAAGAGTAACTACCTTGGATGAGAGGGGGCACTATATAACTTCCAATGTAGAGATTCTTTGATGGTCTGACACTGTGCCCTTTAAACCTCCCAAAGTGGAAAAGTCCACTTCTCTTCCAAATTTTTCTAAGTAGAGTTTAAATCCATTTATACACTTTTAATGGGATGGCCTAGAGGAAACTGATGTTCAGTGTCCTAAATCCCATTCCAGCTTTGGAGCTAAGGGTTAGGCATGGAGCTTCTGTGCAGCAGGAGATTGTTATGAGTACCAGCCCAGCCTGGAGCCATGCATCTAAATGAGACCCCAGTGGGCAAGCTTGCATATGTGTGTAGTGCTGGGCTGTGGTGACATTGCTTACAATATGCCTGTGAGGCAGAGGACAGAGGATATGCGTTGTGCCCAAGCTCCTGTGAAGTGAATTTCTCCTTTTGCAGGAGGTTATGTGCAGGGAAGAGACAGGCTCAGATGTCTTAAAATTTATCTCCATTGCTGGGAAACTGCTGTGTGTAGCAACCTTGCTGAAAATACAAAGCTTATGGTCAATATAGCTACTTTGTATTGCTTTTGACTAAAAGCTTTGTTAGTGACAAAAGAAAGACCTTGGTTGGTTGTTTTACATCTTACTGTTTTATTTTGAAGAAACAAACATGTTCCCAAATGTTAAAAAATAAACCAAATCTTTTAAATGTTGTTTTCAAGGGCTGGGAAATATTTTGAAGTAATGATGTTTCTGAACTTTATATAATTCATAGTCTCTAAATTCTGTACAATTCGTGTTCTTTTCTCCTCTAGTCAACCCCAGATACATTTATAAACATATTTATATGTTTCAGGAACCACTTACATTGACTTCAATATACTTACTAAAGAGTTGAGCCCAGAAAGTTTAGGGTTTTGCCGGTCACTTTTGATGGTTAGTGGCAGAGTTGATAGGTTTTATGTAAAGTGATCCTTCCTTAACACTCATAATTTTAAAAATTTTTAAATTAAGGTATAATTTACGTACATTAAAATTCACACTTTTTAGTGTTCAATTCTGTGAGTTTTGACAAATGCATACAGTCATGTAATCACCACTACAATTAAAATATTTCCACTAACAAAAAATCAACTCTGCCCTTTTAAAGGTTTAGATTTTACTTTAAGGTCTGTGATACATTTTGTGTCAACTTTTGTGAGACTGTGAGGAAGTGTGGATCTAGTTACTTCCTTCCTTCCTTCCATCCCTCCTTCCTTCCTCTCTTTCTTCTGTCCCCCTCCCTCCCTCCTTTCTTTCTCTCTTCCTTTCTTTCACAAATGGATATCCAGTCATTCAAGGACCATTTGTTGAATAGCCTTTCTGTTTTTGTTGAAAATTAATTCACCATATATGGGTATATCTAAAGTTTCTGAGCTCTCACTTCTGTTTCACTGATCTCTATGAGTATAAATCTCAAAAATTTTAAATTCATTAGTGTGGTTAAGTTATAAATGTCTTTGGTCCCATAATTTCTAGTTTCTAGAAAATCTGTTTCGATATTAAAAGTATTCAAGAGTAAAACATTACAAAGAAAGTAGAAATATTTTTTTTCTCTTAACTCCTAGTAAGGGTCTCTTTGTTTTTGTCTAACTTCATCTTTTCTGGCCTGAGTTTGAATGGCAGAGTGTGCATCAAGATGGAGGATGGAGCTTCTCCCCTGCCTACATTCAAAGCAAGACATCTCTGGTTTCTTTGACAAGAGCTGTATTTCATCAGAGATTTTGTTTCTAAAGTACTGTCTCTCTTAGTCCATATTTAGCTGTAGGTGGATTTTGTCTCTATTTGGGGGGTGGTGGGGGTGAAGGGAGCAAGGGCACCAACCACTAAAAAACTATGCTCCATACACCTCCAGGGTCTGAGCTTCTAAATTAGTCACTCGCTCCTGGGGATCCCATGGCTATGGAAGAGACAGGAATGAGAGGGGAAGTTTTTTGCTTTGACCAGAGAACCCTGATCTACTATATTCTCTTCCTCAGTGACTCTTGTTCTCTAACTGCCATTGGGTGGGCTTTCTGTAGTCTTGGAAACGTTCATCTCTGCCTTGACACTGGATGAGCACGGTCACTCACAGACTGTGGGGACCTCCCACTCTGTTCCATGCACATGGCTGAGCACCAGATTCCAGAATGTTGCAGCTAGGCTTACAGATAGGGACATTCACTGCACCTGCTAAGGGTGGCACTAGGTTGCCTCCACTATACCATGGTGTTTCCTGCTTGACAAATTGCTTGTCTCTCTCTCTTCCCATTGACAGCTTGCAGAGTATGCCTCTGAAGGGACTGTGCCTCAATGTGCTCCAACAGCTCCCAGAAGGCAAGCCATTGCCCTTTTCTTGATGTCATTTCCCTCCCTCCCTGATACAGTGAGTAGTCCTCCTTACCGTCCCCTCTGCTTAGGTCAGAGCCAACTCACGAAGTCAGCCTTGGGCTGTTTACAGAGTTCCTCAGAACTTTGTAGCACCCCCAGCCCCCATCCCCATCCCACAGTGTTACAACAGGCGCTTTCGTCTCCCTTCTCTTGAGGGCAGTATACCCAGGAATAACTGGCTGGGTGGTGTTAAATGAAAATGCATCTCAGCCACCTGATTCAGCCACCCAACCTTATTGAGCTCATGGTTCCTTATTTGTAGGGCTGCTGTCACTGGAAGACATCTCCCTCTACCCTAATGGCCCAGTACTTGGAGCAGCAGCCATCTGGGGCCAGAGAAGAAGCTGATTTTACCTGCAGTCTTCATCAGTCCATTTCGCTTTCCAAATTTCAGTCTTCTAGGAAGGCACTTGTGTGCAAATGATCCCAGGGCCTTCAGTCATGCTGCCTCTTGCCCTTTTCCAAGACATGACTTCAGAGTCAGCCATTTAAAAATTTAGTATGTAGTCTTCTAGATTCTTTTATGCATTAAGAAAAACATACATGGGGTGATACTACACAGACTGTAGTCTTCTTTATGCACTCCTGTGTTGATGGCATTTTTCATGTTATAAGCTGTGTGAAATTCCATTGTATAGTTAGTTATAGCATGGGTTACTTCACCAGTGCCTCACTGACTGATGTTCACGTTGCTCCAGTTTTCAGATATTGTGAACAGTACTCCCACAAACATCCCTGTAGGTACATCTTAGTGCACCTGAACAATGATTAACTGAAGATGTATCCTTAGAGGCGGAACAGATAAAATTTATATTTTGATACGCACTACCCTTTAGAAAGACAGCACCATTTATGCTCTCACCAGCAGTACATAAGGTTCACTTTTTCCCTATGCTGTGGTCAGCACTGAGCTTTATCATTCTTTTTCATCTATCCCAGACTATACCCATACTAGGGCAAACAGAGTATTTTATTGTTTCAGTTTGTATCTCTTTGATTATGAATAGGGTTGAGCATCATTTCATATACTTAATGGTCAATTGTCTGTTCATATATTTTTTCTACTGTAATATTCATCTTTTCTGTTTTTTTAAATTATTTTTTTAAACTTTTAATTTTATATTGGAGTATAGTTGATGAACAATGTTGTGATAGTTTCAGGTATACAGCAAAGTGATTCAGTTATACATATATCTATTCTTTTTCAAATTCTTTTCCCATTTAGGTTGTTACATAATATTGAGCAGAGTTCCTTGTGCTATGCAGTAGGTCCTTGTTGGTTATCCATTTAAAATATAACGTTGTGTAAATGTCAATCCCAAACTGGGTAACATTTTTTCTGTTTTGATTTGTAAGAGTTTTTATGTGGTAAAGATGTTAACTCTTTGTCTTGTGTATACATTGCAGATATTTCCCCCAGTTTGTTGTTTGTCTTTTAATTTTGATTCTAGTGTCTTTTGCCAAAAGGACTTTAAATTTTTGTACAGTCAAATGTGTTATTTTCCTTTGTGGCTTCTAGTTTTTCACTCTTTTCCCATGCAAAGATTATAAAATATTTAAGTGTATTTATTGCTACTGATGATTTTTTAAAAATCTTCTTCCAGGCTCAATGGAGGAGGGTAGTATGAAGTTACTCCTTGACAGGTCTGGTGAAACAGACTCTCATGAGCACCACAGAAGTTGAGTATAACCAAGAGCCCAGTTTGATGACATTGGTTGTGTCTACAGAGTTGTTAATACAATTGTCCCAGATGTTTTATAAGTAAATGAAAGGTAGAACATATGATTCTCTTGTTATTAAGTTGAACAAATCTTTTGTTTCCAGCTTTGACCAAATATATACTAGCTTTATAATTTTTAAGCTACTAACCAGTTGGCCTAGAGTTTTCTGTGTAAGGGGAAAGAAGCCTCGCTAAGCAATATGTTATTAATTACTGTTGCAGCCACTCTGAGAAACAGAATGGACACCCTCTCAAAATTTGTTTCAGTTGTAGCACTGATGGTGCCACACACACACCAAGAGGGTATGAAAAGTGTAATTATGTCCACAATAGGAAGTCTCTAGGGAGAGCAGGGCAGGCAGCCCAGGAGGTCCAGAATGGGTGAGAGAGTAAGGAAAGGAGATACGCGTGTTTCCTGTGGTTGAGGTGGGGTTGGGAACAGGGTTCCTGCATGCGGGCAGGGCCTTGCCTGGTTTGAATCTTCCTCTGACGTCAGCAGAGGGAGCACTAAGGTTTTCCCATCCACTTGCCCAAATGTGGGGCAGAGGGGCAGAGGGAAGGGTGTGGCTTAAAAGCTGATAGCAGTCAGATTTCTTATTGTAACCGCCAATCCCTGAACAGTTACATTTACATATCCTTAGGTTCCCAGAAGTGCTGAAAGGGTAGGAGCACCTTTGCATATTGAAGAGTCCATCCCCCACAAAATGCTAGTTCATGCTCAAAGGTGTTTCTGTAGTTGCTAATAGCTGGAGACAACCAACAAACCAAACACCTTTATTTATTATGTTTTGAATTTTTTTAATTTTTATTGATTTTATTTATTTTTTGGCTGCACTGGGTCTTTGTCATTGCATGCGGGCTTTCTCTAGTTGCAGTGAGTGGGGGGCTACTCTTCGTTGCGGTGCACAGGCTTCTCAGTGCGGTGGCTTCTCTTCTTGGGGAGCACAGGCTCTAGGCACGTGGGCTTCAGTAGTTGCAGCACACAGGCTTAGTAGTTGCGGCACATGGGCCCTAGAGCGCGCGGGCTTCAGTTGCGGCGCGTGGGCTTCAGTTGCGGCATGCAGACTCTGGGGTGTGCAGGCTTCAGTAGTTGTGGTGCGCAGGCTCAGTAGTTGTGGCTCGCGGGCTCTAGAGTGCAGGCTCAGTAGCTGTGGCACACAGGCTTAGTTGCCCTGCGGCATGTGGGATCTTCCCAGACCAGGGATCCAACCCATGTCCCCTGCATTGGCAGATGGATTCTTAACCACTGCACCACCAGGGAAGTCCCCAAACACCTTTAAAAAGCTAAAAATATATGTGTCAGGAACTCCAGATACTAATGTTGTAGGTATTCATCACACCTAACCTCAGGTTCCTTGATAGCCTAGACATTTATGTTGAAACAGATTTTAAATGACTTCCTCAGCCACACTGATGTACATGACCTTATACTCCTCTAACGATAATGCCTCAGTCCTGAGTTTTTCCATTACTTGGTGATTTAGTTACTAATGTCATATGAATCAGATGTCAGCAATGCATTTATTTCCAGAATGCTGAGTATCAAGGCTTGGATAAACTATTTTCTTTTGTAAAAATTCTATTTGTTGATATGTGATTTTCTCATTTCCTCCTGAAATCACTTCATCATTGTCAGTAATTTCATTCTCTCTCTTTAGACAGCAGTTACTGCCCTTGACTGCTTGCTTTTTAGATTTTCTGCTTTCTCAGTAAGCACTTTCAACAATACAAACTGACGTAATGGAGTATTTATTTCTTAGATATTTTTGCTTTTGTTGAGAGTGTAAATGCCCATTTGATTTCAGTGGGTTCTTTGACTTAGATTAGTTACATATATCTTTGTGAACATATGTAGTTCTGAGATATATTGGGCTTCATGTCCAATACTAATTTTTCAATGCCTGAATGATTAGTTGGGAAAACTGAAGAATCAAATATTACTCATTTTTTCACCACTTAATGCTATGTTATGTAATTAACTTTTGCCTTTTGTAAAAGCTTGTCATATACCAGGTTCTTGAGTCAAAATTCCATTTGCGGGGCTTCCCTGGTGGCGCAGTGGTTGTGAGTCTGCCTGCCGATGCAGGGGACGCGGGTTCATGCCCTGGTCCGGGAAGATCCCACATGCCGTGGAGCAGCTAGGCCAGTGAGTCATGGCCGCTGAGCCTGTGCATCTGGAGCCTGTGCTCCGCAGCGGGAGAGGCCACAGCAGTGAGAGGCCCGCTTACTGTAAAGAAAAAAAAAAAATCCATTTGCAGTTATTTGTTTTTAAAGGGTTAGTATCCTCTCCTTTTGTTTGTATACTACTACATCTTCTTTAATCCTTTGATCCATGCCCCCAACATAGGTTTTTATTGTACATACAAATAGTTTGCTTTCTTTTTTGAGGTATTACTCAAGTGCCTTTCACTGCATAAATCCTTTTTATTCCTTGTTTCTGCTTGGAATTCTGGAGATTTCTGAGAGATCGGCAGGAATTTCACAGATCAAGTTCATCGAGGTGAGAGATTTTTTTTACTAGACATATTTGGCAAATATAGAAAGTGTTAATATAGAAACCTCAAAAATTAAAAATAGGAAAGTAATGGCTCTTGGTCCAGTTTTCCTGGAAAATGTTGAGTAAATTTTCACTTAAAATGGGACAGTAAGGCTTCCCTGGTGGCGCAGTGGTTGAGAGTTCGCCTGCCGATGCAGGGGACACGGGTACGTGCCCCGGTCTGGGAAGATCCCACATGCCATGGAGCGGCTGGGCCCGTGAGCCATGGCCACTGAGCCTGTGCGTCCAGAGCCTGTGCTCTGCAACGGGAGAGGCCACAACAGTGAGAGGCCTGCGTACCGCAAAAAAAAAAAAGGGACAATCATCTTCCAGTCAAAAGAGTAACGTTGGCCGCCTGTAAACCAGAAACTTGATAGTAAAATACAAAGGGATTGTGCTATCAGCATTAACATGGATTAGATTTATTTCTTTAGTCAAATGGAATTAAATCACTAAGCTCTGAACTCAGAAAAATTTCAGCAAGTACAATACAATCCTGACAGAATCTACACTACACCATGACCAATGTAATCATTATAATCTTCCATGAAAATTATATTCAACATACCTACACATCAATTATTGAAAGGCAACTGTATCTTGTTCCCTATGAAAATAAACATACCACTAATATGATGATGAAAGGTGTCATCAGAAATAGCTTCCAAGAAAAGGTGTCTAAAATGTTAAACTTTAATACAATATGATGATCCTCCAGTATTACTATTTAATGTTCTAGTTTATGCCTAAACTCATAAGGTACTATGGCAACATCAGATATTATCTCGTTCACCATTAGAATGTTTCTATTGCCTTTTAAGATGTCTTAATAAATCACGGAGCCTTGTTTTAGAGACTGCTATATTAGTAGATAATTAAATATTTCTCTTGGTCAGTGAATCAGATTCCAGTTTGTGATTGAACGGCATGTTAAAGCATTTGGAGAGGCTGGAATTAGGAGTACCATGATGTTTGTATGTTTCTAGTATGTAGAATCCATACTAATTCTATTCTAAATTTCTAAAACTCCACTGGTGTGATGGTTAATTTTATGTGTCAACTTGGCTAGGCCATGGTGCCCAATTGTTTGGTCAAACCCCAGTCAAATATCTTCAGAGAAGGTATTATTTTAGATGTGATTAGCATTTAAATCAGTAGACTTTTAATTAAGCATTTTACTATCCGTAATATGGATGAGACTCTTTCAATCAATTGAAGGCCTTAGGAGAAAAGACTGAGGTCCCCAGGAGAAGAAAAATTCTGCCTCCATTTTGCATTCAGGCTCAAGGCTGCAACATCAACTCTTCCCTGGGTCTCTAGCCTGCCGCCTGCTCTACAGATTTCAGACTTGCCAGCCCCCACAGTCTTGTGAGCCATTACTTAGAATAAACCTCTCTCTCTCTCTCTCTCTCTCTCTATATATATATATATATATATATACACATATATATATATATATCTCATAATGGTTCTCTTCCTCTGGAGAACCCTAACTGATACAACTGGTAAATTAAAAATGAATAATCTGAAATATAAAAGACCCCTAGAAGAAAACATAGGCGGTCAGCTCCTTGACATTGGTCTTGGTGATAATATTTTGGATCTGACTCCAAAAGCAAAGGCAACAACATGAAAAATAAACAAATGGAACTACATCAAAATAAAACACTTTTGCACAGCAAAGGATATCATCAACAAAAAGAAAAGACAACCTATTAAGTGCAGAGAAAACTTCACTTATTTATGATGTTAAGTTTTCCAATTCATAAACATGGTATGTCTCTCCATTTGTTTAGGTTTCTCAATGTTTTATAGTTTACTTTGTAAAGATTTTGCACATATTTTGTTAGGTTTATTTCCAGGAAAGTGATTTTTTAAGTGTATTGTTTAAGGAGTATTCAAAAATTTTTATTTTCTAGTGATTGTTCATTATAGAAATACAGTTGTATAGAAATACTTTAAATCCAGCAAATTTGCTAAATACATTAATTCTAATAATGTATTTGTAGATTATTTTGAACTTTTACGTACCCAATCACACACTTTGTGAATAAGGACAGTTTTAATTTTTCCTTTTCAATCCTTATTGAAGGATAGTACCTCATTTACAAAGCAGTCCAGTTCAGTATTAAAAAATCAGTCAGTGTAATTAACTCACCATATCAACATATAAAAGAAGAAAAAGAGTGTGATCACTTCAATATATGCAGAAAGACCATTTGACAAAATTCAATATCCATTCATGATAGAAACTCTCCCCAAACTGGTAATAATAGGGAACTCCCACAACCTGATAAAGGGTATATTCAAAAAACCTACAGCTAACATCAAGCTCGATAAGATCTTGTGCTTTCCCCTCTAATACTGGGAACAAGGCAAGGAAGTCCACTCTCACTAGTCCTATTCAACTTTCTACTGGAGATCCTAGCCAGTGCATTAAGGCAAGAAAAAGAAATATGCATATGTCTCACAAAGGGATATAGGAAACTGCCTTTATTTGAACGTGACATAATTGTCTATGTAGGAAATCTCAAAGTGTCTTTTAAAAAAAGCTCCCAGAAACCTATGGAAGGGGAAAAATCATATATATGATGAGGGATTAATATCCAAAATATATAAAGAACTCACACAACTTAATACCAAAAAAAAGTCTGATTAAAAAATGGGAAGAGGATTGGAATAGGTATTTTTCCAAAGAAGACATACAAATGATTAACAGGTACATGGAAAAGTGCTCAGCATCACTAATCATCGGGGAAATGGAAATCAAAACCATGAGATATCACCTCACACATGTTAGGACAGCTGTTATCAAAAAGACAAGCAATAAATGTTGGCAAGGATGTGCAGGAAAGGGAACCCTTTTGCACTGTTGGCGGGAATGTAAATTGGTGCAGTCACTATGGGAGACAATGTGGAGAGTCCTTAAAAAATCTAAAAGGCATATGACCCAACATTTCCACTTCTGGGTACTTAACCAAAGGAAATAAAATCGCTATCTTAAAAAGACATCTGGACACCCATGTTCACTGCAGTATTATTTACAGTAGCCAAGATATGGCAGTAACCCCTAATTGTCCATCGATGGATGAATGGATAAAGAAAATTATTAATATTCAACTATAAAAAAGAAGGAAATCTTGCCCATTTGTGACAGTATGAATGGACCTTGAGGGCAATATTCTGTTAATGTGGTTAAATTACATTGATTATTTTTAAAAAATATTATGCCAACCTTGCCTTACTGGGATAAACCTCAATTATCATATAGTATCCTTTTTATAAAATGATGGATTTCATAAATTTTTGTGGATTTTGCATGTGTGTTCCAATTCTCTACTTTTGAGCTCTGAGTTTTTTCCCCCATCTCTTGGTTGACTGAAGTATTCCTTTTAATGCTTCTTTTTTAAGATGTATTTTAAAAAATAACCATAATACTATTATCAGACATAAAAGTAAGCAATACTTCCATAATATAAAAATATCCAGCCAGTGTTCATATATGAAGGTATATATATATTCTATATATAAATGGGAGTATACTATACACATTTATTTTTACTTCACTTTTTTCACCTAATAGTGTATCCTGGAGGTCACTCTATAGAGATATAGATGTATTTCCCATTCTTTTTTACAACTGCATGATACTCCATGGTATGGATGTACCATAATTTATTCACCTAGTCCCCTACTGCAGGAAATTTAGGTTGTTTCTAGTCTTTTGCTATTACAAATGGTGCTTCAGTGAATAGCGTGTATCATTTTGTGGTTTTGCCAGTATATATTTGGGGTAGATTCCTAGAAGTGTGATTGCTGGGTCAAACGGTAACTGCATATGTAATTTGCTACATGTTACCAAATTCCCCTCCAAAGGGGTTGTGCCACTTTGTATTTCCACTAGGAATGTATGAAAGTACCTGTTTGTTGACAGACTTGCCAACAGAGTGTGCCAAACAGTTGATAATATTGCCAATCTGATGTGTGAAATGGTATTTCAGTATTGTTTTAATTTGTATTTCTCTTGTGAGTGAGGTTGAGCATCTTTTCATATCGTTAAGAATCATTTGAATTTCTTTTTGTGGAATTGTCTGTACATATTCCTGGTCTATTTTTCTATAAGGGTTTTGGGTTTTTCTTTTCTATGTCCAGAAGTGCTACATATGAAGGATGTGAACCCTGTGCCTGTGATGGTAATAGCAAATGTGTCTTCCCAGTTTGTCATTTGTCTTTTTACTTTGCTAATAGAAATTTTGACATGCAAAACTTCTTAATTTTTATTTTTTGGTAATTAATACCTTTCCCTTATTCTTTGTGGATTTTTAAGTCATAACCTTACTCCCAGGTTACAGAGAAATTCATCTTGGGACTTCCCTGGTGGCGCAGTGGATGACTCTGCACTCCCAATGCAGGGGGCCTGGGTTCAATCCCTGGTCAGGGAACTAGATCCCGCATGCATGCTGCAACTAAGAGTTCACATGCCACAACTAAGGAACCCGTGTGCTGCAACTAAGGAGCCTGCAAGCCGCAACTAAGACCCAGCACAACTAACTAACTAAATAAGTAAGAAATTCATCTTGTTTTTTCTAGTATTTGCATGTTTAATATTTTTACTTTGAAATCTTTGATCCATTTATTATTTTTAAAAGAAATTTATTTATTTATTTTTGGCTGTGTTGGGTCTTCGTTGCTGTACGTGGGCTTCCTCCAGCTGCGGTGAGCAGGGGCCACTCTTCACTGTGGTGCGCAGCCTTCTCATTGTGGTGGCTTCGTGTTGCAGAGCACAGGCTCTAGGCACGCGGGCCTCAGTAGTTGCAGCACGCGGGCTCAATAGTTGTGATGCATGGGCTTAGTTGCTCCGCAGCATGTGGGATCCTCCTGGACCAGGGCTTGAAACCATGTCCCCTGCATTGGCAGGTGGACTCTTAACCACTGCGCCATGAGGGAACTCCCCTTTGATCCATATAGAATTTATTCTGATGCATGATGTGAGGAATAGATCCAATTTTAACTTTTTCCATATGATTATCTAGTTGTCCTACCATCTAACACCTTCTCTTTTCTACTGAAGCAGCTAAGATGCTGTCTTTATCATATACTAAATTTCAGTGTGCATTTGGCTCTATATTTGTGTTTTTATTTATGTCCTTTTGCAGAAGGATATGTGAATGGTACATTTTGGGCCTCTGTATGATAACTGTGTTGCCTTCATACATCTTCACTTGCTACAAAGTTCTTGGTTCACAGCCTTTTGCCCTTAGTGTCTATGGATATCTAGACTCTGGTATTAGCAGTGCAGAGAAATCTGAGGCCAGGCTGATTTTTGGTACTTTGTAGATAACCATTTTTTAGGAATGAAATCTAGGATATTTTTTTGTCTTTATATTTAGTTTAAAATTGCTCTTAGAAATTTTTTGTCTAATTGTGGTTTTCTTTTCATTGATTATTTTTTATCTATATTGCCTTGATCTTTTTTCAGCTTTAGGAATTTATTTTTCAGTATCTTTGGCCTTTTTAGTTTAATATGGTCTCATCTCTCAGAGGCACCAGTTTCCCACATGCTGACTTCCAGTCTCTTGCTTCCGTTTGTGTTACCTTTTTCTCCTTCATTTCACTCTTTCTTATCCTTTCACTTTGTGTAACAGGAGAGTTTCTTCAATTTGTCTATCTATCCAGTTTTATTTTCCACATCATCAGTTCAACGTCTGTACTCTATGCTTGTGAATTTTAACGATTGCCTTTTTAGTTTCCTTATAATTATCCTTTGGTTAACCTGTATATCATGGCATTAGAGTCAGACAGGCAAATCTGGATTCAGATCACTACTCTGACATTTACAGCTGCTTGACCTTGAGCAAGTTATTTCACTCTTCCAACTCTCAACTGTCTATTTTATAATAGAGATGATTTTTAGGAGTAAACAAATAATATATACACTGTGCCTGGCATATAGTAAATACTCAATAAATGATAGCTATTAATAAAACTTTATTCCACTGTCTTTTTATCTCTTTCTGTTGCCTTTTTATTTCAGCCTGTTATTTCCTTACAGACTTCTGCTACCATAACTACAGGTAATATCTTCTTGCAGAGTAACAAAATATTACTAAAAACTTTTTAACCTGTATACTGAATTATGTCATTTCCAGAGAAAGAATCTTCCTCTGGGTCATATAGAAATAGTTTTCTTTCCCTTTCTTAATGATATTTCTTCATAAGCTCTATGTGGGTTTGTATATCTTTTACTTATGTTTGGACAAGGTAAACTATGTTCCAATTTGATGTTCTGAAGCAGACAGTGTGTGAAGCTTGCCTTAGCTTGGCCTCTGTTCTCCTCATGAGACCCAGTGCAGGAGAAGTGGCTGATGGGCATGCACAGCTCTCAAACTGTGTCTGAGCTGCAGCAGCTTCCTCCAGTGCCCTGTGCTCCAGTGATGTAGCATCGCCTTCATCCTGCAGTTCTTGGTCCTCTGTGACTCCGAACGGATGTATATGTACAAGAAAAGAAACCCCTGACTCCTGGAAGTCCTGTTATTGAGACTCTACCTGCATTCCCACCTGACACGTTAGGGGAGTTCACCCTCTGGTTGCCACCCACCACTGCCAGCCTCCCCCATTACCCCTTTCCTCCAGCCACACTTTTTGAAGATGTTTTCTAAAAATTGCCTTCTATGTGGAAAGATAGTAAAGGTTAAAAAAGTGAAGAAAGAAATAATATTCTGGGAGATCCACACTTCAGCATCTTCAGAAAGTTCATCAACTTTCTGACTGGTATAGGTTTTTAAAAAAACAACTGTATTGAGATATAATTCACACACCATGACTCACCCAAGGTTTATAATTCAATAGTTTTTGGTATTGGCATAGGCTTTTATTTATTTTTATTTTTTTAACAAATTACCTGCAGATACTATTTTTTAAATTAATTTATTTATTTTTGGCTGCGTTGGGTCCCCATTGTTGTGCGTGGGCTCTCTCTAGTTGTGGCGAGCTGGGGCTACTCTTCGTTGCGGTGCGCAGGCTTCTCATTGCGGTGGCTTCTCTTGTTGCGGAGCACGGGCTCTAGGTGCGCGGGCTTCAGTAGTTGTGACGAATGGGCGTAGTTGCTTCACAGCGTGTGAGATCTTCCCAGACCTGGGCTCTAACCCATGTCCCCTTCATTGGCAGGCAGACTCCTAACCACTGCGCCACCAGGCATAGGCTTTTAAAAGGTACCTTCCTATTCCTTTTTAGATATTATCTTTCTTAGGTGGAGCTTGGGTGCATTTTTTCTAAGGTTTACTCCATCTGCCTCATAATAAATGAAGATTCTGATATAAAGCATCTGTTAAATAGGAATTCATAAGTCCTTGCTGATAAAAGATGAGTTAATAAATAGAGGAGATTGCAGCTCTCTTGCTTGGAGAAGGCTGACTGGGAAATGGGGAGGGAGTGCTAGAGTTGGAAAAGCATCATTTTTCAACTGTTACAGTAAAGATGGGGTCAGGAAAGAATCACCACAGGTTGCTAACTCTAGGGAGAATTTTGATGAGGAGGAGTATGTTTGTATGATCTTAATCATACAAACATACTCACCGATTGTTTATTAATTAGAAGAAAAATAAACCCCAGTTTATTTCAGTGGAGAAAAATGGAGAAATCGGGCAGTGCCTTAGCCAGGTGACCAAAATTAACAGCCCCAATGAGGGGCAGATAGACATTGTTTGCCTTCAGTGTGATACCCTGAGAAGGACGTGACCTCATCCATGCAGCATTCCAGCTGAGTAGTCTCATTCTAATCACACACAAACATCAGACAAACACAAAAATGAGAGTTCTATTTAAAGGTGGGGGCACTGTGTTCTTCAAAAATGCTAGCATCATAGAGCACAAAGAAGGGGTGTGGAAATGATCAGGTAGAAGGCGGCTGAGAGACACGATGACTAAATTCAATACCAAACCCTAGATTGCATTCTGTACTGGAAGTGGAAAAAGTCTATAAAGGACATGATCAGATTAATTTCCAAGCCTAGAATATAGATGGTGGGGTAGATAAAAGTATTATGCTAGTGTAAATTTACAAAGTGGACAACAGTTGTGTGGTAATGTAAAAGAATATTCCTATTGGGCTTCCCTGGTGGCGCAGTGGTTGAGAGTCCGCCTGCCGATTCAGGGGACACGGGTTCGTGCCCCGGTTCAGGAAGACCCCACATGCCGCGGAGCGGCTGGGCCCATGAGCGATGGCCGCTGAGCCTGTGCGTCCGGAGCCTGTGCTCCGCAACGGGAGAGGCCACAACAGTGAGAGGCCCGCGTACCGCAAAAAAAAAAAAAACCCCAAAGAATATTCCTATTAACCAACAAGGACCTACTGTATAGAACAGGGAACTCTGCTAAATGTTATGTGGCAGCCTGGATGAGAGGGGAGTTTGGGGGAGAATTGGATACATGTATATGTACGGCTGAGTCACTTTGCTGTGCACCTGAAACTATCACAACATAGTTAATCGGCTATACTCCAATATAAAATAAAAAGTTAAAGAAAAAGAGTATTCCTATTCATAGGAAATACATCCTGTAGTATTTAGGGATAAAGGGCCATGATGTATGTTACCCTCATGGTTCAGCAAAAAGTATGCAGGGAAAAGAGAGAGAGAGGGAAGACAATCTGGGTACAGGGTTGCCTTGTGCTATTTTTATTTTTGCTGCTTTTTGTAAGTTTTAAATGATTCCCAAATAAAAGGGTTGTATCTTATTTTACAGAATTTTCCTTATAAGCTTGTGGTATTTAGAAGTCACCAGTTTGGAATAAGGATGGAGGGGGTGGGAGGGGGGTCTAAGAGGGAGGGGATATATGTATACATAGAGCTGATTTACATACAGCAGAAACTAATATAACATTGTAAAGCAACTGTACCCCAATAAAAAAATGCACATGTGCGGTTGAGAGAGATCATGCACATGTTCTTTCACCTGTTCGTATTCAGTGCTATTTGGCATGGCTGAACTTGGAACAGGAGGGGGCAGGGTTCCATAGGATGTAGAACATGTACGTTTTGATGAGGAGGAATTAGGGCTGACTAGGACATGGGAGTAATATTTATGGTGGGAAAGAGATTGATATTGAGTCTGTGTGTGAAGGCAGATGCCTTGGTCAGGATGAGGGTATGGGAATTAGGAATAGAAGGGAAGAAATGTACAAACCGAGGAGTGATATCTTAGAGTAATATCTCAACTCAAATTGAAGAGTTTTGCCTGGGCAGGTCTTAATCCCCCTCCTCAGGATCCCCTTCCATTACAGATGCATTAGTTCCAAGAGCTGATCTAAATCTTTTCAGGCTCTGCTGGTCACGATGACAACCTCACCTCTCTCTAAATACAGTCTTGCCCATTTTTCCTGATCATCTGAAAAGTGAACTTTTTGCCCTTCCTTATGCTGTTTGCATTTCTTACCTCCACAAAGGCTTTTGGGAGGCTGCAAATGTACAGTAGAAAATATTGATACATGAAATAGAATAAAGGGACACATTAAGAACCAGCTTATCCATCAATGATTCAGTTTCATTGTGATACTTAGATTGGTTATGGATTTAGAAGGGCAATTCCTCCCTTCCTTCCTCCCTCCCTCCCTCCCTCCCTCCCTCCCTCCCTCCCTCCCTCCCTTCCTTCCTTCCACATTGAGCATCTACCACATGGCACACTCTGCTGTGTGATGCAGTGATGATCAAAAATGGGCATAGGGTAGATAAGCAATAAAGATTTACTATATAGCACAGGGAATTATACCCAGTATCTTGTAATAACCTATAATGGAATATAATCAGCAAAACAAAACCAAAAACGAATCACTATGCTATACACCTAAAACTAACACAAAATTGTAAATCAACTATACTTCAATAAAAACAAATGGTTAAGAAGGTAAAAAAGTTTAACCATGTGTGTGTTGCCTATTCAATAATAAACACATACATTATTTTTTTAAATGGGCATAAACTTTTTTTTTTTTGGCTGCGTTTGGTCTTTGTTGCTGTGCGCGGGCTTTCTCTAGTTGCGGCGAGTGGGGGCTACTCTCCATTGCGGTGCGTGGGCTTCTCACTGTGGTGGCTTCTCTTGTTGCGGAGCACGGGCTCTAGGCATGCGGGCTTCAGTAGTTGCAGCACACAGGCTCAGTAGTTGTGGCTTGCGGGCTCTAGAACGCAGGCTCAGTAGTTGTGGTGCATGGGCTTAGTTCTGTGGCATGTGGGAACTTCCCAGACCCGGGATCGAACCCATGTCCCCTGCATCGGCAGGCAGATTCTTAACCACTGTGCCACCAGGGAAGTCCCTAAATAGGCATAAACTATTATAGCACAACTGTGGGTGCCCTGCCCACATGTCCTTTGCACTCATCATTCCTGTATATGTTGACACTACGGCTTCCAACCATCAGCACCTTGACTTCTTTGCTGAAGGTTTTATTTAGCCTCAGGCCAAAAAAAACTGCAAAATTAATGCCTCCCCACCCCAGCTGCCCTTACACTACGCCAGATGGGGGTGGGTTGGTATTCCCAAGGGGGGAACAAGTCTGAGGCACGTTCCATATAGCATCCCAGAGGTCCCCAGCAGCATTGAGCCCAATGGCCCATAGTGGTGACCTGCTCAGTAATACACCCTCTTTTTACTTCCTTCTTTTCTGTCTCACTTCCTCACTCCCAGAGGTGCTTCCAGCATTCACCTCCCAATAAACCACTTGCACTAAAATCCTCAGCTCAGGACCTGTTTATGGAGGAACCCAAACCAAAACATTTGTTAATACTTACAGCACTTACTTAGAGTGAGGGAGACAAATCATCACACGAACGGTTGTGTAATTAAATTCATACTGGGCATCATTAAACTCCTGTTTGTAACTGAATGTAGTTTAAGTGCTAGGGAAGACATTTTATTTTGGAAATGGCTCATGCATTGTTTAGAAGAATTTTTTTGTTTGGTAAAAGCACTTAACACATGACAAATACAAGAAGTAGAAAAGGCATTTACATAAGCTACAGGAAGGGTAGTATTAAGTAAAAGTGAATCAAAATAAATAGTTTCTGCTTTCTTTGATTTTTGAATTCTAAAGAAGACAAAAATACAGACACAAGGAGGTTTGAATATAACATGTTTTGTGGATTTCTTCTTAATCACTGCTTTCTGTTTGCTGTATTTTTATGCTCAGAAAACACCTGAAAATTGTAGTTGCTTATACAATCAGACGCTTGATAATAATCCCAGGAAAATTATCCTTATCTTTCTTTTATAATGAATTCCAGGAACAATCAGGTCAATGGAGAATCTTAGGTGCTGCTGAGAACTACCAATTTTGTGACAGTCATTGAAATTATGCTGCATTACAGCTTTTTTGAGGACATACAAACAGAGCAGGATGTAAATAACCCTCTTTATTTTTCTCGTTTCAGCTTTGTTTTTTTTCCATGTTAATCAGATCCAATGTTATTGAAGACAGTATGGCATAGAAAACTATATCTGATTTTTTCCCCAGGTGGTTATTATTTTACAATTATCTGGCAAAATAAGGACCAATATTTAGTCAGTTCCCATCTGTGAGACATTGTCTGTCTGCATTATTTACAATACAGGAAAACTTACTTAGCAAACATAGGGAAATATAATATATTCAGCAATCAAATATTGGAACATGACTGTCTGGTACTAAATAAGATAAGGGGAGTGTGTTTCATAATCATGAGTGATGATATGTAAACCTCTTTTCACAGAGGCAAAGTGGAAGAAGCAGTGCACTCAAAAGGCTGCTGCCACCTGCCAGATGACCTTAGACGAGTCTGTTTATCTCTCTGAGTCTCAATTCCCTTATCTGTGTGTTGAAGGGTTTCCACCAGATGCTCCATGAGGTCTCACTGGGATCTTAAAGTCAATGTCTGTTTAACCCAGAGTGACACAGCTCACCTGGCGGGGGCTGGGTTATGGGGACAAAAGAATAGAATGGAAGTCTTTGAAGAGAATTGAATGGTTACTTCTACCCATCCTTCCAAGTCAAGGTATAACCCCACCTCTTCCAGAAGCTCAGGTTCCAGAGAAGAGGGCAGGAAAGAGGAAAATGGGACATCAGGACAGTGCAGGACGTCAGCCTGACTGATATTCAGGGCAGAGGTAGGAGCCAAAGTGGAAGCCAAGGCTTATGCATGGAGCCCAGACTGAGCAGCAGAGAAAGGAATAAGGAATGGTAATTGGCCAATGGGCTCCCAACGAAGGCACTTGAAAATAAGAGCCAAAGATGTTGTTAGAACTGTCTCAGGGCAGCTACCATAATCGCAGCAAGCAGACATGAAAGTCCATGTAAACACTTGCTGGGAGCCTACCATGTGCTTGGGAGTTACTGGAAATCAAAAGTGAATCACATGTAGCCCTGCCTCCTAGGAGTTTAAAATTTGGAGAGACAGGTGTGTACACCACTAACTGGCTATACTTTACTTTGCAGATGGCTCTAAAACAAGAGTCTAAATCAAGTGCTGTGGGAGTTCAGAAAATTAAATCTGGTTCAACTAAACTGGGAAGGATAAGGGAAGGCTTTGTAATGCAAGTGATATTTAAACTGGACCTTCCTTGGGAGGTGGGTAGGATCAGCAGGCGGAGGATTAGGGAAGAGTAGATAAAACAGCAGGTGAAGAGGGGTGAAGGAATGAGATGACGTGATGTGCCTGGTTCCAGTGAGAGGCCAAGTGTAGCTGGAGCAGGAGGAGGGCCGCAGACGGGGGAGCAGGTGGAGCCAGAAGAGAGGCTGCCCCAGGACTGGGAGGTGCTTTGACTCTCATGCTAAGGAGTCTGGGCCACAACCCAGTGAGAGGCTGGATGGCGTCATTCAACCAGCCACTCCCACAGGTGTCTAGGCAGCCAAGCCCAGACGCTGTAAGTGTCCAAGAGGAGAGGAGAGAAGGAGGGGCAGAGAGAGGAAGGGAAAGAGGAGTTAACAGCAGCCTTGCGGTTCCAAGCTAGACTGAGTGGTTAGGAACTTTACTGATTGAGACATGGGCTACAGAAGAAAGTTTGAAGGGAGAGATGATAAATTTAATTTGGTAAAATTGGCAACATCCATGAGAAGCTCATCATTAGGCCATTGATTATGTAGTTCTGGAATTTGGGAGAGAGCCAGGGCTGGATTAACTGCTCAGGAGAAAGCAGTGGGAGTGGATGAGATGCCTCAGGAGAGAATGGTGAACAAAAAGAAAAGAAAGTGAAGATGTCTTGGGGGAAAAACCACCTGATGAGGAGTCAGTGAACATACCAGGAAAGATGAGGAAAGTAGGGTAAAGACAAGAGTTGTACTGTGGAACCCAAAGGAGGTTAAGATTTTACAGAAGAGTCAGGAATTTTTTAAAAAGCTCAAAGGAGGTCAAGGTGGATGAGAAAAAGAGGTAATGGAATTGGAACTTAAGTCAACACAAAATGAGGAAGTGAAGTCAGTGAGTATAAGAAGAATGAGACCATAAGAGAGGAGACAAAAAAGTTGTTGGCTTTAGGTGAAGCTAGATTCTAAGGAATGTTTGGTTCATTTGTTATTTCAAACTTGCAGAAAAGTTTCAAAAATAGTACAAAGAGCTCCCATGTGCCCAAATTCACCATTCACCATTTGTTAACGTTTTGCCTCATTGTTTTATCATTCTGTCTCTTATTCTCTTTTCTTGAATTATGTCAGTTGCAGACGTCATGCCCCTTTTACATTCAGATATTTCAGTGCAGATTTCCAATGAATAAGGACATTACCTTCCATTACAACAGTACAGTTACCAGAATAAGACTTTCACATGGATATAATGCCATTATCTAATCTACATTCAGTAATCGTGTCTAAGAAGTCCTTTATAGCTATTTTTTCTCCATTCTGGATGCAAGCCAGGATTGTGTATTTCATTTAGTTGTCATGTCTCTTCGGTTTCCTTGAAATGGAACAGTTCTTAAGTCTTTCTTTATCTTTCATGACATTAACATTTTTTGAGGAGTACAGACTAGTTATTTTATAGAATGTCCTTCACTGTGGAATTGATGATGCTTTCTCCAAATTTGCTTAAGGTTTCTGATTTTCCAGGACTGCCCCAGAAGTGATTGTCTTTCTCAAGGCATTGTATCAGGAGGCATATGATGTTGTTTTGTTCCATTATTGGGGATATGATCTTAGATTACTTGTTGATGTGGGGTCTGCCATATTTCTCCATTGTAAAGTAGCTGTTTTCCTTCTACAATTAGTAATTTATGGAAAGATACTTTGAGGCTATGTAAATATCCTGCTCCTCATTAGACAGTCACCTACTATTAATATTTAGTATTCATTGATGATTTTTGCCTAAATCAATTATTACTATGATGGTTATAAAATGTGATTTTTTTCTAAAAAGATGTGTTCCTTCTGCATTTATTAGTCGGTTTATTACTATAAGGATGAGCAACTATTTATTTATTTATTTATGTCAGTGTGGATAAATGTTTTTTAAAAGAATGTGGGAAGACTTGAATTTTCTTATAGATGGAATGAAAAGACCCAATGGGTAATGTAAGGAATATAGGGGATAATTAAAGCAGTCAAGTCTGAAGAAGGGGTGGGATTAAGAGTGCAAATTGAAGGAGTTGGTCCTGCACAGGTGTGGGAACTAAGCAAAGTGAAACCAGAACGGAAGAAAAGGCAGGGGACTGCAGCAGGAAGGCTAGGGGACTCATTCCTGATGCCCCTCATTGCTTACATGAAGTATGTGGTGATGTCAGCTACACATGTGCCTGGTTCTATTAAGACGAACCTTAGGTGGCTGGTGAGATGACTGATAAAACTACCTTTTAGGGCTTCCCTAGTGGCGCAGTGGTTGAGAGTCCGCCTGCTGATGCAGGGGACGTGTGTTCGTGCCCCGGTCCGGGAAGATCCCATATGCCGCGGAGCCTGCGCGTCCAGAGCCTGTGCTCCGCAACGGGAGAGGCCACAACAGTGAGAGGCCCGCGTACCGAAAAACAAACAAACAAAAACTACCTTTTATATCAAATACTGTGGAGAGCACTAAGTATAGGTCTACAATCCATCATCCAAAATTACTGAGACCAGGGGCACTATGGAATTCAGAATGTATGGTAATATGGTACATATACCATATTTTATTTAACACCCCCAGCAGAATCTGGGGCAGTATGTGGTAATCACACGCAGTTTTTATTTCTAAAGTGAAGCCAACATTTCTAAAGTGAAAGGCAAATTTTCACACTATAAATGACAGTCTCATGTCAGTTTGGATTAGGTGAGGCCACCAAAAAAGTTTGCATCAAAGTTATAAAAAGAAGTTTTGGTTTTCACAGCATTTTACATTTCTGAACTGTGAATAAAGCAGTGTGGACCTATGTAAACAGTCCTCTGAGAGCAAGTACTCCCAACTCAAGGAGTCAAGGAAGGCTTTGCACCTGAGCACGGTCTTGAAGAAGGTCTAGGCTTTTGATTAGCAGAAACTGGGGATTAGAGGTAGGATAGAGGAAAGGACATTCCAAATAGAGGGAAGAATTTGAGAAAAGTCACAGAGTGAGGAAAGTCCCTGGCTTGTCTGGGTGATTATTGGTAATTTCGGGTTACTGGATCTTAGGCTGGCAGGAGGGAGTGTCAGACCATCCAGCGGGAAAGGTGGCTTGGAACCTGAACGCAAGAACTCTGAATACCATCCTCAAGGTTTGAAACTTTATTCTGTCATCACTGGGGAGTGACATGGTCACATCTCTGCTTTTGTTAAGTGGAACCTGGGCTGATTGGGTTCTCACTTTGTGCCGGTGCAGAGGATTGACTGGAGTCAGGGGACAGTGAGGCAGGAGGCAGTTGCAGTCATGGAGGGGAGATTTGTTAAGAGCTGGTGCGAGCACAGCCAAGGGGAAGATAGAGATTTGAAAGCCAAGTTAGACTCCATGGGACCTGAGTAATTGAATAAAGGGTGTGGAGGAAAGAGAGATTCAAAGATTGGCTCCTGGCTGAACCTCAAGGACAGAAAGCAAGACAGTATACGAGTGATGAAGATTGAGGGCTCAGGTATCCACCCAGTTGGGCTCATGCCCCAGCTCCAACTTCCTACCTGTGGGAAGTACAGCCGAGAGCTTAATCTTCTTCTCATCTGCAAATGGAAATAGTAATAGCATCTTCCTGAAAGGATAATAGTGTGGCTTAAATGAGTTAATCCATATAAGTAAATACTAATCACAGGGCCTGACACATAGAAAATATACCACAGATGTTTGTGAATATTGTTGGTGATTTTGATGATGGTGACATTGAGAGAGAGATCCCAAAAGATGTTGTAATTCTGGAATTGTATATAGATTGACTTGTAGTTATAAGGTCGTTAGAGGAAAGTTTCTTATTTTTACCTCTTTGACTATTTAATATTCCTAGTTTCTTCAAAAAAATTTATGCAGAGTAAAACAAAAACCTGTTAACATTCTTTAGTGTATGATAATAGAGAGGTGTTTCCTGGCCTTAAGATAACATACATACTCTATACTTCTGTCTATTATGTGTACTTTTAAAACTCAGTAACTCACCAAAACACTGCTATTAACTGGAAAGAAAGCTTTCTAGAGGGAGTGGTTGCTGTAGGCTGTAGGTTGAAGGTGCAGCGGAAGAAAAAGAACTGCTCACCAATAGACTTTTATCAAGGTGAAATTCAGAAAACTAGTCACAGATATTCAAAATGGTATTGACAGTATGACCAATGTTGTAAGATAGCTTGGAATTTCAGTCTGATTGGAGAGCTGCCTTCAGAAGAAGGCCCACGTGTCTTGGCCTCTTTAAAAATTCTTCAAAAGAATTGCTTAGGCTTCTGGATAAAAAATACATCATTGGACTTGTCCCTATCAAGCAGCGTCCAGCTCTCCTGAACTTAGGTCAGATGACCTTGATGTTCAACCCTGTGTGAAGCAGAGATGTGATCAAGACTTGTGAACATCCTGCAGAAAGCATTTGTTGCAGAGAAGCGGGGAGAGTTGATACAGACGTCTATCGAGGTGTGTCTGAAGTGGAACTTAAGCAAACTGTCAAAAAATTTCAAAAATCACTCACCACAATCAAGTACTTAAAAGTGTTGCAGTTGCTGAGACTCTAGGTAGAAAATTCAAGTGCAGAGTAAGAGGCATGCGGGAAAATGTTTCTCTGGCAGTTAAGCTCCATGTATACTGTTACGTAAACTTATAAACATTTGGAATGAAAGACTAGTGTTATCTATAAAACACTTTCTCTTATGTGCCATCATCTTTAGCAAAGTGTTCTGCATTTGGAAGACAGTTTCTTCTAAGTGAAGAATGAAAACTCTCTGATATAAAAAACCATTAACATATTTTCTAGAGTTAAAAAATGTTTGAGAAGACAGGTTTTTTCATTTTAGGATGTAATTAATGCACCTGCTCTATATAGAAGCCAGTGGTGACACTCATGTATTCAATATTAACAAATATGTGTGCCTGCAGTTCTCTAAGAACGAGATGACGAAATCACCAGTATGAAGTCCAAATCCCAGGGAAAATGAATCACCCTGAAATAAAACTATTTGGGGGGATTATGAATACAGTATAGTAATAACAAACATAATGCGATGTTATATTTCTATATAGACCCCTGCATTTTGGAGGAAATGTATTCTTCAGTGGCTTTAATGTTAGAGAGTCAGGTTAACTCAAACCCAGTGCTTTAGCTATGTTCAACAAGCACTTTGAGCATTTAACTTTGTACATGCTACACAGATGCATAGATATTAAGCTAGAATAATCATTACAAAATTAAGTAGTATATCTTTTTTTATTTTTGACCACATGGGCTTGCGGGATCTTAGTTCCCCCACCAGGGATTGAACCCGGGCCACAGCAGTGAAAGTGCTGAGTCCTAACCACTGGAGCACCAGGAAATTCCAGTAGTATATCTTTTAATAAGCTATGTCTACTTACCGAAAGTTAAGACCTGTACCAATGATCCAGTTGAAATAAGCAGCACTTTCCTTTCTTTCCCTTTTATCTGAAATACCCATGTAAATTTTCTTTTGGTCTTCAATTTGTTTCTTTATTATATTTTGCCTGTATAGATAGAACCCAAAAGAGACAATTAGAGGTTTACATTATTGAAATTAATATGGAAGCACACACACACAAGCCAACCAGGAAAAAAATCAGTTCACTCTTTGAAGCTTCAAGACTATTTACATTACATCTAATTTGAAAATATTGCAGATAATGGGACTAGTATACTTAATTAAAAAAATCTCTATTCTTAACAAGAAACCTCAGTAATGAAAGAGAAATATAAAAGAAGCTTCAAATAAATGAAGACACTTGTGTTTCTGGGAGGGATGGCTAGTGGCCATGAGTAATGAGACCTAATTCTTCTCAAATTAGATAATTTATTTAAGACAATTTAAGGTCTGTTTTTGAGGGCTTTGAGAAAATTAAAGTTAATCTGAAAGAGATAAAAAGACAGATACTGCCAGTGTTGAGAGATCCCCTATAAAAGCATGCTTTAAAGGTATGCTATTTAAAACACAGTGGCTAAGGCTTAAAAATAGATAAGTGCAGCAGAGTAGCTAGCTACATGATTGTAATTGTACATGAAAACAACATTTGATAAGAGAAGCATCACAAATCAATAGGTAAAAGGTGGATAATTCAATAAATGTTTTGAAAAAGTTGGCAGGCTATTTGCAGGAAAAATATAGATTCTCCTTCTCTGCCCAAACCTTATGTATAAATTTCAGATAAATTTAGAATTAAATATAAGAAAATTAAGTAATAGTATTTGAAAAAAATTTGATGAATATATAACTGATCTCTAGAAGAAAAGACCATTTTCTAAACATAATGAAAAATCACAAAGGAGAATATCAATATTTTTGAGTTCATAAACTTTTATCTCTATGCTTAAGAAATGACAAAATACTAAAAGTAAACAATTTATGAAAAAATATGACTTTCAAATATAATGGCTTTAAATTATAAAAAGTTCATATATTAGAATCCCTATAGATACATGGGTAAAGAACAAGGATAGTAATATTGCAAAATAAATATAAATGAAAAATAAATTTGTGAAAAATTCAGACTCATCTGTAAAGAAAGAAATGTCAATCAAAACAGCTATGAGATACCATTTTACTGATGAAATTACAAAAGATTAAAAATATATGATGCTACTGAGGCTGTGTTAAGACAGGGGCTTTCATAATGGCTGGTGGGAGTGTGAATTGGTACAACTAACCTGGAAAAGGACTTGGCACTGTGTACCAAGAGCAGGATTACTGAGAAATCATCCAAAATGCAGTGAGAAATACAGAGTTGTTCACTGCAGTATTATCATTATTATTGTCATTATTTGGTTCATTAGAAATACAGCATACTATATTTGTGTTTTACCAAATATCAAAAAATTGAAATTATCATAAGGAAAATGAAATTTCAGTAGAATTATATGTACTTAATTTAATAACCGGAAGCAATTGGGGAAGTTTTTTTAAATTGAGATATAATTGACATAGAACACTGTATAAATTTAAGGTGCACAAAGTGTTGATTTCATACATTTATATATTGTGACATGATTGCCACTGTAGCTTCAGCTAAACACCTCTGTACATCACATAATTATCTTTTCTCTTTTGATGAGAACATTTAAGGTCTAGTTTGTTAGCTGCTTTGAAGAATATAATACAATATTGTTGACTATAATAATGCTGTGTATAATGCTGTGTATTAGGTCTCCAGAAGTTATTCATCTTCTAAATGGAAGTTTGGGCCCTTTGAACCACATCTTCTCAATTCCTCCATCACTTCCAGCTCCTGGTAACCACCATTCTACTCTGTTTCTACAAGTTTGGCTTTTTTAGATTCCACATAAAAGTGAGATCAAACAATATTTGTTTTTCTGTGTCTGACTTAACTTACTTAACATAATGCCCTCAAGGTCCATCCATGTTTCTGCAAATGGCAGCCTATTCTTTCTCATGGTTGAATAATATTCCTTTGTGTATATATGTATCACATCTTTGTTCATTCATCTGTTGACAGACACTTCAGTCGTTTCCATATCTTGGCTATTGTGAATAATGCTGCAATAAGCTTGGGAGTGCAGATATCTTTTCGATATCCTGTTATCATTTCCTTTGGATATATACCCAGAGTGGGACTTCGGATCATATGGTAGTTCTACTTTTAATTTTTTGAGGAACCTTCATACTGTTTTCCATAGTGGCTGGACTAGGGAAGTTTGTGACGGACTGAAGATGTTAAGGACCAGAATAGGGGCATCTGATGCAGCCCAGTTGGAAGCAGAGGCTGGAGAAAAAGAAAACAATTTCTGTCCATGGCCTACTAGTAGGGACTGCTTAACCATCAATTACTCATGTATCATGCCCTTGCACCAGATTTTAAGGTCCTTAAGGGCAGGGAATGAGCCTGATGCTTTTGAAGCAACCAGAGGCCAGCTCTGTGCTGGGCATAGAGTAGGACCTTCAGGACATGTGATGCTTGAGGAGGAATTCTCCACCTGGCTTCTGCCCAATTTCCTGGGTAGTATTTACTTTCTGCTTAGTCTGTTGGTGGCGCAGTTGTTTGTTTGTTTGTTTTAAACTAGGGACTTCTCATCTCTGGAGTGGGGGAGGTTATTATAAAATAAATACATCTCTGAGCTAAGTTATTTGCAGTACCTGAGCAATATGGCACTGGCAACAACAACAAAAAGTAAGCTACTTTACACTTTTAGAAGGTTATGTTTGACTCTGAGGCTGGTCATCTATGAGTCCACAGATAGTCTCTGTCGCCAGCCCTTGGTGCTCCTTGGCAGCCAGTGATAACACTTAGGGCCTGTGAGTATCAGGTGTTTCTGTATTGATCCTCAAAGTGTGAGCAGTCTTGGAGGTCTTTATTAATGTCTTAAGTCAACCAACCTCTCTGTATTTAGAATGCTGAAAGGGATTCCAAGGTGGAAAGGTCCTTATTATTGAGTATATATTGCAATTACACACCTTGAAATCATTGTGCTGAGGAATTAATTAGATGAAACATTGCAGGACAGTTTATTGCCTCAACTCTCTTGTATCGACCTTTGTTCTGAGACTTGGAGTTTCCTCGGGAACATGATGGAGGGGCTTCTACACCCCTCCTCTAAGTCAAGAGGAGAAACAAGTGTGCCGTTTTTAGTGTTGAAATGAGTGCTGATACAAACATTTACTCTTTCATATATACTCATGATCTAATGAACAGTCGGAAAATATGGCCACAGGGAGGAGGGTTGCCAGGAACGATAAATGTATAATGAAGTAGTTTAATATGCAGAAAACTGTTTCTGATATATACTAGCTGGTGCTTACTGAGGAAAATAATTACTCCTAAGATTGCACCATGCCTCCTTTCTATATCTTCCTTGGTTTTACAAAAATATTTATCTTTACGGTATATTTCCCTAGAGTCTTTTTCATATTCATACTGTACAAGGATATAAATAATCATATATATACAATTTTTCATTTTTTAATTCATTTAACATCTAGCATAAATGTTTTCACGTTACTAGTTTTGATGACCATAATTCTAATTGCTGAAAAATGTTAGGTAATTTATAATAATTTATTAAATATAACCTAATGTAAGAATTTGGGCTTGCTTCCAATTTTATTATTACAAAAATTCCATTTTTGCTATTATAAAAATGTATTTCTGTGACATGTCTTTTTATTATTTTGAATTAGAGTAGATTCTCAGAAGTGAAGTTTTGGGGCACAATGTTTGAAGTCTTTTTGGTTCTTTTTTTTAACTGAAATATAGTGGCTTACAATATTATATTAGTTTCAGGTGTGCAACAGTGGTTCAATATTTTTATAAATTGAAGTCTTTTTGGTTCTTGATAAAATTACCGAATTTCTTTCCAAAGTGGTTATATCAATGTATAACTCTACCATCTACAACCTTCTTTTTATGGTCTCGTGAAAGTCTCCTTTTATTTACTGAGAAAAAGGTGAAAACAACTTGTTTGATGATATGCATGATACCTTCCCCAGAGATGCCCCAAAATAAAAATGGAATTCGCACTTATTTGTAGAGAGAAGAAAAGGTGGAGAAGTGTGGTATAGGACTATCACAACAGTGTGTGTGTGTGCACGGTAGGCAGTGTGGAGAATTGGAGCTTAATGTGCCTAACAAGAGATTACTCTTTTGCCTGAAAAATAGGCTGAGCTGACCATATGGTGAGTGGGATGAAGTCACTTTCCTAACATTGTGTGCAAGATTTCTAGGTCCTTAGCTAGTAAAGTCAATGGGGATGCCTCCTTGCAAATGGCAGGAGGCAAAACCCCATTTCCGCCCTAATTTGTCATCATTTGCCCAGAATTCATTTAGACTTTTGTTTTTAATACATGTATTCTCCTTTGGCAATACCATAATGTCTTTTTCCCCCCGTTGGTCTCTCTTTGCTGTAATCATGATGAACACAAATGTAATGGGCGTAGTATTCCTTCATTTGAGTCCTGCTTTTATTCTTTTAATTCTCAACTGCTGCTCTTCCTGAAGGAGGACTGTGTTACAAAAGAATGGAATTTTCCAGACAATGTTTAGTACATAATAGTTTTAAGAGGCTTCATGTTTGCAAGAGACAAATTAAGCAGCCTCCTCTAATATGTAGACAACATCTGTTACACAAAGTCACCATTAATGATAACACCGGGATCTCCTTTGTGGCTGATTTTCATCCAGCTGCACCTACCCATAAAAGGCGTCAGCAAAGAGGGCTACATATTTATCTCTCAGTTCAGAATGACTTTGGAAAATGGCACATGAACCCAAAGCAAATCTTTGTTAACCTCTGAAATCAGAACTTCCATAAATCACTGCTAAGAATAGCTTATAACTTCCTCACAGCCAACTCACCGTTTCCATTTGGTGCTTTATAAGATGCTCCAAATTTCAAATTGGTAATACAGAAGAAAGCCACACACCAAGAAATGGAGCCATATGGCACCCACCTGTAAAGGGACCAACATGCCCCTTGGTCTGTCAGTTACAAGTTCTTACCCCAAAGCTTTATTCAGACAACATTCCCATTTGTACCAACAGAGCTATCACTCAATAATAAAAACCCTACAAAATCCTTGAGAGGGCTAGTTAGCTATGGTTAATAGTTTGATTTAATGAATTGTCCTTATTTACTTTGATATTAAACGTTAAGTTTCTTAAAGGAAAGCCACCCAAAAGACTTGTAGAAGGGTTACACTTTCTTTGCAAGAATGAGCTGTATAAATTCTCTCTCTTATTTGGTTGTGGAATGTACTCCAGTATGTTTTCATCTCCTCTGTGGAGATGGTTTCTCTGCGGATGCATAACTTACAGTGCAACATGTCACATTACTCATTTAATGCCTACTGAGTGCCTGCTCTTTCAGGCTTGTTGCTGGTTGCCAAGGATGCACTGGAGAACAAGATAAAGTCTTTGCCCTCTGGTCTTACCCCCCAGATGGAGAGAGAAACAACAAATGACTAAAATTGTAAATAAGGCAAGAGCGATTGAGTGGTGGCACTTTAAATGAGGTGTTCGGAGACAGACTCTATACAGAATTTTAAATGAAGCAGGGGAGTGAGTAGTGTAAATATGCAGGAAACACACATTCCAGGCAGAGGGAACAGCAGCTGCACAGGCCTCAAACTTGGCAGGTGCAGGAAACAGAATGGAAGGCTGTGTGGCTGGATGTAGGGAGGATGGGAGATGAAGGCAAGGCTGTGAAGGTAGAGGCAGAGGTCAGTTGTTGGAGGGCCCTGAAGGCCACAGGAAGGGTCAGGGATTTTACACTGTGTGAAGGAACACCTCAGGAGGTTTTAAAGCAAATCCAACCAAACACATACATTTTACACCAGCTGAAAGACCTCTTTGAAGCATAAAGAAACCAAAATGTAACTCAGTTTCCCCACCTGTCACAATGAGAAGTTTGCCTTAAAATGCAGTTTTAACCAGGGCTCATAGATGGTTTTCAGACAGTCCACAGGAGGCTTATAAAATGTTATATGTTTATGAATGTGTGTAAGAAGAGTCCAGACCTCAGGAATGCTAAGAACCACTGGTCTAGATGACTGTAAATTAATAGAGTTCCAGCCATATAGAACGTGATCCTCTAGGTCCTAAACATAGCTGGCAGTCTTCCATTAATACTTTTTTTTAAATGTGGGACTTCATTTTTCATTGACTTATTTCCTTTCTTCATCATTAATCAGGTGTATATTTTCAAGTCTCTTTGTCCCACCTGGTAGATTGCATTACATTCTTTATCCCTTTCTACATCTGTGCTCTTCACCATGTAACTTTGTAGGGCAGGGCATACTTCCATACACCTTGGCTCTGGCCAAATGACCTGCTTTGGCCGATGGGATGTCAGCAGACGTGACACAAGCAAACTCTTGGACAGCACTTGTGAATTCTCGCTGTTTTGCTCCTGCCACCATCATGAGAAGGACCTGCCTAGGCTAACCTGCCAGTCCCAGGAGGGGAATGAGAATCCTGGGGGCAGCTGAGTCACCCGAGCCAGGCCCAGGCTAAATTGGTCGATGCCCAGACACACAGATTTGGGAGCTAAATGAGTGCTTATTATTGTATGCTGCTGAGACACTTTTGGAAACGTTCATAACACAGCAATAGTTAACTGATATTGCTGCCATACTTGTAGTCTCCTTTTAAAAACACCAAATTGGACATCCTGAAAGTTATGTTCATTTGTACCCATTTGGGGCTTTGATTCAAAACTGAATCCCCAATTTCAAATTTCATAACCATGTTAACCCTGGTTGTTTGCACTTCCTTACTGGCACCCTCTCAGGCTTTGCCTTCAAAAACTGGCGCAGCTGCTCCCAGAGGCCAAGTACTAGAGGGTTCCACTAGTGGCAGAAGGATGAAGTTTGCAGCCCTAATCTCATAATACTGTGACACAGCCTGACGGTGGCGTATGCCACAGCATCCTAGCCTGATACAGGATGCTAATGAAGGCTACAAATCCTCCTTCAGAGCAGGGGTGTAAGCTGTAGAACCTTGCTAAACGTCTGTAATTAATGTAAACTGCAGCATACCAGCTGAACCTTGGGATACGCTTAATTGCCCAGGGTGGCTTAATCTTCAGCCCTGCCAGTTGCAGAAGGATTACTTGTCTTTGGTGAACTCAGTTGAGAGTTGAAAGTAAATTTGCTTAAATAGTAGAGTTTAGAATAGGCATAACAGCAGATTCATAAATAACTGCTACCGAAAAGTAAACTACAGCTAAATCTAAGCCTGTTCTTTGTCTAACCAAGGACTGCCACCTAGAAAAAAGAGGGAGCATCAAAATCTCTTGATTTAGGCTTTTATTAAACTACAGTGTGAGTCACGAGGAGAACAGTGGGTTCTGTTTAAGGTCATAGTTATTACCAAAGCAACATTACCTTAATATCAAAACTACATTTCCTTTCATGAGCCTTCGAAAGTGGAGGGACATAAGAATTTTGCTAATTCTTCACTGAGCTTCACAGTTTTTAAAAATTAATTAATTAATTTATTTTGGCTACATTGGGTCTTCATTGCTGCACGTGGGCTTTCTCTAGTTGAGGCGAGTGGGTACTACTCTTCGTTGCGGTGCGCGGGCTTCTCAGTGTGGTGGCTTCTCTTGTTGCGGACCATGGGCTCTAGGCGCATGGGTTTCAGTAGTTGTGGCACACTGGCCTAGTTGCTCCGTGGCATGGGGGATCTTTACAGACCAGGGATCGAACCCATGTCCCCTGCATTGGCAGGCGGATTCTTAACCACTGCACCACCAGGGAGGTCCCGAGCTTCACTGTTATCAATACTGTTATGAAGATAATTCCCTAGCTTCAACTCTACAGACTCAGTTTAAGTGCAAAACAATTATGAGCATCTTTTCCAAATATGGACTGCCATAAAATTTTTTAAAAAATATAACTAACTCTATTAGTAGATAAAAATATGTGTTGAGGATAAAATTATTGTAAACTCTTCATATACATTGGCTCCTGCAGAAGGCTGCTGTTTGCGTACCACTAACCTCTTCTTTCCTTCTCCCTTTATAATAGAAGCTCAATTTTATTTAGGATAAACATGTGATCCACTGAAAAGCGGCATTTCCTAACTTCCCGGATGGGTGTGGCCATATGACTAGGTTTGGGCCAATGAGTTGAAAGTAGAAGTGTTGTATGTTCCTTCAAGAGAAGAGGCACATCTTTCTTTGTTCTTTACTTTAGCAGCTGGCCTAGAACATGGATGTGATGGGTGGGCCTCCAGCAGCCGTCTTGGATCATGAGGACAAGGATAATTATAGGGGTAGTAGAACAGAGAACTCCAGAGAGCCTGAGTTCCTGAGTACTGTGCGGAGCAGCTCTGCCATCCTGGACTGTCTGCCTCCAGATTTATTTTGTGAGAGAGAAAAGGAAATCTGTATCTGATATAAGCTACTTTCATTTGGAATTTCCTGTCATTCCCAGATGAACCTACTCCTTACTGTTATGCTTTCATATTGCTTCTGAGCCTCTGTAGCAGCAGCAGCAGCTGCAGATACTCTCAAGGCACCTCTTTCGGGCTCTGGCAAATGCGGGCTTGGGCGGCATTAGAGAGCACCATCATGGCAGAGCCAATGCCACTAACACTCAGTGACACCGAGGATGAATTTCAGATGGTGGGAAAGGGAAAGAGAATGAAAATTCCTTTTTCTTTTTGGCCCCTTGGTAAATGATATCCCTGTGTTGGCCCTGCCATTACCATTGGAGGGATTTATGAGGCCAGTGCTTTCACAGTAGCTTTATCAGACTCCTGTCTTCAAAGTAGTCCTTCTTTCAACAGCTCACTCTGTATTCAGGAAAGTAGACAGCCACTCCAGAGGCTGAGCAAGGGCTTGCTTCTGGTTCTTTCTTTTTCCCTTTTGTCCTTTCCCCCAGTCCCTCCCTCTGACTCCCCCACCCCCATCCTGACCCCTCCCCCTTTCTCACTCTCTCTTGTTTCTCCATTCCTTCTTTCCTTCCTGGAGCAGTACTTGTTTGTGTAAAATGCAATCTTTGTTTTTTTTCAACATCTTTATTGGAGTATAATTGCTTTACAATGGTGAGTTAGTTTCTGCTTTATAACAAAGTAAATCAGTTATACATATACATATGTTCCCATATCTCTTCCCTCTTGCATCTCCCTCCCTCCCACCCTCCCTATCCCACCCCTCTAGGTGGTCACAAAGCACCGAGCTGATCTCCCTGTGCTATGCGGCTGCTTCCCACTAGCTATCTATGTAAAATGCAATCTTTTTTTTTTTTTTTTGGCGGTGCGCAGGCCTCTCACTGTTGTGGCCTCTCCCGTTGCGGAGCACAGGCTCCGGATGCGCAGGCTCAGCGGCCATGGCTCACGGGCCCAGCCGCTCCGCGGCATATGAGATCTTCCCCGACCGGGGCACGAACCCGTGTCCCCTGCATCTGCAGGTGGACTCAACCACTGCGCCACTAGGGAAGCCCTAAAATGCAATCTTATTGGAAAACTTCGGGGCTTTATTTTCTTAACAGAAAATATCACCTACCTCATAAATATCACCTCTCATAAATCAAAGGGAATCATTTACCAAAAATAACATTCATTCTGCACTCCTATCCCCTTTCCCAGCCTCCACATTTTCCTCCCCATGGGCCATCGCTGTTACCCGTGTCTTGTGTGGACGCTTTATGTAAATTCAAATAAATATGATTATATTCCTTCTATGGTAGCACACTGGTGTACTTCAGCTTGCATTTTTACACTTCATCATGTATCTTACATATTTTCCACGGTAGTTCAAAGGGAGAGCCTCTTCATTCATTTTTTTAAGCAGTGTAATATTCCATTTTAAGGAGCTGCCATCAGTCACCTGACCAAGGTCCTGTTGGTGAGCACTGCTGCTGTCCTTACACCGCTGCTGCTGAGAACAGCCTTACATATGTATTGCATTTAGAAGAGAGGTGATGGGATCTGCTGGATGAATGTCTAGAGCTGAGTGGAACTGATGGGCCAGAGGACAAGGCGATTCGTTAAGTACTGTCTCTGTGAAATATTAGGTTCTCTGTCTTTAGTGGACTGGGGAGCTTGTCGCACACAGAATAGTTCTCAGAATACAAATTTTAAAAATTGTTGCATTAAAATTTGCAGTGGATTTGCCTGGCAAGAACCTGACATCTGTTTTGCAAAGCAGGTGGCTCGGCCAGTGTACCCTCTGCTCTGTGGGGAGAAAACGCTGGTGAGGGGACTCCTGCAGAGACACCTGGGGGCCTCAGGCTCATTCTGGCTTCTCCCCAGCGAGACTGTGATCGGCCTGCAAATGGAAATCAACTTAAACATTCAGTAGTCAGGATGATTAAACTTGGATGATTAAACTTCTCTAAGCTGTTAGAGAAGATTGGTGAGAAAACTTGGGGAAATGTTTTTCAATATATATTAGGTGGTGGAAAAGAGTAGACTAGAAAATTGCACTTATTTCATAGGGACAAAAGTAGAAGGAAATATGCTATGCTAAGATGGTTCTGATAGGCAAAGAATTATGGCTAATTAAACATTTTATTATTACTTTTTCATTTAAAACCCTTTATTTTGAAATAACTTAAGACATAAGTTGCAAAAATAGTCATCTCACAGAACCACAGTATGCTGTCAAAACCAGGAAACTGACATTGTACAATACTATTAAGGCAAATATAGACCTATTACTCTACTATTTTTATAATAAAATATGATCAAAGTTGGTCTATGTTTAGTGTGTGATAATTTGGGATAAATATAAACCACTTTATAATATATATTATATAATACATAATAGACTATCCCCACCCCTCAAGTAATTAGGAGTGAAAATTGCAGATAAAGCAGCCTGGTAATTCAGAAGTAAATTTTAATTCATCATTAAAAGGTAGGGTTTGTGGGCTTCCCTGGTGGCGCAGTGGTTGAGAGTCTGCCTGCCGATGCAGGGGACACGGGTTCGTGCCCTGGTCCGGGAAGATCCCATATGCCGCGGAGCAGCTGGGCCCGTGAGCCATGGCCACTGTGCGTCTGGAGCCTGTGCTCCGCAATGGGAGAGGTCACAATAGTGAGAGGCCCGCGTACCGCAAAAAAAAAAAAAAAAAAAAGGGTTTGTTTCAGTTCTTTAAAGAAAAGAAGGTGAGCACCATGAACCATGTTTGTGAACAGGAGTTAATTTTTTGTTGGTGTGTATAAAACTATGCTCCCTTCTTTACTTCAGGACCTTTCATTTTGATAAAATAGTTTTGAATTTTAGTCTATCTGTGACTTTTTAAAAATCCATCATAAATTTCTTTTGGGAACAGGTGATATTTTTAAAAAGAATCTAGCAATTCCACTCCTAGGTATATATCCAACTGAGAAGTATACATCTTTTCAACAAAATACATAGACTAGAATGTCCGTAAAAACAGTATTCATAATAGCCCCCAAACTGGAATCTACCCAAATGACCATCTATAGTAAATGCATAAGTAAATCGTGCTATACATACTCACATAACAAATGCAACAATAAGAATGCACGAACCACAACTACACGCAAATATACAGATGAAGTTCACAGTTATAATCTTGAGTAGAAGAAGCCAGGCACAAGAAAATACATACTGTAGAATTACATTTATATAAACTACAAAACCGGGCAAGACTAATCTTTACTGTTAGAGGTCAAGATAGTGGTTACCCTTGGGTGGGAGTGACCGAGAGGGAGCAGGGGGTTGTAGGGATGCTGGGAGCGTTCTCTTTGTTGATTTGGATGCTGGTTTCACTGATGTGTTCACTTTGTAGAAGTTCATCAAGTCATACACTTACCATATGTGTCTTTTATTTTTAAGGTAACATTGGTTTATACCATTATATGTTTCATGTGTACAGCATTATATTTGTACTTTTGTATACACTGCAGCATACTCACCATCAAAAGTTTAGTTTCAATCCATCACCATACAGTTGACCCCTTTCTTTATCTATTTCACCCTCCCCTACATCTTCCCCCCTGGTAACCACTATTCTATACTCTGTACCTGCATGTTTGTTTTTGTTTGGCTTGGTTTCTGTTATTTTGTTCTTCTGTTTGTTTGTTTATAGTCCACATAGAGTGAAATCGGGTTGATGTGGATGGTGGGAAGAAGCCCAAGAACACCAGTAAGAACTCGGGGTCTGGAGCGCCAGCCCAGGGCAGGTTCTTGATAGAACCAGGGTCTCTCAGTGGTGGGTGTTCTGTATGCGATACGAATTAATTCAATGATACTTCTTTCCTCCTGACATTCAGAGCTGCTACTCTGGGGGAAATAAAAAATTTGAAAGAAAAATGAGTGGAAATCTAGGTGATGTTTATGTGGACCCTGTGAAGGACATGGCAGGGTACCTCTCCCCCACCCTCTTTCCTCCTCTGTCTCTCTTTTGTCGCTGCTTCCCAGCCTTCTCGTCTAGCACACTTGCCTCCTTCTTGGAAGAAGGAAAGGAGTCCCAGACTTCAATTCCTCCTTCTTTCTTGAAAACTCCAGTAGCTTGGGGTTTTCCTTGCCCAGGGCTCTGCTGATCCAGAGAGTGAGGGCCCTTCAGGCTGTGGTCCCTGGGGGCCGGGAGCGTGCTGTGGACACGGCCCTCCTGTTTCCGCTCCTGATGGTGATGATGCTGCTCCTCTCCTCTGGAATTCACCTGCAGGAGAGCACACCTAGCCACAGCCAGGGCCTGTTCATTTCCTTCCAAAGACTCCAGTCTCACGGAAAGAATGCATGTTCCTTCTAGTGGCATTACTTTAACCTACCCATGTCCACAACTATCCAGGATAATTATATTAAAAGACCTTTTTGCCTGCTTTGAGGCTTATTTTCCTTGAAAGAGCCCTCATGTTAGCTGAGATTGGTTTTGTCTGGAGCCTGTCAGGACATTGAGTGCTGATGACAAATGGATCCTTTCTGATCCCCATGCTCCCTCCTTGATGGAATGCAAGGGGGAAGGGAGTTGTGTTTTAGGTAAGGCTGCACTAAGGTGTGAAAATGCACCTTTGCTTCATGCCTTCAGTATGGCCCAGAGGAGCTGTCCACCCCCAGTAGGCATGCATGATGCTTATGCGATACAGTTGTAACAGTTAAGATTGGACTTTTGATTGATAGATGGTGCTGATGGTGGTTTTTCTAAACATCCCTCTGACACTTTACATTATAAAAGATAACATTTGCCTTTTATTTGATACTACCTGACGAGCCACTTCTTTTGTGGCTAGTAGAGCAGGAAGGCTAAGGAACCAGCTCTGACTCCAGATGGCATGGGTTTGAATCCCACGTCTGCCATTTACTGTGCAATTTCAGGCAAGTAACTTAAATGTTCCCATGATGTGGTTTTCCCATCTGTAAAGTGGGTGCACTAAGTGATACCTACCACACAGGGGTGTTATAAGTAGTAAATGAACTAATACATATAAACCACTTGGAACAGTGCCCAAACATAGTAAATACTAAACAAATGTGCAGTATGGTTATAAAAATACATTTTCTTTAGATGAGCAGTTGTCACGTAAAATTGACTCGTGACCTCACTACCCTTCGTTACAAAGACTGTAAAAGACACAGCCCCCTGTACAATGCTGGAGTTTAAACCAGCACCCACATCACTTCCCTTCTTCAGTACCAAGAACTCACCTTGCCAGGTAAGGATCACTCTGAAGCAAGAGGATTCTTCAAAGTCAAGACTTTGGATTTCAACTGAGCTGGGCAAATCATGTTTTGAACAGTCCTTTTCTCAATCTGCTTAGTTTCCAAATGTCTGCTTATGAAGATCGAAACCACCTCTACTTTCCCTGTGGGTTTTGAGTAACTCAAAACAAATTCTTTCTTACAAAGTTTTGTATTTCCGGTTGGAAGCTTGTTTATCCCCCGTCTTCTGAGAAACAACCCTCGCCCCTTGGCCACACTCTTGGGAAACCAGAGACTAGGTTCTTCTCCTTGAACGTGAGTATTCAGAGCTATCCTGGAAACAGGGCAGAGCAGAAGTCTGTGACCACCTTTGGTACATTCTTAGTTGTTTTGAGGAGAGGCCGCTATATTCTTTGAAATAAATTTCCAGTTAATAAACACAAAAATAAATACCCACAAATGGAGATACAAATAGCACATTTTAAATTTACCTCATTTTAAAAATCATGCCTGCTTCCCAAAAGTGTATAAAAACTGGGAGACAGCATCCTGGGGTTGGTGCACAGCACCCACCTTTCTGCTTCCTTCCCCCCGTCTCTCACTGTCATTGTGTTACTCTCATAGCCTTTCATCTTTGGGGTTACCTTTAATGTTTGATTTATTAAGACCAAACCTCCACTTCCACTTCCACTGTGAGAAATCATAGGCAGGGTGAGAGGAGGGGAATAGATACCCAGAGCTGACCCTGGAGGTAGTTTTTGAGATCAGTGTACGAAATCTTCAAGTACGTGAACTCTATTCTGAAATACCTACACATCTGTGCAGAAGTGTCCTTGTGAATGAGAGAAATACAAAATCATCACTAAGCCAACATCACAGTAAAAATTGCCATAGGTAAGATCCTTCACTGGATGCCAAAATCAGGGCAAAAGTTGGAGGAGCAACAGAATATTTAAATATTCCCCTCCCCCTAAGATACTTGTTAATTACAAATGGAAAGATGGTAACCTTGCACTGGAGACACCAGGCAGACACCACTTCATCCAAACAATGAGGGTTAACATCAGCAGTGATGAGACCCATCGACTCCATGTACCCCTGACGTCATGAACTGAGAGGAATCCAACACTTCTTCTCTGTGCATTTCCCGAAAGGCACAATTTCAATCTCATGAGAAAGCATCAGACAAACCCAAACTGAAAGACACTCATAAGATGAGTGACCAGTACACTTTAAAAGTTTCAAAGTCAGGAAAGACAAAGACTGAGGACCTGCCCTGATTGGAGACGTGATACCTACATGGAAAGCGGGATCCTGGAGTAGGTCTGGGGCCAGAAAAAGGATGTCAGTGGAAAAGTGGCGATATCCAAACAAAGTCTGTAGTTGGGAGTCTGGTTCATTTCCTGATGGTGCTGATCGTTCTATGGTTATGTAATAGGCTCACCTCGGGGGAGTCTGGGTCAGGAGCAGATGAAGAGTTCTCTGAACTATTTTTGTAACTTTCTGAAAGCTTAAAATAACTTTAAAACACAAAGTTAAATTTTAAAAAATAATTCAAAAGTGCCCTTTTGAACAGGAAGTCTCCAAATATAGATTGTTGCTTTGGCACGTTTGGTTGGCCTGCAGTTGTACAGCCATAAAATTGCTTCAACAATTCTAGAACTATTCAAAACAGGTTCTTCCTACCTGAAGAGAACAATTGAAATACCAAAAAAGTAAAGCAATTCCAGATGACAAGATGTGTCATTGTTGATTGGTGAAAGTGTCACACACTAGTGTACTGCCAAATGTATTATAGCAGTATGGAAAAGAGAGTTATATTTGTCTGACTGACATCTTGTCAAGAATATCCCAAATCTTGACTTTGGAAAGCCTGGTGGGGAAACCCAGTAGTGTTTTCTTCAGTTAAAGCTGAAAGCAAGATAAACAAAGGCTCATCCAACCTGGTTACCAGGCTTGAACACTCACCGGGGTGCTGACACTGGGGGAGATTGGGAAGTGTGTGCTTTTTTTTTTTTTTTTGTCTTCTAATCATGCTGAAGGCACGGGATTGTGTGGCTTTATTTTTCTTCTTGTTGATTGAATACAAGGTGTTTGGTTTTAACAGCTCTACTGAGAGAGAAACCGACATACGAGAAACTGCACACATTTAAAGTGTACAGATGGATACACTTGACGTATGTGTACCCCTGTGATGCCCTCACCACACTCAAGGCAGTGAGTATAGCCACAAGCCCCTTGGTGACCCCTCTCTCCTGTACCTCTCCACCGCCCCATGCCAGGCAACGCTGGGCAGCTTTCTGTCACTATTGTTTGCATTCTCTAAAATTTTATATAAATGGAATCATACAATATGTGATATTTTGTATCTGGCTTCTCTCACCGAGCATGTTTTCAGGGTTCGCCCACGTTGTTGCGGTATCACTAGTCAATTATTTTTTAATGTGCATTTTTATTTGAGAAACTTTTTTGCTTTTTACAAAGTTGGTCCAGAGATTTTTAAAGATTGCACTTTTCACCCCTAGCGATTCCTGCAGGAGAGCTGAGCTAGCCTCCTCCTTGGATTCATAGTAAACTAGAGCTCTCACAGTCAAACATTTAAGATTCATCAGGTGACAAAGTGCAGGGTCACCTGCAAGAACCCTGGATTCCTTGTGGATGTGCCTCAGAATTCTTTCCTCACAACGATGGCTAATCTATGTAAAAGTGGCATTTTAGTTAACACCTTCAATTTCCACCCTGCTTTGTGGGTTTGACAGCATTTTCTCGTTTTATTTCAGCAGCAACAGCAAACATTGATGGAGGCCCACGGGGCCCTGATCCTGTCCCAAGTCATCACCAGCCTGGCTCAGGAGTGGGATGAAAGCAAAGGAGCACAGCCTCCATCAGCCAAAGGAAAACCTGAAAAGTGGGCGCCCGGGCAGCTAAGAGGTGCTGGATTTTCAGGTGGATGAAGAACCTTTGGGGGCTAAGGCTGAAGGCTGCGGCGGCCAGCAGTGGGGATGGAGGGAAAGTGGGTGGACATCCAAGTGGGACAACCTCCCAGGCCAAGATGCAGAACTTGGTATTTTATTGTATGGATAGTGAGGAGCTGTTCAACTTTTTAAAGCAAGAATGTATAAAGTTATATTTATGAAGATCTATTTGAAACAATATATACGGCCAATCAGAACTGGGGACAAAAACGCAGACAAGAAGACCACAGAGAAGACAATCCAGTGGTCTGAGTGGTTGAGAGCTCAGTTCACCAGGGCTCGGTGCAGCATCACACTTACTCCATCCAGTGTCCCAGGCTAGGTAAATGTTACCCCCTCTCTACAGATCAAGAGAGGGAGAAGGAGAGGTTTTTCGAAGAGTAGTGTGAGTCCGACTTAAGCTCCGATTACTGTAGTTGACGGCAGAGGTGGGACCTTAAACTGGTACTCAGCGTTCAGATAGTAATACTGATGGTGACAATGAGGACGATCCCAAAGGAAGGGACCGAGTGTTATACACCCCTGGCAGGTGAGCCCTGTTCTAGGTGCTTTGCATATATTCATTTCTGGGAATGGGGTTGTCAGGTGGGCTTCTTACCGTCAAGAATACAAACTCTGATAGATGGTCGAGGCCTGGACTCAGGGTAGGAGTGGGCCAGGGAAAGAGTGGGGTTGGTGCTCTGAATGTGGGGCTCCTTTGGAAGGAAGGAGGAGGGAAATGTTTCACAGGCCTGAGTGGCCAGGGGAACCAAGAAGTGGGGGGGGGGGGGCAGCCGGGGAAGAGGGAGGAGAGGGCATTGTTTCACTTTTAGTAAGCTGGAGACCACTTCCTGGTCTTGGGGGAAAAAAGGAATGGTACTCATTAAAAGAAGAAAAGGGTGAATTTCCTTAAATCTAAATAGCATTAGCTGTAATTTTTGGAGGGTTTATTAAAGTATAGGATGGCTTTTAGTGAGTTTGAAATCATTAAGAACCAATAATCCAAATTTTAAAAGATGGGTATATTTTAGTTAGCATTAGCCTGAATTTTCTGAAGGGAAGACTTTTCATTCACATAAAAATCATTTGGAATAATTTGAGAATTTTATACGTCAAACTACTGTATTCTATTTTTCTGCTCAACTCTATATTTGAAAAGACAAACCTTTAGCTATCATTGTTGGATCGTTATTGTTAGAGTTATTATGCATGTAGAAATGTACGTTCCAACAGTGGAGAAGGTACAAAGGGAAAAGCTAAAATATCCTGGTCCTACTCCTCAGAGATGCCATGTCTGACCGTGTCTGTTTTTGGTTCTGCATCTAAACTGTTTACGCAGAAAAGGCATGTATTTTGAAGCTTAATAAAAACTTGAATTGTGTACAAAATGCTGTGGCATATTGTGCTGCATTTACTAAGCAGAACTGACCCATCATAACTTTTAGAAACAGACTTCATTAAAAGTTTCAGCAGAAAGCTCTACAATGGTGCTATTTAATGGAAAAGTATGTTTTTAGTACCTGACACAACCACGAACAGCTTCATTGTAACCGTTACTAAACAGACATTAAAATATTCATGTCAATTCTATTTGAATAACTTTCATGCCTTGTAAAATCTGAAGAACCTTTTAAATTGATTTGGCGTTAGAATGTTTAAAGAAATAAATTTGCTTTTAAGACCAGCTTTATCAGAATCCATGAAGGTTATATTGTGGCATGAACGTGCATACTATAAATGCTGGGGGAACAAAAAGAAAAAAAAAAGAATGGAAAAATTTCTGTCAGATGTAATGTTACCACTTTATTATTTGGGATCATCATAAAAGCATTCATTAGCACGGCCCCTCTCACTTCTCAACCGCAGGCTGAGTTCCGTCAGTCTGTCAGAGTCTTGTCCTCCCACTCACAGTCACCAAGCGTTTCTGATAAGAGAGGGTTGCCTTGTTTACTTTGCACCCTTTGCATTTGAACACTTTGGGTTACTATTGCAAGATGAGTTTTTATCCCATTTCCTCGTTGGATTAATTAACCCAGCTGTGGCCATCGTTTCAGCCCTTCCCCTGCCCCTGCCCCCCGCCCCCCCCCCCCGACACATGCAGCCTCTCCAGTCACATAGCCCAAGTCTCCATTAGAGGCTTTCACTTCAACTGGTGGGTATGTGGCCGGCGGGGGCTGGGGGGGGGGGCGGTGCTTGACAACAGCGTCCATAATTGCTTTGTCTAATGGTGTAGGATCAGGGTGGTAAACTTTAAAAGGGTGTTTGCATCAAGAGTGCTATTTCAATTTGCCTTGTTATGTTCTCCTGTCGCTGATACCAAGCCTCATTTCAGCACATGGCATTATGTCCACTGGGGGAGTGACACGGGGGTCGGGGAGGGCTAATAAGGGGCCAGCCTCTGCAGCCATCTTGGAGCCCCTTGCCTGCCCACACGCTCCTTCTGCCTGGGGCAATGTTGTCCCTCACTGTGTCACAGGAGGCGGTCCCCTGCCTTCCAATGGCACACCTACTTTCCAGGGAAGAAGACAAGTCTTGACTGGTCTTCTCATCCTGATTGCCCCTGAGGTGGCAAAGGGGGCAGCGGGGAAGAAAGGGGACAGGTGGCTAAGCAAAGGCTCAGTCACTCTGCTTAAATCAAGGAGCTCTTAATCTGCAGTTCCTTGTCCCCTAGGGTAGAATTATATCTCAACCTAATTTCCTTTACAGCCTAAATTCATTCTTCTGAGAAGGGTCCTACAGCCTGTCCAAGGGGTCTTTGTTCCACACAAGGCCAGGAACCTGTGGGCCGTGGCTGCATCCCTCCCTCCAGCCTAGCAAGTATCGGTGCTTCTGAGTGCCCGCCTGTCCCATTCCAGCCAGATATGTAGTCAGGAATCAACCAAGATTCCTAATGTTTGGGTTTTTTTTTAAAACCTCTTTATTTTTTAATGGAATTTTACCCAGCCTGTAGCATTTGTGATTGAGGGCAGAAAGAGTGTGTGAAAGGATAAACATACATCCTCACTCCCACCCCTTCCGTACCCATTACCACCATGGACATTCATTTCAGAGCAAGGTGAAGGTTTCACAGGAGCAGTTGAAGAGCTGTGAATGGTGGTTCATTGCAGTGGTGTTAATTAGCATTTTATCCGGAGGTAAGAAGAGCTAACATATTTTTCCTTTTACAGCTCCCAACAAATGTTGGGTGTGGTCTAGATCTTCCCTGTCCAATACAGGAGCCACTGGCCACATGTGGTTATTTAAACTTAAATTAGTAAAAATTAAATAAAATGTAAAACTCAGTTCCGCAGACACACTAGCTACATTTCCAGGATTTGACAGCCACATGTGGCTGGTGGTGACCACACTGGAGAGCACAGATGTGGGACATTTCCCTCACTGCAGAAGTAGCCCCCAGGGCAGAGGGCCTGATGCTTCCCTGCTCATGGCTCACCCAGAGCCTAGCACAGGCCTGTCCCTCTAGCTTTCTCCTTTTCTCTCCAAACTCCTCCAGCCTCCTGTGTTTGACCCCCACCTCCTGCACCTCACTGAAGTCCTTTGCAAGAAGAGCTGTGTGTGATGGATTCCCACTGGGCGCTCAGCTCCACCATTTTCAAATGATGCGACACAATCACTGCCTCCTGTGATGCCCTTTGAATTCGGAAGGACAGGTCTATCAAAAAAATTTGTTTTAACCCGTGGGGGAACAGGCCCAGCGAGAGTAAGTAATGGGTCCTGATTTCTGGTACAGGCTTCTTCTCATAGTTTGTGCTTTGTAACCGTGTGTCACAGTCACACAGTCTTGATTTTCAAGACCGGTGAGCTCCCCAAGCGCCATGTCGATCATGGTGGAAAGTGCGTGGGCGTCCCCACCTGGCCACATGACCCAGGCCGATCGCTTCCCTCTTGTGGCCTCAGCTTCCTCGTCTGGAAGATCCAGGAGGGAGCTGCTACAAAATGATGCTAAGATTTCTTGCATTCTAACAGTCGACATAAATTTTGGATTACTCTTTACTCATATGGCTCAATTATTTCTCACATGATTCGAAGACCATTTTAACAGTTTCCCTGCCCTTGTATTTGGGGTGGCACTCACTCTGGCAGGCATCCTATTGATAATGTAATAGGGGCTTTAGTGAGACTTTTGGGGTTGCCAGCTAGGCCCCGCTACTCCAAGGAGGTCCTGCACCAGCGGCATCAGCGTCTCCGGGAAGCTTGTTCGAAACGCAGGATTGCAGGCCTGCCCAGTTGGAATCTGCATTTCACCAAAATCTCAGGTGATTCATTTGTCCCAAAGTTTGAGTAACTCTGATCCGAGCCCTGGGACAAGGATAAATGGTTCTCACCTATGTAGAAACCCGCCTGCAGGGGACCAAGCAGACACAGAGAGCTTGTCACTGCGCCAAACCCTCCCAGCTCCGCTCTGGGGGTGGGGGTTCCAGCGGGGTCTGAGCCTTTCCCTGCGCAGGGATCTATGCTCTCCTATGGCTGCCCCAGAAATGGGAGCGCATGTGTGGAGAGCATCTTGGCCTCTGGGGTCCCTTACTCAAGGGTTCATCATATGCTCTCACAGCTTTGTTCTTCCATCTCATTAACGCTCCAAGGGAAGCTCTCTGGCCAGGGCAGCCTTCCCACGGACTCCCCATGGCTATGCAAGGCCCATAAAGTTGGGAACAGAAATTGGGTCTATGGGATACACAGGAGTCAGGTGGTTGCTGGGCAATGTGGCTGCGAATCACTGAATGGCCCGAGGGGAGGCTGGCTTGCTGTCCCTGGGGTCTGCCGGAGGCCTAGAGAAACACACTGTCTCCCACCATGTGGGAAGAAAGAACAGGATTCCATCAGATTAGAACTTTAGAAAATGGCTATTTCAACCTAGAAGAGAGGACCAGGTGAGATTCAGGATACGAAAGTCTATGGAAGGCAGGGTGAAGTTCAAGGTGGAAGATGACAACGCTGAGACTCCGAGTCTCTTTGTATGTGCTGCTTAGGCTCCCATGACAATGTACCACAGACGTATTAAACAACAAAAGTTTAGGGAATTCCCTGGTGGTCCAGTGGTTAGGACTCCATGTTTCCACCACAGGGAGCCTTGGTTCGATCCCTGGTCAGGGAACAAAGATAAGATCCCACAAGCCGCCCAGCACAGCCAAAAAAACAAAAACAAAAACCAAAAACCCAACAGAAGTGTATTTTCTCACAGTTCTGGAGGCTAAAGCTTTGAGATCAACGTGTCCACAGGGTTGGTTACTTCTGAGACCTCTGCCCCTGCTTGCAGACGGCCACCCTCTCTCAATGTCCTCATATGGTCATCCCTCTTTACGTGTCTATGTCCTAATTTCCTCTTCTTATAAGGACAGTGGTCATATTGAATGAGGGCCTGCCCTAATGATCTCAATTTTAAAAAGACCTGTTTGAAGACCCTGTCTCCAAATAGGCACACTCTAAGGTCCTGGGGGTTGGGACCACGACATGTGAATCCGGGGGACACAATTTGGTCCATGGCACGCCATCTCCACGGCCTCTTGTGCATCGTGAGAGTGGCTTTTTCTGCGTGTGGACATCACACTCTGTCCTGTGCTATGTGCCCCTGTGCACAGTGCTCCCAGCCCCAGAGCCACTGTGAAGGCTGGAAGCCAACTGGCCCTCAGGTGTTTTGGCCCCAGAACCTGACCAGTGGGGACCCAGTATAATGCAGGGTTCCTCTCTGACCCATCAGGTTCTCCCTCTCGGGAAGCAGGAATTTGAGCTGTGCTCAGAGAGACTGGGAGCCCCTTTTCGATGGGAAAGACCAAGTCACTGGCCTGGAGGATGGGTCCTGGGGGGGCCGAGCGCCAACATTCAAGGTCTGCATGAGGGCAGCTGAGCATCCTGGGTGTGGCCTTGCGGAGCCAGAGGAACTGGGCAGCTGCTGGTTAGTCTCCTAGCCCTCGTTACACAGTCGTCTGGTGCACTGTTTCCTCACCACCCCAAACTCCAGTTAGGATGGAAAGATGTATGAGCAGTGGATACCATGGGGAAGAGGCCATGGGATGGGCCACTGGGTCATAGGTGATGCCTGAGAAGCCAACGCCAGGTCCAGGATGAAGGCAACATGAGAGCTTGAGTGTATGTGTCTCTGTGTGGGGTCCCCCAGACACAGACCCCTAGACAAGGGTTCACCTGCAATCAGTCGATAAGGGACAGGCCTGGGGAGGACCACCAGGAAGTGGGGCGGTGGGACGGAAGGGAAGAAGCCATCCAGGCTGTGCTAACCAGCAGACCGCCACTGAGGGCAGCTGGGGTTGGGCCGCTGGGGACCCCTGGAGACGTGAAACATGTGTCCCACTGCCTCCCTGCTTATCAGCCTCCACCTGAAACTGGTGGAGGCCATGGACCTCCCAGGCCTGGCCAGCGTCCCGGGCTCTAGTGCCCTCCTGCCCCTCAACCTGTGGTGCTGGCAGCCGCTGCACGTCGGGCAGGGGGGCCGGGGCACCATGCTGCGGTCTACGGCGCTCATGGCCTCCCATCCAGAGCCACCAGGGCAGGACCTTGGGCCACATCATTTCAGGTTCAGAGGAGCCGTGAACTGGCGGAGAAGGACTGGCCGTTTCTGAAAGGTGCCTTCCCGGTCAGACTATAGCTGTCTGACCCTCTATCATAGACACAAAAATCCGACTCCTGGGGCTTGACCTCGTACATCTACCCGCCCCCCAGCCTTTTCCATCAGTCTACGCTGAGGCAATTTTTTATGTTGCAGCTATAGCAGAGCCAAAGAGACACAGAGAGGTCTGGAAGCAAACGCCTAAGTCAAACACCTTTTAATAGTTCTCGTAAATGTCTCAGGTTAAGGAGACCAGCGCCAGACCCAACAGAACATGTTAGCTTATTTTCCGTTTCCCCCAAATCACGTAAAAGATGGGTAATCTTTAAAGATATAAGATCAACTGGCAATTGAAAATCTATTTTTCTTGTACCCTTTATCATTCTGGGGGGGAGGGGAGTTGCTTACATCACCAAAACCGAGGAGATAGTAGGCCACGGGCCCAGGGCTGAGAACAGATTCAGAGTGTGCCCTCAGGTGGACCCCTGGCCTGTCCTCCCTCAGTTCTTGGGGAGCACTTGCTGGCCCAGGACGGCCCCACGGTACCCAGGGAGGGAGCTGGTGTGCAGGCTTCTTGGAAGGAGTCAAGAGGCTGGCAGCGCACTGACCTCACCCAGCGGGCTGGGACCTGAGCGCTGGCTGCCAGCCAGCACTGGCAGAGCTCTGCTCCGTGGAGAAGCCCGCCACCCAGCTGTCTTCTGCAGAACAGGAGGGAGCCTCCGTGCTCCCTCACCCTGCGTCCTCCTCTCCTGAAGTAGGATAGGACGCCCTGGTAAACCCCACCTCCACGCTACGGACCCCTTCTTCACAAGAACACTGCCTTGTTCATATGCGTAGGTGCTTAACTTCGCAGAGACCGTTTCCTCATCTGTAGGAGGACAGGTTGGGCATGATGGTAAGATAAGATGATGTAGGAAGGGCGCCGGGCAGCTGCCTGGCCACAGAAGATACTCAGTAAATGGTGGTGGTTATCATGGCCTCCAGGTATGAGGCTGGGGGCAGGGAACCGGGGCTTTCTACCATTCTATGAAGGAAGGCAAGAACACCACAGGTGAAACAAGCAGCAAGGAAAGGGATGGGGCTTTTCTCACCTAGGTCTTTCAATAAACATTCGGGCAGGGGGGAACATTTTGAGGTGATGGAAATGTTCTGTGTCTTGATTGTGGGGTGGCAGTGACACCGGCGCAGCATCACCAGCCCTCAAAGGAGAGGGAGAAAGGACTTGGGCTGGGTGGATACCTTAGACTCTTCCATCACCCTCCAGGTGCCAAGTTCAAGGGCAGAAAGTTTTAATTTTTCTGGAATTAAGATTTAGCAACCTGTCCTGCCTTCTCTCACATAAGTAGACAGACACACACGCCCCTCAGCCCTGGTGTAAAGGATTCCTCACCCAGACATCTCAAATCCCGCAGGTGTCTGAGCCTCCCTCCCTGGACTGTCGCTCAGGACCGCGCCCGCCGGCGGTCTTTTCTTATCCAATCGCGCCACCCTGCGGACAATCTGGACACTGCAGACTCCCCAACCTGACACCCACCAGCTGGCGTTGAAGGCGGGGGCGTAAGAAAGTAAACGGATCCACGTGTGGAGCCGCGAACGCCTCTGTCAGGAGGAGGCAGTTTCACCTCGGGCTTCCCCGGGACAATCAACGAAACGAGCTGGAATTACGGGCCCTATTTTCGACGGTCGGACATTGACGAATTTAACCCGTTCGGCCCCTAGTCCGCTGACCCAGACCCAGCCTTCAGAAAGGCACCAGGGTGCGGGTGGAGGTCGAGGCATCCATAGTACGGCGTCCTTTCCTCCCTCGGATACACCTGCGCCCCCGCCGAGGCCTCGGCGCAGGAAGCTCTGAATTGGGGTGGGCCGTCTTCCTGCCTCCCTCGCTCGGACCCCAAAGCCCGGCATCGGCGCGGCGGCTCCCCCTGGTGGCCGGATGGCGCCACTGCACCGCTCGCCCGCGGCCCGGGAGTCGCGCGGGGTGGAGGGCTCACCCTTCACAGAGAGCCTCCCGTTGCGGTCGGCCGCACCTGCACCTGATGGGGACCGAGGGCCAGCGGCAGTAGCTGGAGCCCCGACTCGGTGGTGGGCGACAGGTGAGGGTCTCTCCTTCCTTGTAAGCCACCCCCCCCCCACACCCAAATCGGAATCCCTCTTCGGCATCATTCTCTTATTCCCTGAACCACCTGGGCCCCCACTCACCCGCCCTTACAGAACTGTCCACAGGGGCCGACACGTGCGCAAGGACCGGTCAGGGTGGCGGACACCGCATCTTGGGGCCAGTCGCGGAGCCCTCCCAGTGGCCAGCGCGCGCCTGGACAGCAGGACCAGTTTGCTGTTGTTTGTGCCCAAATGTGATAAAGCTGGGGCGGGGACGGGAGGGAGGTGGCACGTACTTGGAGAGTGAAGGCAGGAGGGGAAATTACAATAGAGGAAATGAGTGTCCGCTAATGTAGGTGGCCCAATCGACGCGCGCTTTCCAAGCCACCCGTGCACCTGCCGTGCCTGCCGCCGTCTGACTTGCACACACTAATCCTGGTTCGGAGCCGTCGACTCCTCACCGGGCCGGGCCGCGCGTCGGTGGAAATGCGGTCGGGGACCTAGCGAGCGCAGCTGCCTCCCTGCGCTCTCCCAGGGGGCTGAGACTGGGCGCGCCGCGGAGCTGGGGCGCGGGGCTGGGGCGCCCCCTGGCGGCGACAGCGCGCGGGCCACGCGAGTGTCTGCGGGTTCCCTGCGCGGGCGGGTGGCCCGCGAGCCTGCATTTCTCGATTTGCTCGGGTGGCGGCGCCGAGGCCTATTCGCCTCTTCATTAATAATGATGCCCCGGGAGGAAGAAAAAAAAAGTCTTTAAAAACCAGACAGGATGGATGGGAGAGGAAAGTGTGTGTGTGTGTGTGTGTGTGTGTGTGTGTGTGTGAGAGAGAGAGAGAGAGAGAGAGAGAGAGAGAGAGACAGGGAGAAGGAATTGGGGCGTTGGTGAAGGCAATAAAACTCAGATCGCTTCCTTGGAGAGATAGCGGCGGCTATAATGCGCTGGGGGATCAGGGGTTTATTTACAGATCCTGGATAAAAGATGATATATCGACACAGTTTAGAGTGTCATTGCACCTGGCCTCTCAGGAAGCCACAAGTACATATTTCCTGAAATACCGGCCAATACAATATCTAATCCACATGCCACCTAAGAACGGGAGGGGAACCTCGGCATCTCACAAGCTGCCGCCTGGTTTCTGAGTTCTGGGCCGGGAGACCCCACCCGGTCTGGATCTCGTGGCCCCGACACCCCCTCCCGTAGCCTTTGTCTTCAGGCCAAGTAATCACTTACTGTTGGGCCTTAATAAATACGTCTGAGAACTGTCCTTATGCTCGGTAAATATTGGATTAGCTTTTCAATGACCAGGCTCTTGAAAAGGCTGGAGAAATCCACACCAGGTCTCAACTAAGCCCAACAGTCAATAGGTAAGGAAAAGACGCTATTTCCTTGGCTGGGGTGGGGAGCGTGGAGATGGGGGGCTCCTACCCTTATCAAGTTAGCTGATTCTACTGAACATGACAGCAGTTGTAAAAAATAGAAAAAAGGGGGTGCCCAAGTTTTGGATGAGCTGGAATTTCCACCTGGCCCTTGACGGGTTCTATTTCTATGTCCACGGTGCCCAGCCTCAACAAGAACTCTTTTTGTCTAACACGTAGTTTTTGTTTGTTTGTTTGAGGGATGCTTATGGGAGCTTCTGACCCGGCTCTTGGAAGAGAGGATGATCCAGAGGATCTCTGGCCGCCCCCCTAACTTTGCTTAGGTGAGACAAAACCGGGCAGATTCCTTGGAAGTTCCGCTCTGTCTCCCTGTTTTGCAAACGAAACGATGCAGGAGACATTGAGAATTAAAGAGGAAGTCCTTCTCTCCTCCAACACAGGGGTGCTGGTGGTGAAAGAAGTTTCTGAGCCGGTTTCCCGTCGTGGCACCGAGGCGCCAGAGGGATCCCGCGCATATTTCGAATGACAGGGTGTTGGTAACCGAGGGGTCCGGCTGGATGGAAGCGGCCTCAGAACCCACTGCGGCGGAAATCGAGCTGGGCATCGGACTGAGCGGTCTCGCGGCGTCCCTGAGCAGCTCCTGCAGTGCGGGGAGGGCTGGCTTCGCGCGCCCGGGCGTCAAGACGCGTCCGGTGCGGGAACAAGGGACCTGGATTTTCATCTACCCTGGAGCCGCGAAGCCCGCGGCCTCTGAGCTTCCCCCAGGCCCTGGGCACCTCGGTGTCCTCCTGGGCCCGGCACGGTCCGATGGCCTCTACTCCGGGCTCCCAGACAGACAGGAGAGGCCTAGCCGCCAGCTGCGCGCGCAGGAGCAGCGAAGTGCGCGCAAGGAACCCCGACCCTGAACGCCGACGTTCGCAGACCCGAGCCCCAGCTTAGAGCCAGTATTTGGTAAAGAGACAGAAGCAGAGACAGAGACAGAAAGAGAAAGAGAGATCTCCAGCTCTCAGAGTGTCACGGGGCCTAGGCGGGGCAAGCGCCCTCTGAAGCCATCAAAGACAGGGGTGGCTGTTTTCCCCTCCTCCAGCCTCCTCCCCAATAGATATAGCACGAATTTTTAATGCGTCTTCCTTTCACAGACAACAATACAGGGTTTGAAAGCCGGACACAATTTGGGTTTTGTGCGGTTCCCTCCTCGCGCTCCCTCGGCCCAGCTGGCCATATGGAATCCAGCATGGAGCCCGCGGATGACAAAGGGACCCAGTGACAGGCCCAACAAAACCCCAAGGAGACTTCTGCCTGACTCCGGGATTCACTGCCCGCGATAAGCGCGCTGAATGGTGCGGGGCGGAGGGGGGCGGAGGGGGCGGAGGGTGGGCCCCTTCTCCCTCTTCCCCTCTCGCTGTCCCCTGCGATCCTTTCTCTGTCCCTTTTTAATATGCACGCCTCTAACATCCCTGGCTCCCAGCTCTCCCATTGTGCCGTTTTGTGCGGCCCGCTGTAGATTGGGCGAAGATAGACTGCCGAAGCGGACCCTGCGCCGGGTGCGCTCCCAGGGCGCTGGGGTTAGGGCCACACAGGCTCCGCGGGCGCTTTTATTGACTCCATGGGGACCCGAGGACAGTGAGAGGCGGGCGTCGGGCCCACCTCCCCGGCTCCCAGCCGCCGGCGCGCACATCCAGACTGCAGGCTGGTAGGCCTAACCACTACCCCAAACGCGCCCTCTACGAGCACACGTGGATGCCTGCGAGAATTTGGCCCTTCCACGCTGCCTCCTTCCCCTCTGGAGGCCGCGGGGGAAGCTCCTACGATCATTTTTGGCCCCCGGAAGTTTTGGGTCCTGCAGCAGTCAAAATCAACCAAGTCTTGGGGCTGTGCCTCAGGCCTCGTGACAACCCCACTCCAAGAGGCTGGAACTCTCACCTCCCCTGCTGACGGATGGGGGTAGAGGGCAGTTACAAGAGGAATGTTGAGTGATTGGTATCAGGGCAAGTTGGGCATTCGGCTATTGCAGACACACGATTTGGGGAGAATTCTCCTGGCCTTTGCAAAGAGCAAGAAATAAAACCCCAAACGTTTCCAAGCTGGTGTGGGGAACAAAGGTAGACTTTCCCGCATTTAGGAAAACCTGGAAAAACCCAGTCGAACCTGGAGATATGAAAGGACATTTAGGAGGATATTAGAAAGACTCCAGCGCCCTCAATTATCCAGGGGCAGCTGCGCAACGCGGGAATAACGTGTAATCACGTCCCCGGGCGTGTGGTGCTGAGTGCTATTGACGCGCAGATTTGGTCACACGGATAATCATGTTTGCTTTAGATATTGAATTAAATCTGATCATCAACTAGAGGTAGCGAGAACGTCAGCTGGGACCGCTCCCTTTGCTCGGCCTCCTCGCCCCCGCCCCCAGCCATGAAGGTGGAGCTCGAGAGAAAACCAGAGATACAGTTTCCGAATGGGGCCGACTTTCAATCCCGAGGCGTCTCGGAGCGCGGTCTGAGCTGCAGAGCCCCGGGTATTTTCGGAAATCCGCAAGATAGAGGAGACAGGCGCCCCTCCCCCCAAGTCCGCGGGGCCCTCTGAGACGCTCCCCGGCGCGGGCAAGTATGCGCCAGGGTCCTCCAGGGAGCTCTCCCTGAGGCACGGGTGGGATGGGATCAGATCTCTAGCAGGGAAGGACCGTCCGCCCTCCCCCGGGCGAACGAGGGCGGTTTGCTCACTTCTCGCTCCCCTTACCGCAGCCCAGGAGGCCGCGACGCACCACCCCACCCCCAGACCCCTACTTTCTAGCGAGCAATTCGCCCAGCTTCACGCCAGAGAGCTGGCCTAGGGGACCGCGCACAGCCAGATGCTAGGAGGGGACGAGGCGCAGCATCCAGTCCAGGGACAGAGGCGGGAAACTCGGAAAGAGTGGGGATGGAAGGAAGGCTGGTTATCAGGGATCGCCTCTGACTCCCGCTTCCTGGCTCTCCCCGGCTGAGGAGCCCAGGGAGGCCGCAGCACCTCCACCCACCCCGTAGTCTCCCGCGCCCGGGTCCCCGCGTCCCTCCTTGTAGCCAAAGCTTGGAGCGCCCCGAAACGCGCCCCCGGCCCCCGCGCCCAGGTCTAGGCCGCCTCCCGGCCGCGGATTTGCAACGGGGTTGGGAGAGAAGCCGACCAGTCTCAACTTCAGCATCCCCTCCCCTCCTTAGCACGAGGTAAATCAAATGCAACAAAATGAAAGTCATCGAGTGTAGTGGCTTCAACAGCTCCTTAGGCTGAAGGAGCCACTCGTAGATTTGGGCGAGCGAGGGGGGCTTGCTCTTCTCGCCTTTGCGTTTTCCAAAGTCACTCTTCCTCCTGCGCCAGGGCGCTGCCGCCCGAATGTAGACCGCGCGTGAGGCCGAGAGACAGGCTGGGAGAGGCCGAGCGACCCCGGGCGGCGGGTCAGCCGCTCGCAGGCCCGAGGCCAGCGCTCCCGCGCGCGCCCGGGGTCCGAGGCGCGGGGCCTGGCCCGCCCGCCCGGGAGAGGCCTATTCCGAAGCCTCCCCAGCGCCCCGGGTGCCCCGGCTCCCAAGGGATGCGCGGGGTAGAGCGCGGCCAGCGGCCTGGCCCGGCTCCTTGCCCGAGACCTCCTTGCCCGGCGCAGGGCGACAAAGTAAGACAAACGGGAGGGCCGGGCTTGGTTTTTTTAAACACAGGATTTTTATTAAAATTCTTATTTTAAAAAATTGAAAGCTTTCAGCGCCCGGCGCTCTTGGGGAACCGCACGGAACCGCTGAGCTCCAAGTTCCGGGGCTCAGGACCCGGAGGATGGGGCAGGGGGCTTCTCGCTCGCCTACACATTTTTCCTTTTTCATATTTGAGAAATGTTTGCACTGAACAAAATAAAAAAAGAAGAGAAGAAAGCAGGGGTAACCAAATATAAGCAAACCAAAGCAAACCACGAAGAAAGGAGTTGGGCCCTGAGGGGTACAGGCCCTTCCTGAAGGTCATTTTGGCAACAATCACCGCCGATATTTACAACGAAAAGCGAAATGCCACCAGTTGTCAGAACGTTTACATGGCCATAAATATTTAGCATTTTCTTACTTTAAAAAAAATGGAGAAAAAAATCCTCTATATTTTTAAAGTGTTCTCCACTTGCTTCAGAAGAAGACGGCTGACAATATCGCTACTCACACAAACATATTTTACAAAATTCACAAAAGCGGGGCGGGGGGGGTCTTTTACTCCTTCTCAGGTGAGGACGTTAACGCTGGGACCATTCGGTCCCCGGGGAGAGGCAGAGAAGCGAAGCTGCGCAAACATTCTGTAAACTCGGCTTACGGTTCAGCCGTCTCCAAAGGTTCAAACGGAGAGAGGGATGGGGCGGAGCAGGGGGGTGGAATCTGCCTCTCCAAGGAGGTGCAGCAACCTCCTGGCGCCTCCCCAACGGAGCCAAGAGTCAACTCGACTCCAGAATAATAATTATAATATAATAACCACTGTAAGGGCCGAGTCCTCCTCGCCTCCGCCGCTGGGGTGGGGCCTGGGCCTGGGGCCGAGAGTCTCGGAGGGGCGACGCTCACCAAGTCCACTGCTGGGCCTGGACCAGGGGGTGTGCTGTCGGGTACTGGGGGGTGCCGGCCGAGCTGTACTGGGCGTTGTACTGCATGTGTTGCAGAGACTGCGCGCTGTAGGCCGAAAAGGGGATGCCCGCCTGGAAGGTGGCAGCTGCCAGGTCCTGGGCTTTGAGCGCGTGGCACGGTTTGCCGTCCCTGACCAAAACGGGCACGGCCACCCGGCGCGGCGAGGGCAGGGGCGTCACCTCCATACCTTTCTCTGCCCGGGCGCGCTTCATCTTGTAGCGGTGGTTCTGGAACCAGATCTTGACCTGCGTGGGCGTGAGGCGGATGAGGCTGGCCAGGTGTTCGCGCTCTGGCGCCGACAGGTACCGCTGCTGCCGGAAGCGCCGCTCCAGCTCGTAGGTTTGCGCCTTGGAGAAGAGCACCCGCCGCTTCCGCTTCTTGCCGGCGTCCCCTCCGCCGCCGGGGGTCTCCTTGTCATTGTCCGGTGACTCGTCGGCCGAGGGCTCCGGAGACTTGGAACTCGAGTCCTGGGGCGCCGCGCCGGCTGCCAGCCCATGCACTGGGGGAGAGAGAAGCCCATCAGGAGCCTGGAGGCCGCGCGCGGCCGGGCCCGACCCCGCGCGCCCCGGATCCTCCGTGCGCCCTCGGGCCTGTGCGCCCCGCAGCCAGGCCCCGCTGCCTTCGCCCTGACCCCCGCCCTGCTCCACGCCTGACAAAATCGTCGGTGTCCGCCCCGGGGAAAGAGAAGAAGCGGCAGGAGTAGGGGCTCGGTGCTCCACTTTCTAGGGGTTTGACCAGTGTGGGTGCGTATTTTTTTGGGGGGGGGGAGTGGCGCGCGGAGGAGATCATCGCGGGTTAAGGGCTCCGGCCCCCTTAAGCAGTTTCCTCTCCGGAGAGACGTGGGCAGATTTTTAAAAGAAAAAACCCACAATCCCGGCATTGATCGGCTCGGCCATTTAAGGCAGGTTTTGGGGGCTTTCGTTTCTGCTTTCCGACTTTCTGGACACCCTCCGCACCGCACAAAGCGCCCTCTATGAAGTGCAGGGGGCAGGGTGAGCTATTTATACCCGGGCCACCCTCTCCCCGTATCCCGAGGCAGGCTGGCTCGCTCCACTGCTCCAGGCCAGTCCTTCCCGGCTGTCGGAATGGGGGAGGGGGGCTCTGGCCGGAGCCGTCAGTTCTGGTTGGCGTCTGTAACCGGCCCTTGGGAGGTATTCCCCTCCCCTTCTTCCTCCTAATTTCTCTCTTTGGAAAAAATATCTGAGACCAAGTCTCCTTCCCGGAGTAGGGGGGGTCTGACGAAGAGGGAAGAGGTAGGGCATCCCAAACAAACGTTAGGCATCTTTCTGGGGGCGCAGGGTGAGGGATCCGGCTTACAAGGCTCCATCCCTTTTCTCCCCGCGGCGTGCGGCCCAGGCTGCGGCCACAGTAGCAGAGGCGGTCACAGCCGCGGCTGCCAAGTTTCGCTACTTACGGGAGTACTGGAGGCCCTCGGTGCTGGCCAGCCAGCGCGTGTACGGGTTGTCGCTGCTGTCGTAGAAGGGGTTCTTTAGGGGCAGGCTCTGCACCGTGTCCAGGGCGCCCTGCCCCAGCGGCCCAGCCCTCTTGGCGGGCTCCGGCCCCTCGCTCTCCTCCTCTGGCCCTTCAGCCACCGAGCCCTCCTCATCGTTGGTGTCCGGTAGGTCCAAGATGTCCTTGACCGAAAACCCCGTCTTTGTGTTGGTCAGCGACATGGCCGGGACCCCGCAATTTATGCCGCAAAGTTGTAGCTTCACTTGGTCAATTCCTTGTGCTCTCAGTAGGGGCGGGGGAGGGGGTATGGGGAGGGGGGTTGGGGGAGGGGAGGGGGGATGGGCTTTAATTATTGAGATTATTATGTTTAAGAAAAAGAAACTCTGGGATAGGGGAGAAAAAGAAAGAAAGAAAGAAAGAAAAAGCCCAAGGCGTTGCCTGTGTCTTCTCTGCAAGCACGCGGAAATGGACGCGGGGAGCCGGGCGGCCTGCGCACCAGCGCTGCGGGCCGGGCCCGAGTTTGTAACTCCAGGAGGGGTGCCAAGGCGGCGTCAGCTCCGGCTCCGGCGGCCGCTCAGCGCGCGGTGGCGGCTGGTGGCGAGGAAAAAATGGGCCATTGCCCGAGCGATCAGTCCATATAAGGCTGGGCTCCACTCACGAACCTGGGGAGAGGGGGGGAAGAGGGGGAGAAAGAGAGGGAGGGAAAGATAGAGGGAGGGGGAGGGAAAGGGGGGGAGGGAAAGAGAGAGAGAGAGAGAGAGAGAGAGAGAGAGGGAGGGAGGGAGGGAGGGAGGGAGGGAGAGCGAGAGAAGGGTGGAAAAAAAGGGGGAGGGAGACATTAAAACGCAAAGGTTGGACACGTGTGGGCGGGTCTTGGAAGTCAAGTGGATGAAGACTGTATTTGCAGATGTGAAATTGTGGGTTTTGGGGAGCTCCGCGCTCCCAGCCAACGGCCCTCTAGAGCAAGATGAGAGGTGTAACGTGTCAATTAATTGCAAAGACGGGGCGAGCCTTTCTTACCCAGTATTTACATACAAAGGACCACCGCGTCGCTCGCGAGTCCACACACTTGAAAGGGCAGTTTTAACAAATTGCATCTTTTTAAAAAAAGCGGGGGAGGAGGAAAGAAAACAAAACAGAAACCCGGAGGAGGAGAGAAAAACAGAATCCTCAACATTCACCGGTTCCTACCTCCCCGCCCACGCGCGCCTGCCCCCAGCAAGCCGGAAAATTGGCGATTTGTGGCGCCTTTGGAAAAGGGGGAGGGGGCGCAGGCTGAGCCGCGGAAATCTCTCCTTCCCATCGCTGGCCGTTCCCTAAACAAGATCCGGTTCAAATGGCAAGAGCCCAACTTCTGTAAGCCTCCTAGGTCAATATTTTGGTTGAGGCTTAAGGATGAGTACTAGAAATGACAAGGCAAGTAATTGATTCTAGTTAAACGCCGAAAGAGCCCGAAACCCAGGAGAGGAATCGGCTCGGGGCCGGCCGGAGCCACCACCAAGCGACACCACCTCCCCCGCCCCGACACCCTTTATTTGCTAAAGACATTTATTTCCTTCTCCCCGCCTCCCTCCCCTCTCCCCCTCCCCCCAGCTCTGTGCTGCAGAGCAGGACCGCGCAGTTCACTTTCTGCTTTGCGGGCGCCCGGGGTGGGGCGGTGGGGGTGGGGAAGTCTCCCTCGGGCCGCGATCAGCCCAGCCCCACCGCCTCCGGCCCCGCGGGCCGCGATCTCAGGGTGGAGGGAAGGGCAGGCGGCCCCGCGCCCTTCCTGCCCCCTATTATGTCTCCCTTTCCAGCCTCCAGCGGTGGCAGAGCGGGGTGGGGGGGGCAAGGGTAGAGGGGCGGGGGGAGGGGCGGGGGGAGGGGCGGGTGCGCTGTCTCCAGCCGGGGTGAGGACCCCGAAAACCGCGGGGAAGGGGGTCGCAGGGCGGAAGGTGCTGCTGAGTTCTCTCCGGAGTTTTCTTCTCCCCAGGGAGTCCTTTCGGACGCACCAGGGGCGAGTTCAGAGGACACGCTCCAGGCTCCCAGCTTGCGTGAGGTTTGTGTGCGGGTCTCAGCCCCGGGCCGGCCTGGGAACTGCACTTTCCCGGGACGGCACCACCTCCTCGGCGCCGGCGAGGAAAAATCCAGGCCACACTTCCCGCCCCTCCTTCCAGTTTTTTTTTTTTTTTTTTTTGCGCGAGGGAGGTTTGCTACCTGATGCTCATCCGCCCCAGAGGAGCGTCAGGACGGTGCTTGGCCTGGGGGCGGGGAGGGACGGAGAAGGCCGCGGCGGGGGTCGGGGTCTGCCCACCCCCAAGCCCTCCGCCGGGGCCGCCTCCACGCCGGCGAGCGCAGCGCCGGCGCCCGTACTCCCCGCTCGCAGCTGCGGCCGCCGCGCCCCGGCCGCCCCCGAGTTACCAGCGCCCGGCGAAGGCGCCTCTCCCCGAGCCGCTCGGCGGCTTTCTGCAGCCCTCGCTGCCTCGCCCCCAGTATGTGACGCGGGTGACAATGGCCCAGGTTAGAGGGAGCCCCTCGTCGGCGCGTCCTGGGTGGTCGGACCCGGGCAAACACAAATACAAACCGATTGCTAAGCTGCGGACAATGAGCGAAATGTAGACAAATGTCCCGCTCCCGTTGGAAGCCTTTGTCCCGGCTCGGTTTTTGCATTTATTTCAGTGGAGAAATAATACATGATTGACGCTCTCTTTCAATGTGTCCTAACTGTTTGGAATAAATCTAAGGTTGTTCCTAGTTGTCATGGCATTCAACCCTTTTCAATGGACTATCTCTTCATTCATTTCTGAATCCGTCCACAATATTAAGGAAACCCCTTCATGTCGACGCTCCCCATTCCTCTCTTTCTCCTACTTTTCCTTTTCTCCTTTCTCCCCCTCCTTCCGCCCTTTCCCCTTTCCTTCCCCCTTTCCTTGCCCCTTTCCTTCCCCCCTTCCCCCCCCCCGCAAGAATTAGAAACTGGTTTGAATCGTGTTCCTTGAACCCATTACTTTTCGTGCTTTTTTCCCCTCTTTCTCTTTCCAGTCTGCCTTTCCCAGCCTCCATCCTCCTTGCCTCTCCCTCCCCCCTCTCACTCGGGAGCTCTCTGCCCGTCCAGTCCGAGGAGGGAAGTTGGGTTTCCAGGCATCACAGAGGCCCAGAGTTTGGAAACGGGCTGTCGGGCCTACCCCAGCCATTGTTACTCAGCTGCTAAATAAATAACTGGCGAGGAAAAGTTCCTCAACCCAAGCTTTGCAGAAAAAATCATCCTGGTCACTCCTCTTATTCCTCTGTCCCAAGCGAGGGGTGTTTCTTGGGGACCAGGGTAGGCTCTAGGAAGGGCCAGAAAGGAGTCTGGTTGGGCCACGCCAATTCTTGGGTTGGGTGAGAAATGTCCCCTTTGGCAAGAAGTGACTCTTTTGCGTATCCATCTTTGGGAGGGGTGCCCCCAGACCCCTCCACGGAGCCTGCGCAGTTCCTCGTCTTGGAACCACCTAGTTCCACTTCGCTCCCAACTTCTCCCTTCCCCCATAGTGGCCTTTCTCCCAGGATCGCATCAGCACTGCTGCAGTGGGTCATGTCCCCTCCCCGGCCCCTGAGAGCCTGCACTTCGGGCAGAGCACCTGGGAGACAACTGTTTTCCTACAGGGGGATCCAGCCTCCTGGAAATTGAAGCGGGAGCGCTGACAACCGCGCCCTGAGGAGACTCCCGGCCCAGTTCACTGAGGCGGGGCTCCGCACAGCGCCGGCCCCTCGGCCTCGACGGGCCTGAGTTCTCCCACACCACTGGTCGTAGGGCCCCCTTCCTTGCTGGAGCACTTGCGGGGCCACACTCCACCGCCCGCACAGACCGTGTTCTGGGTCTCTGCTCCCTCCTCCACCCTCACCCCTGCTAGTTTTTCCTGCCCCTGACCTTGGGGCTGCGGAGCAGGGAGGGAACCCGAGGGAGCCTCAGCCTGGCCTCCCGAAGCCACGCTCAGCGCCCTGCGGAGCCCGATGCGCTGTGCTCAGTGTCTCCCTCCTGGGACCTCGCGAATCCATTTTGCCCAGCGCTCCGTCGCCGGTGCCGTTCCCGCGTCCGCTTCCAAAGCGCTGACATTTGCAATTGAAAAGGCGCAGGGAGACCGCCGGGAGGCCCGTAATTGAAGGGGAGAAACTCGGCTTGTTAGAGGAAGATCATAAAATGCAAGTCCCCCAGGAGTGGTCTGGACGCCGGGAGGCCGGCGGGGGACCAGCTGGCAGCTGGGGGCAGGTCCGGTGCCCAAAGCACGCTCCAGGGTCTCCCGGACCTCATGCGACCCGAGGAGCAGGGCCAGGCACCAAATGAACTTTTACACACAAATTAAACAGGTGATTGCATCCGGAGGGCTCCCCAAGAGGTCTCGCTGGGAGCACCACAGCCTGGTCTTTTAGAGCCAGGGGTCTCCTGCTCAGCGAGATCCCACACACTTGGTCGAGAGTACCAAGCCCCACAACCCCTGGCCCCTCCAGAGTCCTTATTAGTGTCCCCGCTATCCCCACCCTATCGGCTCTGAACATATCCGTGTCCTGTTCAGCTCTGATTGGATGTGCTCGGCTCCCCAGGTACGGATTCTTCACTAGCTTCTTTCCGGGTTCCATCTTGCAGCCAGGAGAGGACAATGTCCTGGGTTCCATCGTGTTTGAGTTTGGGCTCTGGGCTCTGCCGCCGGCGTTGCGGGAGCTCCTGAGCGCGCAGCCTTGGGCCTTCTGCTGCGAACTTGGGGAGAAGTTGAGACGGTGCTGAAAGTTTGATGGCAGCTGGTCTGGGCCGGAGGGAGACATGTTTTGCCCTCTTTGGTGTGACAACCACCGAGTACCCCTGTCAGGGTCACCCGAGCAGCCAGAGGCCCCCTGCCCCGGATATTTATGCTCTGCTCTGGGGCTCCAGCTTCCTTACAAATCTCGAGCTCTACCTCCCTTTTCCCCACGTTTGGGACGAGCTCAGAGGGCGTCGCAGGCCCCGAGGGGAGGTGGGGGAGAGGAGGAAGAGAATCTTCCTCCTCGCAGGCTGGAAGAATCCCTCTTAGGAGTTTTCTCAGGCCGCTCAGCTCCTCTCTGCGGCTCGGGGTTCCGGAGGGATGGAAGCGCAGGCGCTGGAGAGGGCGCGGGGGAGGTGAACCACCGCCGGAGGCCCGGGCGGGAGGCGAATGTACACAGGGTAAGTGGCCCCACTCCAGGACAAGTGGCCCTCCAAGTCGGCCCAGTGTTTACCTGTTTACTTTCGCAGGTAGCTCAAACACGAGCGCCTTTTCTGTGCTCCGGAGCACGGGGGCGGCCCTGGTGCGCCCGGGTCCCCAGCTCCTTGCGCCCGCGCACCGCAGTTTGACGCCCCCTGTTGGGGGAGGGGTGAGCTCTGAACAGCAGCAAACAAGGCAGGAAAGGAAGGTCCTTTGGGAAAATGAGGAGAAGCCTGGGCACACCCCACGCGTGGGAGCCTGGCTCGGTGTGCCTGTGGGTCAGGCGGGCTGGTGGGGCGCCCCCAGCGCCCCCAATCCCCGTTCCTCTCTCAATCTCAGAAGGCTTCTTGGCTTGAAGGCCTCTTGGGAGGCGCTCTGCTCACATCTTTCCCCTTTCAGGCTGGTGAGAGCTTGCTGGGTAGGTGCCTCCTCTAGAGGAATTTAGGGCAGAAAAAGTCCGGGGGGAGTACCTTGAGGACCACTGTAAAACGGGGGTGGCCTCGAGGAGCCCAAAGCCTCGCAGCCCCAGGCAGCACACCTCACCCTCCCCATCCACAAAAGTGCGACCAGTCATTAAAAATACAAGGTCTTTCCCATTATTTGGAAGTACTAATTTGACTTCATTTCTTTTCTTTCTTTTTTGGAATGAAAAGAGGTTGAAAAGAAACTCCTTTCCTGGTACAGTACATGGCTGAGCGGGTCCCCTGCACATCCCATCTCAGATAACAGCCTTCAAGTGGATTAGTTTATTGTCTGGTTAGCGCCAAGGTGCAAGCGTTTGTCTTCATTCACTCTAGAAACAAAGCGCATTGCACCTTCCTTCTCCGCGAGGATTAGCCGCTCTGGACACAAAGGTTTTGTTGGAGGGGAAAGGTTTATTTTATCTCGGGTTGGAGACTCGGAGCGTGGCAGGCACTCGAAATCAACGGAGACAGAAAATGTCTCCCCATCTGGTCCCCGAGCTTGGCGATAAAGACGCCCACCTTTAAGATGCACTCCTCCAAGGTATCCCATGGCAGCTTCAACTCCAGGTGGGGGAACGGGGGCTGCTGGAAGCAAGAGTGTCAGCTCTGGCCGCCAGTTGAAAGATGTCGAGGAGTGTGGCCCAGGGTACCACCTGAAGCAGGACCTTTCCCAACCAGAAAACTGAAAGGCAGGCTCATCTCTGGTGGATCCTGGCACCGACTGGCATCACCTTCTGCCCCCGAAGGAAGCTGAGGTCCCTGGAAGTCCCTGCAGGCTGTGGGGGCGGGAAGCAGAATGGAGCGGCTGGATGGGGGAGGCCTACAGCCCTATCAGTGAGGCCAGATCAGAACAGGTGCAAATTTCTGGCAGGAGAGACCCACAGCCAGCGGACAGATGGACCAGAAGGTAGGGACTAGTGTGAAGGGAAAGGAAATCTCAGTCCACTTTGGTTTCAAGTCAAAGGTGAGTTTTCTCTTTCTTTGATCCATATTGTGTTAACTCTTACCACAGGAGGTAAGAGTGAGGGCACCTCCCAGAAGGACAGTCCTCCCAAGTCACCAAGAAGATGTTGGGCAGAGAAGTTTTCCAGGCCCAGAGACAGAGCTCAGATTCTGTATCTGACCCCCCTTTTCCCCCTTCCCCGCTTCCTCAGGAGCACCAGGAACTCTATAAAGCCATGGAGAGAACTGACCTAGGGACCTAGAGCCTGGAGTCTCCCTGCAATTGTGGGCGCAGGGCGCAGGCATCCTTCTGAGCTATCTCCCCCTACTCTTCTTCAAGGTGAAATACACAATATTTTACCAATTATCTGGCTTAAAAAAAAAAAAAGGCAGACATTTCCTGAGGACATAAATTGTAATAGAAATTAGGATTTTTATTTATCAGCCTCATTGTGTGGGCGTAAGACCCCGCGGACATATGGTAGGACTTTGATAAATGCGCTTTAATGAGATCTTTGAAAACACATCCAATAAAATAAAAGGCGAGAAAAGCCGTTTAACTTTCATGGATGTTAAATTGAACACGAAATGTGGCTCGGGGCGCGCTGCAAAATGGAAAGGGCCTTCCTCCAATATTTTCTTTAAAAACGTAGCTCTAAGCCCCCCTTAGGCCAAATGAGCCCGTCCCAGCCAATCCATTGTCACCGGTTTATTGGGGAACCAAACGGCACGTCCCCCCGGGCTCACCCCTTTGCTTTATTCGTTCGCGCTTCTCTAATGATTAAATATGTTACAATGAGATTACCCATCGTCAATGTTGCCTTCAGGTACGTTCGTCCAGCCAAGCTCGACCTTCCCCCGATAAGGGTGATTTCAATGCAGGAGATCTGGGTTTCTCAAGGAAACAGGGCGCCGAAAGCACGTTCTTATCTGAATTTACTTCTTAACACGTGACAAAATCATTACAAGACTTCGAAAATCCAGCGGCCTCTCCCAACGGGTCAGTACTCAGCACTTAGAGCTGGGCCAGGAGGGCTCTGTGCCATGCAGCGCTCGTCGGCGCGGGGAGGCCGCGCTCCCAGCCTGCGCGGAACCTGGGAGCTGTGCCTGGAGAGCGAGGAACCGACCCACGAGGCCCTCGGGCACTAGCGGGAGGGGGTTCCTGGGGCTCTCCCTCTCACTTCTCCAATCTGAGCACCCGAGGTCCACAGCCCTCCTCCAGACGCAACGCCCCCTTCCCACCCCCAAGCGCCACCAAGCTCGAGAAGGCGCGAGAGGCGCGCCAAAGGGCCTCCTTGCAGAGTGTGTGTATGGGGGGGTCAGAGGGGGCGCCCCTCGGAGACCAGGGCCTCAGCAGAGCCCACTGAGGCTCATTTCCGATCCTCTGGCGATCTCTACTGACACAAATGAGAACTGTCTGGCGCCTGGCGCGGTCCCCTCAAAGTCCAGGCTTGAGCCGCCTCCCCAAAGACCCCCCGACCCCTGCTCGGCCCCCAGCCCTGGTCCTTCCTGCCGGCGACTCCCGCCCCTCGCCTTCCTCCTCCTCCTCACCCCCCACCCCGTGGCCCAGTTCCGCCCGAGGAGCACCTCTTTCTCCGCTAGGCGCCATCTCCAAATTACCTTGGGGACCTCGCCTCGTCCTGCAGCCCCATGCCGACCCCTGCGCACACCGGGGAGACTTACCCGGCGGAGGCGGGGCGGAGGCGCTCCCTTCCCGGCAGCGGCCCCGGCGGCCCGGGAGCCTGCGGAGCCGACGGTGGGGAGGGGCCCGAGGCGCGCGGCGCGCCCGCTCCGCCTCCCACTCCCGACGCTGCGGCGACAGCCTCGCCGAATCTCCAGGCGCGCCTTTATCTAGTCCCCCACCTCCCCGGAACCCCCTCCCCGGCGCCCCTCCTCCGCCGCGCCCTCCCGGGCGGGGCTCCGAACCTCGCCGCGCCTCTCCTCCCCGCCATCCCCTCCAGCCGCACCTGCCGGTCCCGGCGGTCCCGCTCCCCGGCTGGCGGGAAAGTGCGCGGCGGCGGGAGCACCTGGTTTCGGAGGCAGGTAAAACTTTTCCGGGCCGCGGGCGCGGCGGGCGGGATCCGGTCCCAACCCGAGCGCCCGCCTCGTGACCAGCGGAGCCGGCGGCGGACCTGAGACGCCCGGCACTTGTCCACCTGCTGCTTCCGGACCCCGCGGATGGGCGACCGAGCCAAGGCGAGAGCCCCGAGGGGGGGCCGCACAGGCGGGCGCGCGGGGGACACCGAGACCCCTCTCCCCTGGCCCGCGGCAGGACGCCGGCCCGGAGCGCTTTTCGGTTCCCCGCAGCTGCAGATGCCCGCGCGGGGTCTGGGGCCGGGGGAGCTACGGTGCTCGCCCGACAGCCGGGGGCGACGCTGGGCTCCTGTACGTCTCCCCGCGCAGCCGCGCGTCCCGCGCCCCCCGACCACCCCCGGCCGCGCGCTCGAGCGGGAGGCTCACCTGGAGCGCGGCTGCGCCGGGAGCCCCGGCCCGCGAGCGCGCAGATCCCCGGCCGCTCTTTATCCTGAGCCACCGGCGGCTGCAGAGCCGCGGGCGCAGGGGCACTGGCGCGGCGAGCCCTCCCCCTCCTGGCTCCGGCTCCGTGCCCGGCGGCCCCACCCTCCCGGCTCCGGCCCCGCGGCCGCAGCGCAGCCCCAGCGGAGGGGGCCGCTCCCCCGCGCCGCGCGCTCTGTTTGTTTTCCTTGCCCGACTGACGTGAGTCAAAATATTGGCCATATGTTCAGCGGTAATAAATTGGGTATGAGCGCAAACACACTTCGGCTTCGATGGCTCTTTCAGCTGCCACATGGCCGGCTTGGAAGGAGGGGGCGCTGCCACCTTGCTGCGGCCCCATCCCCAAACAGGCGGGTGGGTCCCTCTCCTGAATGCCCCTCGGAGCTGGAGATCTGGGACCCCGGGGTTCTCCTCTCCCTCGCCCCTCCTGCGTCCCCAGCGGTGCCTCGGACCTCGCAGATCCCGGCGAGCCCGGCTGCTGCCTAACAAGGTCGCCATCTATAAATTGCTCGGTCGCTAAGACGCCATAAAACCGAAGGGCCAGATGTGGCACGTTATTTATGTGTGAAACTGCGTTTACACTAGATAGTCGAACCAAGGCCGATAGCACGGCTCGGCGGGAGGTCACAGACCTCTAGCCCCAGGCTCCTGGCTCCTCCCCCAGCACACTCCCCACCTCCAGATTGAGGGGTGTTGGTCTTTCTGGGAGAGGGATTCAGCTCTGCGGCCCAGGAAGAAAGTGATTTCAATGCACTTGTGCCGAGGTGCCACCTGTCCAGGATTAGAAGCAGACTCTGGGATTTATTTCTGTAGCTTTTCTGTTCCTTTTTTTTTTTCATAGGGCCTGGGAGGCTGTTTTATTTTCCAGGCAGTTGATAAGTCCCGTGAGACTTTGGTGTGAATAGGAAAGGTGGTATGTGAAAACTGAAGATGTTCAGCCCTGCAGGTCGGTGGGATTTGAGGGCCGTTTTTGGAGGGGAGGCAGAGATGGAAGTGGAACAGTTCACCTGGCTGAAGGAGCACCTGAGATTATTCCTACCTCAAGCCTGACTGTGGACTCCAGTGTCACATGTCACCCACCTTATTTAAAAGGCAGCCATGGCACTCAGACAGAGGTAATCCTACGTTGGACATGATATCCGAGTGGCCCTGTGTGATTCCGGAAAGGGAGGTCAATACTGTGTAGTAACAGAAAACAATTGTTCCATTTTTCTCCTCCAGAGGGTGGCCTTGGGGCTGCATGTCCCCGAACTGGTCACCTCACACTTTACTCACACGAATTCATTAAGAGTCATTGTCTCTCCTGTGCCATTATTTTACTACTTCTTGAAGTGAACCAAATTCCCTCTATGGTTAATAAGCACTGAGCTGGGCCCCCTACCTTCCTTTTCATCTTCAGAACGCCTGGGGTTCCCTGAATGACATCTTCCATCTGGCCAAGGAAAATCAGAGATGAAAAATGTTGCCCTACTGCAGGGAAAAGCATAAGCATTTGACTTCACTATTACAAGTTACCTTGGGTCTGTGTTCACTGGATAACTGTCCTTAGTGGCACTTAAGGGTAGAAAAATGATGCTGTTGAAAGGGGTGGGAGAGAAGGGGAGAAGGGATATGGGGTGGGGGTGGGGGAGAAACCCATTCAACAGGTGCAAAAAAGAGCTATAAAATGAACCTCTTAACCTGAAGTGTAGAGCACAAACAGTGCCTCTTCAGATTTGCTCTCCTGGACCTTACAGTGAACTCCCAGAAATCTTTACTGCAGAGAAATCTGGGGCTTCACTCAAGCCTGCTGGAGTTGTTAATCTTGGAAAATGACTACTGCATTTCACTCTTTTTTCTTGGATTTTAAGTCTCTACTTATGGTTCAAAACAAAATCTAGAGTGTATTTTTGGGTTTACATCACCTTCAAGTGTAAACTCTGTAATCACTGATAAATCACTTCTCTGGGTGAAAATGTTGCTTCATGCCCAAAATTGGACAAAGGGATTTGAAGACAGACCTTCATATTTGTAGTCCTCACAGGGAGGGGCATCTTTGTCTAACAAGTGTCCCATAGAGAGGCTCATCTTTTTTCCCTGCCCTTCTTACTGATAACTGCTATGTAGTGAATGCGGATACAGACAATGAGCTTAGAAAGCCAGTGTTTGGTGTTCTCAGGTGGAAAACTGAGAGACCTGAAACAAAGGGCACATCAAGTCCGTCGTTATATAATTCCCTTTAGGGGAAAAACTAGTTAAAAATAGCAAATGTACCAGGGCATCAACTAGGTAATTGATAATAAAAATCCATCACAAAGGAAATGCAGTGGGGAGCAAGATTTAAATAAAATATAACTGCTTAGGTAAACTCACACGTCCTCTCTTTGAGCTTAACTAGCAATCCAGTACTGAACTTGGTACACATAATTGTCCTCAGACCTAAACAGATGTCATGCAGTGTCTTTTCTTAGTTCCATTGTGTTTTATGCCATTATTACTTCAGAGACATTCCTGTCCTACCCATGGACCCAAAACTCATGGACTTTTCTATGGGAAAAACCTTCTTCTGCAAAGTTCTCCAAAGGTATCAGCTGCAAGGTGATGCTCTGAGAGTGAGTAGTTCCCAGCACTTACAAGTAAAAATCAACCCAAACAAAAACTTTATACTGCGTTGAACCCAGCTAGGAAGGATATAATTGCATTGTCTTGAGAAGAGCTACACAGTCGTTCCCGTGGAGAGAGTTCCTTGCTCCTTACAGCTGCTTGGGCTGCTGTGAAGTCCAGTCAGTCAAGGAAGGCAGGTGCCTTGTTTGTGCTTTACTTGGGCATCATGCATGGTGGCCAGAGTAGCTCCACAGAGGTGAGAGCTGAGATGGACTTGGAGGAAAGTCAGTGCCCACCACCCCCGACAATGAGGGGCTGTCAGGAAGCTTGGAGCATCTGCAGGTATCATCATAATGCAAAATGGGGTATGGAGGAGACTCTGCAGATGGTTGATGCCCCTTCCAGTATCCTTAGCCAGAGAAAGCGTCAGTTGAGCTCATCCGACATGAATTCCTGGTCTACTTTATCTGAAAGCAGATCTGCTTCTTTTCCTCCAGTGCATCCCTCAACAGAGCCAGAAGGCAGATGACATAGTCTAATGAGGCTCTTGGGCCCCCAGAGGCTGAGAATGATACCGGCTCTCTCTTATGTCCTGCACGGAACTGGGGATGAGCAAACACAGTGGGACACAAAGCATTTTGTTAAAGCATTGGCAGCAGCTGAGAAATTTGGTGCCACATGTAAGATCTTCAAGAAGTAAAAATCAAATTCATCTAGAGATAGAAACTAGAGTAGTGGTTGCCTAGGACTGGGGTGGGGGGCATGGGGAGGCTGGGGAGTGATGGCTAAGGGGTGGGTTCTTTTGGGGGTAATGAAAATGTTCTAAAAATGATCGTCATACAACTCTATGAATATACTAAAAGCCATTGAATCGTGGACATTAAATTGGGTGAATTGTGTGGTATGTGAACTATATCTCAATAAAGCTGTTCAAAAAATGAAGTGCATTTCTTTTTTCATTTCGGCTAGAAGGTGCTGGGCTAGAAGGTAGGAGAGGATGGAGTTTGGGGAAGACAGGTGATCCTCAAAGTTGTTTTTTATTTCCCCAACTTTTATTCTGACCGTTTTCAAACACACACACAAAAGTTGAAAGCATAACAGAGCAAACATTTGTGTACCCTCTACCTGGATTCAACAATTGTTTACATTTTGCCACTTATGCTTATCACTCTCTATAAACGCATTTTCTTTTTGTTGAAATATTTGGAATTAAGGGTGTAGACATCACGATACTTTCCCACTGAATATTTCAGTACACATCTCCTAAGAAAAGACATTCTTCAACATAATCACAATAACGTTACCATGCTTTAGAAAATTAGCAATAATTCATTATTCAAATTTCTCAAATTTTACCCAAAACAAAATGTATTTTTATAGCCAGTTCATTTTTTTTTCCAGAGTCAGGACCTATTTAAGATTCATGTGCTGCATTGCTGCATTTGGTTTTTAAAATTTTAGTTTTTTATGTCCTCATCCTCTTAATTTACAACAGTCTTCCTTCTTTCTCTCCTTTCTAGTATTGAATTTTGAGCACCCACATCATTTGTAGAATACGCCCATTCTGGATTTGCCAGACTGTTTTCTCCTGGTGTCATTTCCCTTGTTCCTCTATCCCCTGAACAGCTACAAAATGGATGTTAGATCTAGAATCTGGATTAGATTTGTGATGGGGATGCCATGTGGATGGTATGTCACATTGCATCTCATTAGGAAGCAAATCATGTCCCTCTATTAGTGAGATTGTTTGATTACTTGCTTATGGGGGTGATTGCCGTATTGTCCCATGTGAATTAGTAAGTGATTAGTAAGTAATCTTAGGGGCGAGTGATACTTTGGCACTGTTTCAATACTCTTGGTCACTGTGTAAGCATTCCCCATATTCCCCAATAACTTTTCATCCAGTGGTTTTTAGCATCCATTGCCTGAATTCTATTGTTCCTTCTACACGTACTTGTTGGTATTTTTCTGTAAAGAAGAGCTTCCTTTCCCTCAGTCCCCCTCGTGGACTCATGGAGTTAAACTTTTTAATATGTTATAAGCAATTAACACTATTCTTTTGACGCTCAAGTTATCCAGACTACAGTGCACAGCCACACACTAGAGTGTGCTGAGGGAAAAGTCAGACAAAGAAAACAATGAGAAACTTGGGGGTGAACGTGCAGAATTAGTGGTTTTTGGCAGTTCTTGGCAACCCAAGTTATCATGGAGGACGTTTGTGCATATTTCCAACTAACAATGAATGGTTCATCACCCACAAAAAAGCTATTATTCCACTTTTCCAGGGAGTCCAAATGTGTTATAAACTAAAAGCAACTAATATATTGAATGTACCTCAATTAAATGTATCACCATTAAAACAAGACAAAAGAAAAGAGATTGATTTTAAGGATTCCTCATGTGATTATATAGGCTGGCAGGGTGGGCCGGCAGGTGGAAACCCAGGAAAAGCTGATGCTGCAGTTCAAGTCTGAAGACCGTCAGACTGCAGAATTCCTTCTTGTTTTGGTGAGGGAGACACAGCTTTTGTTCTGTTCAGACCTTCAACTGATTAGATGAGGCCCACCCACGTTATGGAAGGCAATCTATTTTACTCAGAGTCCACTGATTTAAATGTTCATCTCATTCAAAAACACCCTCCCAGAAACGTCCAGACTAATGTTTGACCACCTGTCTGAGTACCGTGGCCCAGCCAAGACGACACTTAAAAATCACCCATCACACCCTCTGATTAACTGATGTTGACAGTTGCTCCCCAGAACCCAGGAGTGTTTGTGAAAAGTCTTGAGCTAAGTTTCTGAGCAGCTGCAGCCACACGATGCCACACAATGCTGTGTCATCTGCTCCAAACCTTGCCCTTCCTGTTTCCTAGCAACGACCTGGCCTCTCACTGTGACATTCCTGGTAAATACTCTTCATTATAACTTGGACTTTTGAATCAGACATCAGATGCACTTCCTGTAAGACAAATACACGGGGCCAGGATAGCGCCATTTGGAGCGCATAAAATTATCCAGTTGTTTGTAGGAGGGAGGTAGATCCAGGAACTTGGTTTGAGTTTGGAGGCTGACTACACAGATCTCCAATTCTATCATCACCCTAGAGTAAACCTAGCCTGCAGTGTACTTTGGGACAATGTTAGTCTCTGTATTGATCCTCTGATTGAATTAGGAGACCTGGTGACATTTTTAAGGCTGTGTGATTGCCTTCTTTCCAAATAGGGATATTGGATTCCAAGAACCATGCAAATTTAGGGAAAGCCATGCTTAATATTGGGCTAATATTTAGAAGAGAATGATGGGAACTATGAAATGGGAATCTACTATAATTTGGGGCCATTTTGAGTAGTTACCAGTTAACGTCTAGCCAGTGTAGGGGATTGGATCCTAACAGCGTTTTTTATTTTATTATTTTATTTTATTTTATTTTATTTTTTAAACTCAGGGCCAGATCTTCACAGGCAATGCTTTTTATTTAAATACATTTATTTATTTTATTTATTTATTTTTGGCTGTGTTGGGTCTTCATTGCTGCACACGGGCTTTCTCTAGTTGTGGCGAGCGGGGTCTACTCTTCGCTGAGGTACGCAGGCTTCTCATTGTGGTGGCTTCTCCTGTTGCAGAGCAGGGGCTCTAGGCGCGCGGACTTCAGTAGTGTGGCATGTGGGCTCAGTACTTGTGGCTCGTGGGCTCTAGAGCGCAGGCTCAGTAGTTGTGGCGCATGGGCTTAGCTGCTCTGTGGCATGTGGGATCTTCCCAGACCAGGGCTCGAACCCGTGTCCCCTGCATTGGCAGGCAGACTCTCAACCACTGCGCCACCAAGGAAGCCCCTCATTCCCTTTTCGTTTAATTTTTTTCCTCTTGCAATGTTTTCTTTCTCTTTGATTCTTGGCCCACTCTATTGGTGGCATTCAAGACTAAATAGACAATGGACTCAGGGGTTCTACTGCTTTCCAGTAAAAGTTGTAGCAAAGACTCTGGAAGTTTAACTTGGAAAATCATGTCACTTTCAAATAACATTGGTTTAGGGAGGTATTGCATTTTAAATGTGAATTAAGTCTAATTCTTTGGTTTCTGGTCGGAGAGTTTGTCTCCCTGGGATCTTTCTCTTATGGACAGGAAGTCACTGGACAGGAGCAGAACTGGGTTGAGGTGAGTCCTGCGGTTAGGAGGGGCCAGGCTCGGGGCAGCCTGGTGGGTGGGGTAGTTGACCCTCATCACAGTGGGTGCTCTGTGGGTTAACTTTTCATCTCCCTTATGATGCCTGCAATATCTCCTTTCTACTGTATCCCTCCTGGGGGTTCTGCGGTCCCTACTATGTAAGGGAAGGTCAAGGATGGGCATATTGCTTGGGCTTGTACAACAGAGAGAAAAACCAACTGGCTTCGGTTTCCCTAGAAGGCATCTGGCCTCACTGCAATATTGGAAGCAAACCACCTAGAGCAAGACACCCAGAGTGAGCGAACTGGCATTGCCACGAATTATTCTGGATTCACGGTCACCAGCTCCCCGACGTGTTAATATGGTAGGCACAGGAGAATGAAGATGGGAAATTATGCTGGGTGACACCTTCCCCATCCTGAGCAGCTTTCCATAGGTGATGGGGGCAATCCATCAGCTGAATTACAAGTTTGCTTTTGAGCTCTCTAGGGTTTTCTTGGAGATGTTAATGTTTGTCTGACCCTGGTGAGTTTAGCTCTTCGGGTGATCTTTTGGAAAAAAAGGTATCATGGCTGATATCACAATAAAGTAAGTGATAAGGTCTGGGCAATTACAGCAGTGGAGGGAGAACAAATTACATTCAGACCCAATCACAGAATTGTCATCTAGATTATGGTTGTCAAATTTTAACTGGTGCTGATGTTGCTGTCAGGGAAAGAAACAGCTCAGCATAAATCTGTGATTCTTTGGCAGTTTTCCATTTCAACGGGAGGCATCATGGAAGCAAATTTGATAAAGGACTTGGCAATGAGGAAAAAGTTTTCCTTTTTTCTCTTATCAACTTAAAGATCATCTGAGAATTTATAAATCTTTTTGGGCTTAAGGTTTAAAATTGTTTGCTTATGAACTTTTTATATCGTGAGGATTTCACTTCAGAAGAAATGGCGTGACCATGCTGCCCTTCACAGGGAGTGGGATGACTTTCATTTCTTCTAAATTTATCCAATCGATCCATCAATTAACAAGCTCATTGTTTTTACTTAGCCTGTATGATTACTTCGTGCAATAGTTTGCTAGGGCTCCAGCAACAGATAACACAAAACTGGGAGACTTAAACAATACAAATGTATTGTCTCACTGTCTGGAGACCAGAAGACCAAAATCAAGGTGTCAGCAGGATTGGTTCCAGGTGAGGGCTAAGAGGGAAGGACCTGCCCCCGACCTCTCTCCTTGGATTGTGAGTGGCAGTCTTCTCCCTGTGTCTCTTCTCATTGTGTTGTGTGTGTGTGTGTGTGTGTGTGTGTCCATGTTTCCAAATTTCCCCCTTTTATAAGGACACCAGTCACATTGGATTAGGACCCACCCTGATGACCTCATTTTAACTTGATTACCTCTGTAGAGACCCTACTCCAAACATGGTCACATTCTGAGGTACTGGGGGCTAGGATTTCAACACATTGTTTTTGGAGAAGACAAGATTCAACTGGTTAATACTTGGGATGGGTTTAGGGTGGGAGTGCTGAGGCTCATGGAATTCCCAAAGCCCCAAGCCATGCCCAGGTGATGCCAGAGTTTAGTCCGAGTCTACTACCTGCCTCTGAGTATAAGCAGCTCGGGATCGGGTGTGAAGTTGATGGTGGGCATTTAAGGCATTTGACTTTGAAACGGATGAAAGTAAATATTTGGAATAACAATCCCATTGGGAAAATGGGCATGTATGTGTTCGATAGCTTAGGAAGTTACCTGGGACTGTTCCACCTGCTGGTGGACTTTGTATATTTGAGCGCTGTCTAATTCCACTCTATCACATTTTTTTTCTCATCCCTACTAATTTTTTTTTTAAATATCACAGCATCTAACTATATGTCTCTGATAGACATCTAATTCTCACTGAATTAATGGGAGATTTTAGGCCTTTCTAATAATGCCAGTGAATATTAAGATGTAATTATAATACCTTGATCTTTATCTGACTTATGACTTTTAGGTGCTCACAGCTTACCAAGCACAGCCTCGTTACTGTAATCCTCTTACCATCACTTGGACCTGAGTTGCAAGTCTCACTATTTCCACCTTGGGAGAGGAAAATCCAAGGAACAGAACAGGAGGATCTGTTGTTTGACACCACAAAGACGGCAGCCAGCGCTGCCCTGTCCCTTTGTCATATCCATTATTCTGGAGAGTTCTCTATTGAGCTAGATTGTCTTCCAAAGCAATCCTTATGCTCTATTTTAGCATCCCCTGTGTACACTGGCTGGCATCTGGGGCTGGAGCAGTTCTGGATGAACTGAGAAGAAAAACGACAAGACTTCTATTATAATGCACTGTTTATTATTGGATCAATATGATCGATGTCCAACTGTCAGATCTGTAACATTATCTGGGAACCAGCAGATGGAGCTGTTACAGATAGCATTCAGAGGTTTGTTTATTCTCCTGAGCACGTGCTTCCATCCTGGGGGAAATACCGCTTCATTGTCCAAGCAGTGGGGTTGTTTGTACCCAGATGTTGAACACGCCTTTCTCTTGGCCCACGTCTGCAGAAGCGGAAGGTTGTTTAGGTGGGGGCCAAGGTTTTCATGTGGAAAAGGTCTGATGACAGTCTTCTGTTACCTCCTGCTGGCCGCTTCATGGCAGGAATGGATGCTTGCCGCATGCAAGGAGAAAATTAGACACGCTGCTTTCTGAAAACGCCACACTTAGAATCACAGAAACACTTATGTCAGGCAGACTAGGGGGAAGAGAGAGTCTTTGGTTGATGATGACTCGTTTCATAAACACAGCATCAATATTGATAGACTCCATAGGATGCATATGCAGAATGTCATCTCTTGGGATTTGCAGGGACTATTTGTCCAGTAGAACATGCAGTACTATTCATCCAGCCGGACACGACAGATGCTTCTTACCTGTGTTATGGTGGGTGGAGGTGGGTTACTCTTTCCATGTTTGGATTTTGAGGATACTCAGAAAACTTAAACTGGATCCATGTTCTCTTCATAAGGGAGGGTTTCCTTTCCTGGGGGAGCGATGGGAACTTAGTAATGATTTTCAAGCAGTATATAAAAGACCACCAGCAGGAAGAGAGGGATTCCTGCTCTCCACCACCAGTGAGGCCAGAAGGAGAGGACATTCGTTTGGGGCCGGCATGAAAGATGTGGGGTGACTAGATGTTCCAACAGCAAAGGCTGATAAATACTGAAATGTGTGCCATGGCCTTTTCCTCCAGGGCAGTTAATGAACTGATTTGGAAAAAGAATCTCAGAGGCCATAAGTGTGAGGCAACGAGGGGGACAAATGAACACCCTGTGTGATGGTTTATGAATTATGAGTCTTTAAAATCTACTTGTTGATTTTCCTGAGGGAAGATGGTGTGAAGTTCACCAACGTGAACTACTTTTTGAAATGTTCAAAGCTTTAACAGAAGTCTTCTTTTTTCTTTTTTTAACTCACACTAGAAGCAATTAGTGGGATTTGGGACCAAGTGTTCGTTTTATTCTTTTCTAACTTAATCACTTTAAGAGTAAACGTTTAAATCACAATAAACGCTTGAGGAATGAGGTGTTTATGGTTACAACAGCTACAATTTAATTTAGAGCTAATATAATTTTTTTGGTTTCAATGTAGTTGGAAGTCTTTCTAGAATGTATTTGCCCAAATTCTTCCAAAGTGATTCTGGTATACTAGAGATAATTGAACATTGTAACGTAGTCTAGGATCTTGCAATTTCTGGAGTTACTGTGCAGTTTTAGAGACAAAAAGAGTGGGTGGTTAGACTGTGGTCTGACCCAGGGAGCAACCCGGACCCTGTCCTTGGAAACAGAGAAATGGATTCTTCATCCCCGAGCTGAGCAGGCCACCCCTCTGATGGATGGTCACCTTTCCCTGAGAGGTGGTGGCCAAATCATCGCCTGGGATCCTGGTTAGTTCAGCTCCAGTCAATTAAAGTTCTGCTGGAGCCATGACTTTCATTGAGGATATCACTTCCCAGAGGATCTTAGAAGGAAAATGCATTTTTCTATTTAGATTTTAGAATTTATTATGACGTTTTCTCTAACAAATAGAAGTGAAGTGCTTTGAAGAAGGATGACTTTTCTAAGCCCCATATGGATAGCACTGGACCTATGTTTACACACATATAATGTACACATATTCACACATAGTATATCTGTATAATATTTCATGTATTGTGTTATACAATATGCACTTCTCTGCCTTTTTCACTTACCAGTATATCTTGAAGAGTTTTGCGTATCTCTCCTTCATTCTTCTTAGTGACTGCATAATATTCCATATATCAATGCATCATAATTTATTTAACTTATTTCCTAATGAGGGACATTAACTTGCTTCTAAATTTTCACTATATTAAATACTGCACCAAAAAATCCCTGAGTGTACCAATCTTTGAATGAACAGGAGAGTATTTGTTTAAAATATTGTCCTAGAAGAATAATTTCTGGGTTAAAAGGCTCACTTGAACGTTCTAAAACATGCTGCCAATCTAAGGCATTTGTCTGTGCATCCAGCTGCCAGTTGATAACGTAGCTCCTGGAGGACGTGCATCTTAAGAGAGATGAATAACTGAATCTTCAAGTGTCCGAACATCTCTTCGCAGCATTTGAAAAGAGCTCTCTTCCTCCTTCTTATAACACTTTCACTCTCTTCAGTGCCTGGACCAGCATTTATTAACCACACACAACGGGCTGGGTGCATTTGCAGGAGAAGGTAGCTGCTATCTGCTTTCTACACCTCCTGGCATTTGCCCTGTGACAGCCAATCCTACCGTATTTTGCTGGTTGAATAAAAGTCGGTAAGACCTTTCACTGCCCCTTCAAAGTCATTTCTTAGGTGCTCCCCATAGGCAGAGGATCTCAGGACGGTGGTGGTGCGCAAGGAATCCGCCAGGCTTAAGCTCAGGTGAGGAGAGAGTTCTCCGATCATGGGGAATCCTCTTGAACACAGGCGGGACGTGACACTGGGGAACCGAGCGAGGGTGAGACTAGAGCACCAGAAGGGGACTAAGAAGATGGGACCAGGCTCGCATATGAGATGCTGGGAACAGTGAGGAGAAACCCAAGGAAGAGGTGTTTATGGGAAAGCAGGGAACTTATAGAATGTTATTGTAGGAAGAGTCACACTGAATAGGAGGCACCAGAAAAAAATGACAAGAGGTAAAGGCAGTGACAATACCAGGAGACAGGACGATGGCAATTCCATAATTAGGTGTGATCTGAGATCAATACGGTCTGTTTGGTTTGAGTTCCCTTATCCTTAACTCAAAAGCTGCTCTAGTGTCATTTATTGGCAGGTTTTTTACCTGGGCACAAATATCATTTGTAGCGTGCAGTATGGTGTGTGTGTGTGTGTGTGTGTGTGTGCATGTGCCCTTGCACATACATACATTTTCCTGGAAGATTGTTTTAATGCAAGATTTGTGGGTAAGTCTGGATTCTCAAAACACAGCATTGCCCAAACAGAGAAGAGAAATTGCCTGAATGCCAACTCCAAGGTGCAGCGCCGGCTGTCTGCACCAGGGGCTAGCTTTCCAAAGTCCAAAGATGTGCATAAATAGAGCATCTTGCCAGTCACACAACAAAACAGGTAAGGGAAGCTCCTCTTTCCCCTTATGTTGAAATGTGGGTAACATTATTTATTTGATACGAAAAACACAGATCTATTGTGGAGTACAGGGCAAAATTCATGTGACTTTTATGATAAAACATAAGCTGTCTGGGAAATTTCGAACCTGCTGCGGGTTGCCTCAAACTATACTAGCCAAACAAACCAGAAAGTTTATTTTCATGTACTTTAAACTCTGATTTTCATCATATTTTCCAACTGGAATGTTTGGTGGGGAATTTAGGCTACCTTTCTTTAAAAACGACACAATCATTGAAATGCCTATCTTTGCCATTTAAAAACAAAGATCCATGCATGTTTTATGGAATTTCATACATGCTGCATGGCATCTGCTGGCTCAGATGCATTTCTTTCTTTTTTTAAAAAATTAATGAATGAATTTATTTATTTTTGGCTGCATAGGGTCTTCGTTGCTGCGCGTGGGCTTTCTCTACTTGGGGCGAGCAGGGGCTACTCCTCATTGCAGTGTGTGGGCTTCTCCTTGAGGTGGCTTCTCGTTGCGGAGCATGGGCTCTTGCATGCAGGCTTCAGTAGTTGTGGCACGTGGGCTCAGTAGTTGTGGCACACGGGCTTAGTTGCTCCGTGGCATGTGGGATCTTCCTGGACCAGGGATCGAACCCATGTCCCCTGCATTGGCAGGCGGATTCTTAACCACTGTGCCACCGGGGAAGTCCCTCAGATGCGTTTCTTTAAAGAAAATCAGGAGAAGACAGCCAGCCTGAGAACTTTGGAAACCTGCTGACTCTAGAATTGTTTCTACAGTTGGCCAGATATTCACTCTCATCCCTGCTTGTTGCTAAGGTGGGGATGTCCATGAAGGCACCCTTTCCGAAAGGAAAGGGTATTTTGCATGCGTCTCTGACTTCCTGGGCATGAAGCTCCTTTCACCAGGAGCAAACACAGCCCTTGGACAGGTCTGAACTCACCTGGACTGAATCATTTTAGGTGGAAACGCTGTGTTTGTTCCAGGTACAGACACACATAGGCGGCTCGCCATAGCCCAGAATGGCGCGTAATGACCCAGAGTGCCTGGCACCAAACCGCACTCCCCAACCACTCAGAAGGCACTTTGGACGATGGAAACCAAACAGAAGCTGAGACACTAACCTCCCCTCCCCCATCATACCCAAGGAGCTGAGCAGAGCCGCAGAGCACACACACCTGGGTGCAGCAGATGGTGCCCTGGTCCTATTGTTCTTCGGCAGTCCGGCTGCGTGGCAAGCTGAGCTGGCAGGGACAGCATGGAAACTACTGCGGTTAAACGGGGGATGGTGTCCCCTCGGAAAGGGCTCCACCATCTTCAGGGGAAGTGAGGACTGCTGAGTGATTTCAGAAGCAGTGATTTAGATAACGACCCTGAGTGATACCCAGGTGTGATACCCAGGGCATTGCCCGGTGGTATTGTTCATGCTTCCTGTTAGCAGCTTCCTGGAGGACGACAGCCACTGCTTGCGGGGATCTTAAGTTTCTGTTGCTTACAGCAGCCAAAGTTGCCGTCTGCATGCATGAAGAGCATATGTATATATACATACATATGTATATACTTAATGTATATATGTATATACTTAATGTATCGATGTGTGTGTGTATATACTTAATTTGTCACTTCCAAAACATGACCGCTCTGCAAAATTATTTGGATGAAACAGGTCTGATGGACAAGCCCACAGCCAGTGTGTGAGAACTTTGGAGGCGAGGTGATGAGAAGTTCCTGGAGGGTTGTATTCATTCTTAACATGCAAAGACAGCCACGCGTTGGAAGCTAATACTCTAGCAAGTCTGAAATCTGTTATTATTTCAGAGTATAGCACTGTTTGGTGTAGAATAACTTAACCGTAATGACACTTTGAGAAATCAATATGACACGAGAGCCAGTGTGCATTTTCTTAAAGATGAACTAGCTGATGGTTTGAGCAAGGTTTTAACAGAAGGAATCAGCAAATTTCCAAAGTAAATGAATCAGAAACTGATAAGCAAGGAATACATTTGTAGCACATAAATGCTTTTGGTTTAGCTCGTGATTATCACCGTATTGTTCTAGAAATATAGGTTATGCTCTTTTGCTTTGTGTTAGAATTAATCCACATGTCCTAGAGTTGCACACATTTGGTGTACTTTAGGAACGTGTCACTCATCAACAAGAAAATCAGATGTCTTTTTCTTAAAAGACACTCAATTTAGTATTGCTCAACAGGGTAGTATGAAAAGTTGAAGATGGAGAGAAAGAAGGTTGGCTTTTTTAGTGAATGAAAGAGAAAATAATATCCTGTCCTAAGATTTCCTACTCCTTTTCTCAAAGTGAAAATAGCTTAAATTTTTTTGCTGCTAAAATAAGAAAACTAAATACTTGTTGAAAGTAGTTTAAATAACCCAAAAGTAAAAGGTGAAAGCACCTCTACCCCACAGAGATGACAACAATTAACAATTTGATACATATATTTCTCAATTTTTAAATGCATAGATATAAGTAAATATGTATAAATAAAATAAATGGGGTTATTCAGTATCTACTGCTCTGTAAACTGCTTTTCCATTTGACTGGATCTCTAGGATGCCTTTCCATGTCAGTAAATACTGATCTGGCATTAAAAAGATGTTCCATCATTTATTGCACTAGTCCCCTGCTGACAGGTATTTAGTTGGTTCCAATTTTCTTTTATAACCAACATTTCAGCCATTATTTTGTATCTACATTAGTGTATATATTTTCAATTATGTTCTTAGGATAAATTGCCATGGGTGCTATTGCTGTCTTTTTTTTTTTTTTTTCTAAAAAATTTTAAGCAAAATACTTAGGTTTTCTGGTATAAACTTTAAATCTGTTTTGATTATCCACATGGTGGGGCTGAATTCCTGGCTGGATTTCTTCCGTCACCAGTGGTTGTGTAGGCAGAATTCTAAGGTGGCCCCCAAGATTCCAGCCCCACTGCTGTATGCCTCTGTATGATTCCTGCCATTGAGTGGGAGGCAGAGGATGACTATCATGGGACATCTCTCCTGGGCTGTGTTACTAATCAATTGGTTTTGAGTTCATCATGGGGGAGATTATGGGTGGGCTTGACTTAATCAGGTGAGTACCTCCTGCTGGTCAGGAAGGAAGCCAACAGCCATGTTGGGAACTGCCCAGGGACCAAATGGCCAGGAACCTTGAGTGGCCTCTGGGAGTTGAGTTGGGTCCCTGGCAGAGAACTCAGTCCTACAGCCACAAGGAACTGAATTCTTCCAGTGAATTTGGAAGAAGACCCTGAGCCTCAAATGAGAATTGCAGCCCCAGGCTGACACCTTGATTTCAGTCTGGTGAGACCCCCCCAGGATCAAACCCAGCCAACCCGTACTTGGGTTAAATTTGTCTTGTTTAAGTAGCTAAGTGTGTGGTACTTTATTACACAGAATAAAAAACTAGTGTCTCGGTGAATAGAGGCAGGGCGCTGCCATTGTGTTCTGGATTTTTCTTGTGGCTGTCACACCTGGGGACATGAAACCTCCTCAAGTATCCACACTTTACAGAGATGTGGTGGGCCAGTCTGAGCTCATGGCCGTGGACTTCTTCCTGGAGACCACAGTTGGGAAACTTAGTCAATAGTCCTGCCCTTCAGGAAGACTTCTCTGGAGAAGAAGAACCCAGCTTCGCTCTCTTGGTGCCAGAACGTAGGCCATCTCCCTACAGGCCTTTTAAAGAGATTTTAGTTAGTCTAGCAGTTTTAAATTATTTAAGTGACTTTTCCTAAGATATAAATAAGTAATGACTACTGGTTTGAGCCCATGGATTCTTATTTTATTCAAAGGGTTATAAGCTGTTACTATGAATCTTTTTTTTTTTTTTTTTTGCAGTACGTGGGCCTCTCACTGCTGTGGCCTCTCCCGTTGTGGAGCACAGGCTCCGGACACGCAGGCTCAGCGGCTCCACGGCATGTGGGATCCTCCCGGACCGGGGCACGAACCCGCGTCCCCTGCATCGGCAGGCGGACTCTCAACCACTGCGCCACCAGGGAAGCCCACTATGAATCATTTTGATGCTCAGATTGTCACAGGTTTTCCTGGAGGTGCTCCTTCAAGCTGGCTCCTATGTCCTTTTGACCCATCCTATCATTTTTTGAGCACTTCTCTGTGTGTTCTGGCACAACAAGGTATTACAGATTCATCTTGTACGTTCCCTGGAATTGACCATTCATACAGGGAACTCTTGTTCCTTTTTGTGGGGAATGGTATTTAGAAACCAAGATCTGAGCAGTAGAGGTGCTCACGGCTTCTAGGCCCTTCTGAGCTAAGAAATTTCTTTTCTCCCTTCCTCCATCCCTCCTTTTACTTCTCTCTCTCTCTCTCTCTCCATCTATCTATTTATGTTAAAAACCATGAGTTCATCCTGAACTCATTTGCTTCATTTGGGATAGAAATTAAACACAAATATTATGAGTTTCTTGAAATTGTTGGAAGATGTTTTCTTCCACTCCTAGAAAATGTCCTTTGTGGACTGATTTCTCTCCTATCGTGTCATTAAAGCCAAACTAGGAACAGTTTAACCATACACTATGCACTGTGAGTGAGTTGTCAGTCCAATCTGGGTCAGACATGTTAACAAGAGAGGAGAAGGCTCATTTGTCACGTTAAAAGCTTTAACTATTTTGTTCAGTTCCTGTTTGAGTTACCTATTGCTGTATCATAAACTGCCCCCACAACTGAGTGGCTTAAATACAACCACCATTTTATCGTATCTCATGATTTTTTATGATAAGGAGTCAGGCCTGGCTCAGCGGGGCACTTCTGCTTTACCTGGACATCGACTGGGATTTCTGGGAGCTATTTAACCGGCGGCTGCTCTGATCTGGACAGTCCAAGGCTCTTCACTCACATGCCCAGTTTCTTAGAGGGCATGGCTAGACCGCTGGACCGACCCTCGGTGACTCAGGAACTCTCCTCGTGGTCTTTCCAACAAGCAGCTGAACTTCCTACATGGTGGCTTAGGGTTCCAAGAGTGAGTGTTCCAAGAAGCAGGAAGTAGAATTTTCCCCTCTCTTAAGGTTCAGGCCTTGAAACTGGTGCAGTGTTATTTCCACATTACTACCACATTCTGTTGGTCACTGTGGCCACAGAGCCTACTCAAGACTCTGGGGAAGGGACACAGTCCCACCTTGCAGGGGCAGGGTGCCAAAGAACATGTGGCCTAGATGAAATGGCCCACGATTCCAATTGCTGAGCAGCAAAAACCCCATGAGTGTAATTGCAATTTTCTATAATAATTGCTTACACAGCCTTCAAAAGAACAGGTCTAGTTTTTATAATTCTTTTATTCTTCCCATTGTGTTGTTTTGATTGTATTTATTGAAGTGCCATTTTCTGTCCGATTAATCTAAAAATAAAATTTGGGCTTGTATTTTGTTTTTTTAATTTTATTTTTCTGATAATTCATTGTTATTATATTTAACAAAACTACTTGTCTGAGGCTGATTGGAAGTTAAAAAAACCCTGGTCTTCCCCCTCAGATAGTTTGAGCAGAGCTATTTCAGGAGACTGGGTTCTTGGGGTCGTGCATGATGTAACTGGGTGGACTTGCAGGCAACGGCCCTGGGTGTGGGGCTGGGATCCAGCCTCTGCGTCCATCACCAAGCTGAGCTCTTCAGAACCCTGGAACCCGGGTGTCCATACAGTGAAGGAATAACTTTTTCTTCTCCCAAACGTGAGACTCATGGGCAAACCTACAGGGTAGCTTCCTCCCAGAGGGCCCACTGTTTCCCTCCCAGAGGGATAACTGTATACGAGCCCAGCCAGAAGGGGAGTCATTTCCAGCTTAGACCCCCAGAGACTCCTGATGGTGTGAATCGGAGCCCCCTAGGTCTTCAGCATCAGGACACCAAAGAAAAAGATATTTAGAGTTAAATGTAAAGGCTTGCATTTGGGTAGTCACAACCCAGCCACACAAGTTCAGAGCAGAGATGACATGTGAGAAAAGGGGCTGTAGGTGACCCTAAGTAAGGTCAATCGAAGCCAATATGCCCAAAACATAAGCCTTAAATTAAATTAAAAAAAAAAAGAATGTGTCTAGATTCCATTCATGGAAATTCATATCTGGTACAAAGGCAGGAGAGTTCCAATGTGTTCTGCCCTGCTGAGGAGATGTACTCACCCACTCATCTGTTGTTACTGCTCCATCACCTGGGCTGAACTCTAGGAATACACAAATGAATAAGGAACAGGGTCAGCCACGGAGAAGCTGCTGTTTATTTTCCTGTTGCTCAGAACATGGTATTCGTACTTGGGATAACTGCAGAGGGCTCTGTTCTGAAGCCACACATTCACGGGGAGGTGGAAAACTAGAGTGAATCCTCAGGACATAACCGGAAGGCGAAAAGACTCAGATGATCACATACGGGTGAGGTTTAAAGGAGCTGAGGCTGTTTGACCTGGTGACAAAATGAGAGGGGACGCTTGCTGCCATTTTTTAAATGTCCCAAACTGTGACAACCGATACGCAAGCCACCACATGGGGCTCTTTAAAATAAAATTAATTACAACTGAGTAAAATAAATAATTCCGTTTCTTGTTGTACTAGTCACATTGCAATGGTCCGCGGCCATAAGTACCTACCGGGCTCTCATATCAGCACAGATGCAGGACACTGCCATCATCACAGGGCGTTCTGTTGGGCGGTCCCAGAAGGGCCCCGCATGGAAGATGAGTCCCCACATCCTCATTTTGTTTAGATTTGAGGGTTGAAATAATGATGATAAATAGCTGAGAATTTGAGGAGGATAGATTTAGCTTTGTATTAGGGAAACCTTCTGAACAGTAACAGCGGTTCAGAGATGGCTTGAAGGCAGTGAGTCCTCTGTAACTGCGGGAATTCAACTCTGGGAGAATTGCTTTGGTTGTCTTTTTTTTTCTCTGAAGGATTCTCCGTGTTGTGAAAGGTATTCTTTATCAAATGCTTTTTCTGTTCTAGCTGCTAAGCGCCATGCTTTCCTTACAAGGTCACATTCATCATTTCAACAGTTCTGCAAGTCAGGTAACATTATCTCCTTTTTACAGATGAGGAAACAGAATCAGCCAAGTACCTTGACCAAGTTCTGGGAAGTGCAATGGCTCAATGGATTTTCTGGGGTCTGATCCCAAAGCTCTTAACTGGTGTGCTTTAATCTTGAAACTAGCAGATGCTCACTAAATACTGCTTGATTGAACAAACTGCACAAATATATTAGTTTCTGAAAAACAAAAACAAACAATATTCTTGCGTGACTTATGTAATATGATCCCAACCGAGTAAAAATCAATTATGTATAGGCGAAAGAAATATTGTGACAGGATATTCATGACAAAATATGAAAATATATTAATATAGTGGTTAATAGTTCTTATTACTCCAATAAAAAATAAAAAGTTAAAAAAATAGTTCTTGGTAGGATTAGAGTTCATTTTTCCTTTTAGAAAAAACACAACATACACTGCTGTTTACTCAACAAAACAAAGTTTACTTAAAAATATCAGACGGACACTAAGAGAATTTAGTGACCACATAGAGTTCCGATTAACTGTGGCTGGATTACAAACCACCCGAAACATGGCGGCTTAAAAAAACAATGAGTTATTATTTCTCATGCTGCTGTGGGTTGGCCGGGTGGTTCCTTAGCTGGTCTCCCCTGGGCTCACTTACGCAGCTGACATTAGCCGGAGGTTGGCTGGGCTGGCAGGTCCAGCGTGCCCTCACTCGCGTGGCTGGTAGGTGGTGGTGACTCCTCCGCATGGCTCTCCCCCAGTAAGGCTTTCACCTGCTTCCTCGTGGTTTCCCTGTAGCCTTCCAAGAGGACGAGGGTGGAAGCTGCAAGTTCTCTTGAGGCCTGTGCTTTGGAACATGCCACATCATGATCTCTTTGGCCGCATTCTGTTGTTAAGAGCCAGCCTGGATTCAAGGGATGGGGAAATAGACTTCACTTCTTGATGGGAGAATCGGCAAAATATTACAGCCATATTTTAAAATCTATCATCTGTAGAGAAACATACATCTACCCTCATGGAATAGGGGCAGATAATGGTCTGTGGATTGTCTCAAGTACCATATTGGAATGTTGGATTAATGTCCTTGTGGTCTGTGGGTGATTTATTTAGAATGATCACAGCTGCCATGCATCCTCTTCATACATCCCAGTTTGGGTCTGCGATGGCTAAAATAAAATCTCAAACACACTCAAATGTCCAGGCATTTTACTTCTAAGTGATTATGCTCAAGTGGAAATCATAAATGGAAACCAGTAGTGTTCATCCAAGGGAAGGACCTCTGAATGATATTTTCAGAAGGATTGATGGTCTGAAAGATAAAAGAAGGGAAAACTTGATCAAGCGAGCAATCTGAATGTCCACCAATGCATGAATGGATGAAGAAATATGATGTATATATGATGTATATATACAACGGGATAGCATTCAGCCTTAAAAAATAAGGAAATTCTGACAAGGTTCTGGGTGAACCTTGAGGACATTATACTGAGTGAAATAAGCTAGTCACAAAAAGACAGATGCTGTATGATTTCACTTATATGAGGTCCCAGAGTAGTCAAACTCAATGAGATAGAAAGTAGAGGGGGGATGTCAGGAGGGGGATGGGGAATTGTTGTTTGGTAAGTACAGAGATCAGTTTTGAAGATGAGAAAGTTTTTGGAGATTTGTTGCACAACCATGTGAATATATTTAATATTACTGAAGTATACACTTAAAATGGTCTACATGGTACATTTCATGTTGTTTTTGGCCACGATGAAAAATACTGGATCACGTTTAAAAATTTTTTTTTACTTTATATTGGAGTATAGTTGATTTACAATGTTGTGTTAGTTTCAGGTGTTCAGCAAAGTGATTTAGTTATACATATTCATATATCTATTCTTTTTCAGATTCCTTTCCCATATAGGTTATTACAGAGTATTGAGTAGAGTTCCCTGTGCTATACAGTAGGTCCCTGTTGATATTTTATATACAGTTGGATCAAGTTTTAAAAACTGTAGTGCTCTCATTCAGAGCTCTTCTGCAGAGCCCAGCTCACACCATGGTCTCCTTCAGTGCCCTCAGGTCTGGGAGCCTTGTTGCTTGGTGAGATTGGTGTCAGGAGACCCTTTGGAAGAAAGTTGGCAATATCAGGAGAGGGCAGGGTTCCCATCTTAGGGCGTCCAGACGCAGCCTGTGGGGTTGGATGGGCCATCCAGTTGGGAACCACTCCACGTTTGGAAGACTCGCTTTGGTTCAAGCTCATGACAGCGTAGGTGTCCACTGAGCTCAGAGCCTTCAATGCCAGCTGCTGGTCATGAAATCAAAACCTTACAGTTGGCAACCATTTTGTCAGTTGTTGCCCTGAGCATTTGCAAAGTCTCTTCCTTTGGCCCACAGTTCCATAGCTGAAGACAAGAAATTTTCTTATGGGGGTCACCTCACAACTAAAACAATGGATGTTTCTTCAGTGGCCTCCTTCTTTTCTGTTGTTGCATAACTGAAGTGTGTTGGTAGTCGAGGCCTCTTCCATATTTTAACCCCTTGGATTGTGAGCTCATTCATGTTGCCTCATGGTTGCAAAGTGGCTGCTGCTCCCCTCTTCAGGCCTCACGTTTGCTTTCCAGGCAGGGAGAAAGGGGAACTTGCCAAAGGGCAAAGAAAGCATATTTATCAGGAATGTACAACTTTCCTGGAAGCCCCACCTGGCAGACCTCTCACTGACCAGCACTAGAGCCAAGTCCTCTAACCCCTCCAGCTGCAAAGTGGCTGGGAGGAGAGGGCTCTGGGGTGGGTTGGCCCATGGTTGGCACGTCTCCCGCCGTCAGTCACCTACTCAAGGTGGTCCACATCCATCTAAAGGGCACCCTCTGGGCACCACTATCTCCCACAATCACGACCAGAGATGGAGCTCCGCCTGGATGACAGGGAAGCTCGTCATGCTGCTCCAAGCCAGCCAGCGTCTAACATCCACGTCCCAGGTCCTGCTTCCGACATTCACTCTCATCCTGATAAATCCCTTAAAGACAGAGGACACTTTGCTATCTATTTTTACCTGCAGGCACAGCACGGCCTTGTATTTAGTTTGTGCTTAATATATATTTGTTGATTTTTTGAAATAATTGGATTTCTTTCCTCTCTTGTCTGAAGATAATTCCAGACTATTCCAGGGCTGGTCATTGGGAAGGGACAACGGGACAACAGTTACTGGAACATAGGCACACGTGCCTTTTCTTCAAGGTGGCGGATGCAGTAACATCTCCTTGATGTTAAGTTCCTTCCTGTGGCTGCTGCTTTGTGCTCATGCCTCTCTCTCCATCTCTTGCTGGGTCTCCGTCAGCAGGTGTGCCCATATATACTCAGTAGCTGACTTGGTGACAGAATGAAGTAAAAAAAACAGAAGCTCTGCTTTCACCTGATGACAATCACAGGGCTGTTTAAATAGCAGGGGTTATTAATGTGTATTTGTCCCTTTCTCCCTCATTCTGCTTAATCATTGTCGGGAGGGTCAGAGAACGGTCTGGATGTTGACAAAAGCCTGGAATGACTAACTTAGTGCTAAACTTCTAACCAGGATTGCGAGGAGGGACGGCTGCTTCTCCAGGACACTCATTTTGTTCTGCATCTTAATGAGCCCTCGACAGCCCTAGGAGCTGCCTGGCGTTGGCGGGCCCCGGGCCACTCTGCTGGGGTGGTTTTGCACCACAGACCGACTTGTACGGTTCTCACTGAATCATTTCTGAAGCCTCAATTTCCAAGGTCTTCCATGGCACACTATAATTTCAGGATTGACAATGATGCTGACAAAAGTGAAAAGAAAACATATTGAGGGAAACAGGAATTTCTCTCAACCTTTATTTTGACATTCAGCGGTAGATGATGGATGTTTTAAATTACTCCTGATAAGAAGCTATCAGTAGGAGCTATTTTGTTTCACAGATACCTGGCAGGTCAAAAACGTACTCAAATTGAACAAATATTCTCAAATTAAGTACAGAGAATAGTAAGGCCAAGTAACTCGTGCTGCAGAAAGGGAGGGAATTCAAACGAACACAGCTACCACTACAGTGCTCCCGTGAGCCAAATCGTGTAGGAACAGACAACTGGGGTGGCCAAAGTGAAAACCAGGCGCTGGCTGGTTTAATCTAGAAAGAGCTGGAGCCACTTAAGAAGGGGTGGAGATCCAGCACCCTGGCTGTCAGGGGAGCGGGGCGGCTTGGCTGCACGAATAAGTCATTTTGAGAACCCTTCAGTTTCAAAGGTATTTCCTTAGTCACTTAGTGTCTCTGAGACCTTAGTTTCCCCATCTGTAAAATGGAAAGGTAACATCTTCGTCGAGGAGTGATGGAGGTGTGTACATGAAACTGCTTCAAAAACCGTGATGCTTTTCTTTGGATAAGTACCATCTGCTATAACAATAAAGATGGTAGATGTGCCTCCGTTTTTTTTTCTCTTTTTTTTTTTTTTTGCGGTACACGGGCCTCTCACTGCTGTGGCCTCTCCCGTTGCGGAGCACAGGCTCCAGACGCGCAGGCTCAGCAGCCATGGCTCACAGGCCCAGCCGCTCCGCGGCATGTGGGATCTTCCCGGACCAGGGCATGAACCCACGTACCCTGCATTGGCAGGCAGACTCTCAAGCACTGTGCCACCGGGAAGCCCGATGTGCCTCCTTTGTAAACCATTTCAAGCTGTTAGAAGTTGTAAATTATATATATATACAAAATATCTATAACAGATATATGATATATACATTATTTTAAATAATTGTCATTGTACACACATTTACTGAGCACCTACTATGTGCCGGGCACTGTGCTTGGTGCAGGCAATGAAAACCAGTGAGGCAAAGTCCACGTAATGCTTTGTCATAACATCACTACCTATATTGCCTGTTACTGTTCGTAAATAATGTTAAGAATTGTGGATTTTTTTAAATACAAAGAATTTATTTTATTGTTATACTTTATGTAAACTATACAAAGTATTCATTTTCTTGTTGTCTACTTGTCTCATGTGCAGTATTTCATGCACATGGGACTAAACGTTCAAGTGGTAAAGGAAGACGGACAGTCTTTTCTTGAATTCACAGGGCATTCTTAGGCATCCAAGAAGCAGATCCTAAGACGAGGATTTGAGTGCAAGACGTTCATTTTGGAGAACAGATGTGCGAACACATAGAAACGACCGGGAAGGGACGAGGTTTACCTGTGTGTGTGAGTGTGTGCGTTCCAAGCATGTTTGGGAAAGGGAGCTCTGCAGTCATGCAGATGGGGCTGGCTGGGCACCTTGTAAATCTGGCTTTTCAGCTAAATTGACAATATTTGTACTCACCTGCTGATAAAATTGAAACACTCCAGTTATGCTTGGACACTAAAATGCAACTGCAAAATTTTCGGTGGATTTTGAGTATAAAAATCTCTAACATGGGACTTCCTTGGTGGCGCAGTGGTTGAGAGTCCGCCTGCCGATGCAGGGGACATGGGCTCGTGCCCTGGTCCGGGAAGATCCCACATGCCGCGGAGCGGCTGGGCCCGTGAGCCATGGCCACTGAGCCTGTGCATCCGGAGCCTGTGCTCCGCAACGGGAGAGGCCACAACAGTGAGAGGCCCGTGTACCACCAAAAAAAAAAATTCTCTTACATAGATCAGAGGTAAACCCTGATTATGGTAAGCTGATCCCATTTGCCAGAGAATTGGTTAGAATTGAGCATGTGACCTCACTCAGGCCAGTGAGATGTGGGTGGGGCCCCTTGGTTTGTGGGAGATTTTCCTTTCTCCTAGAAAAAAGAAGCTGTCCTATTTATTATTGAAGGTACAAAAATTGGAACAGATCTACCTTTTGTTATGTGAGATCATATATTTTCTTTATTGTTGGAGCCACTTTGAGTTGGATTTTCTGTGATGGACTTGAAAGCATCCTAATTCACACACTAACGTTTTTTGAGCGTCCACAATGTTTCAAGCAGCGTAATAAGCATGTTCAGAGCATTACTTCATTTAACTTCACTCATTTACTCTAGAGGCACATACTGTTATCTTTAGAGATGAGGAACTAAAGTCCATGAAAGTGAACTATGTTGTTGAAGGTCACAGAAAATGACTGAGCTAGGATTTGAGCCTGGATTTTCCAACTCTAGAGGTGGGGTTCTGAAATCACGGCTATACTCCTCTCTGAATGGACCAAAACCGTCCAATCTTCAGTAGGACAGATTTCCTTACTGAAGAAAGTTTTAATAAAAGGCCTGATACATAAAACAATCATGTGCTAAATTATAAAGCAACTGGTCACATGAGGAAAACATTTGTAACATATAAATATATGAATGGATGATAGACAATGGGTTAAGAGCTTTAATGTATAAACATACTTTACAAGTAAAAGATGTTTGTAAGAATTTTCAACAGAAAAAAGAAAATTGAAAAAATTTATATTTCCAATAGGAAAATGGGAAAGGATGCTAATTTGCAATTCACAAAAGGAGAAATACATTTGACCAATGAATAAAAGAAATAACTTTAGTCAAATACATAGAAGAACCAGGAACCAATGTGCATATAAAAATGGTAATGATGAAAGAAAAAAGTGTTAATAGCGAGTGTTGGCAAGGAAGCAGTGAGATCAGCATTCTCATAAACTGCTGTGTATAAAAATTGGTATCTTGACACTTGTTTTAAATTTAAAAAAATTCTTTTCATTCAGTGATTTCAATTTCTAGGAGCTTATTTTAATGAGAGATATGCCTAATACTTTATGCTCAGAGACGTGCGAACAACAATTATAATATAAAAATTGGATACAATCTACATGTTCAACAGTTGAATAGCAGAATAAAATGTGGCTTGGTAGGCTGGTCCATCATGTCACTCGAAAGTAATTTCCTGCCCCACAGGGAAGCTGCTGGGGCTGAAGCTCAGGCTCCAGGGTACCATCTGTTCTCCATCCTCCCTCCTTCAGAGTGCATCTTTGGTCCTGATGTTGTGGCCTCTTGGGAAAAGAAGGCTGCACAGCTACCAGCTTCACATTGTTTCACATCAGGAGCACGGAAAGGTCAGGGGCTGTGTTTGCATCAGGAAAGCAGCATTTCCCCAACTCCCACTCCCTGGCCAACTCCCACTTCCACCCCACGGGCCAGAACTGTGCTAGGCTAATATTTCGGCAAGGGTCACCACCCATTTTGTCACATGATGGGCTCCTGCCCAGAAGGGCCTCTTCTGAGGTCTGTTTCGTTGAACAATGTATGTGTTCCCACAGCAGCACACACTTCCAGTTGCAGTAACTTTGTCGTGTGGTTTGATACCCAGTAGGACATGCCTTCAACATCGTTCCTTAGGAGAAATCACGGTTCCTCTGGCACATCAAGTGTTCCAGATCCATCATAAAGTTCTCCTTTTCCTTTCAGACTGATGGTAATGGTGCTAACTTAGGGATTAATCTGGTAAATAATCATATTATAGAGTGCTTGCAACATAGTCATTGGACCTGTTCTAATTCAGTTAGCGAACTCCTTGTTTTGCATCTTTGACTTGTTTCTGTTTCACCCATTATAAATAGCACTTGAAAGATCACCCTTGTATATAAATCTTGCAAAAATCTCTGATGATTTTCTCACTATCAATGCCTACATGTTATTTCTAAAAAGTTGTTGGATCAAAGTGTATGCAGTTTTTTAAGTTTTTTGGGTTTTTTTGCCCCCAAATTGCCCTCCAGAAAGGCTTAATCCATGATAGAAATCCACCATGATTTCTGAGCAGTGCTGGTGTTTTTGCACTTTTGACGGCATGGGGTAGCATTTAAAATGTTTGTGCCAGCCTGGTATATTAATTGTTTTAAAAGATTTATTTATTATTTATTTATTTATTTAGTTTATTTGTTTTTAGCCACTTCAGGTCTTACTTGTGGCAGTCAGGATATTTTGTTGCGGTGCGTGGGCTTCTCTCTAGTTGTGGTGTGTGGGTTTTCTCTTCTCTAGTTGTGGCGTGTGGGCTCCAGGGCGCATGGGCTCTGTAGTTTTGTTGTGTGGGTTCCAGAGCGCGCGGGCTCTGTAGTTTGCAGCATGCAGGCTCTCTAGTTGAGGCGCGTGGGCTTAGTTGCCCTGTGGCATGTGGCATCTTAGTTCCCCGACCAGGGATCCAACCTGTGTCCCCTGCATTGGAAGGCGGATTCTTTACCACTGGACCACCGGGGAAGTCCGTGGTATGTTATTTTTCATTTTAATTTGTTTTATTGTTAATGCGACTGAATCTTTCACACGTGCTTAATATATTCACTATTCCTATATAAAATTAGTTTTTTTGTAAAGAGCTCTTACAGCGAAAAACAAACAGAAAAGGATATTGTCTCATCTCGTTTGTCTGCTCCATGGATAATAATTCTAGTGAGCTGATGAGATAGAAGCCTTGGGCTTTGGTGGGTCCGTAGCGGAGAAGCCCTTGGGAGGTGAAGGGCTGAGGGCCCCCGGGGCTGAACAAGGCAGAGACGGTGGTGGGGCAGCAGGATCCAGCCTCTTTCCTACAGGTGGTATTTGCTGGGCTCTGGGTGTTTTTCAAGGCCTGGGTTGCCCTCTGAGGCTGGAGCTGTATGTCATCCCAAAGGAACAGATTCATACTTGGAATTCAGCTGCCATGATAAGTACTGTTAAAAAGAACTTTTAGTGGCTGGCTACCACTCCTGTTTACTCTTTAAAAAATTATCTTTAACTGTGGTAAAATGCATGTAACATAAAATTCACCATCTTAACATTTTTAATTTTACATTCACACTGTCATGCCCCTATCACCCCTACCCACCTCCAGACCCTTTTCATCATTCTAAACTGAGACTCTATACTTGTTAAACAATAAATCCACATAAATCCCCATTTCTCCCCCTGCTCCCACCCTGTGGCCACAAGCTCCATCAACCATCATTCTACTTTCTGTCTCTATGAGTTTGCCTACTCGAGATACCTCATGTAATGGACTCCTACAGTATTTGTCCTTTTGTGACTGGTTTGTTTCACTGCATAATGTCCTCAAGATTCATCCCTGTTGTAGCATGTGATGGGATTTCCTTCTTTTTTTTTTTTTTTGTGGTACTTGGGCCCCTCACCACTGTGGCCCCTCCCGTTGCGGAGCCCAGGCTCCGGACGCGCAGGCTCAGCGGCCATGGCTCACGGGCCCAGCTGCTCTGTGGCATGTGGGATCCTCCCGGACTGGGGCACGAACCCGTGTCCCCTGCATCGGCAGGCGGACTCTCAACCACTGCGCCCACCAGGGAAGCCCGGGATTTCCTTCTTTTTGAAGGCTGAATAATATTCCTCTTTGCTCTTCAGGCCCCCTTCGGGGCCTTGTGAGGCTTTCTAAGTTAGTGGAGGTGACTGGGGTGTGCCAGGCACCCAACCCCAGACAGGACCTATGGGAACTCCCATGGTGTGAGGGTCTGGACCTGTCACACAGCAGCATCATTCTCTCCTTGGACCTTCCTGAATCTTCTCTACACCTGTGCCTCCTGAGTCCCCAAGGGAGACCGAGGGTCCTCTCTCGAGTCATCGTGAAGGGCTTGGTGAGGTGAGAGGTGCCCTTGGACATCCTCTAAGCCTTCTCAGAAGCCAAATATGTATGCTTTCTCTGTTAATAGGGCCTCCGTTTTGTGGGGGTGGTGGTGGGAGTGTTTGTTTCAGTACAGAGATTAAAAAAAATAGGTGAAAAGGGCAACCATAAAGGAGAATACCCATTATGAAGTGGAAATTCCTTTTCTTTTTTAAATGTAGAGATTGAGTACTTTTCCTTTTTTTTAATTCACATACACATCTTTAGATAAGCAAGCCCCTGAGATGGAATGGCCATTCTGTCGCAAATTCTAGTCCTGTAAAGGGTTTAAAAAAATAAGAGCATTTTTGCCGCCTCTGCTTCCTATGAAGCTGAAAGAGTTTATTTATACGGCTCTCACCTTAGGTGTGAACTTTAAATTAAACACTTAGAGCGTTATCAATTAATGTAAGAGAAAACCATCCAGCCAGGGCAGTGAGCCTGCTCTAAACCCGGTGGAACTGAATGCAGATAAAAGGGTTCAACAACGTGATCTTCATGTCCTGGACTCCGGGGAGATTTTTCCTTGAACTGGTTCATGTAGTCAAAAGCCTTGCATTCTTTTCTGAAGGACAGTGGAGATCATTTTAATCATAATGGAGACTATATGTCGTGAAAGTCTTTAAAAGAATGAACAGAAAGAGTTAGCACGGTGAAGGATATGTACCAGGCCAGCTTTAGAGCCTGAATTAACAGGCAGCATCTCGCGTCTGGAAGTGCGGTCTGCCCTCAACTGCGGCTCGGGCTGACTACAAAAAGTGAAGCAAGGCTGTAAGAGAGGTCACGGATGTTAAGCATGTTAACATTTCCATTATGTCTAAAAGCAGAATGTGGAATAAATAAAGCAGGTTGGGTTTTCTTCCCCCCACTATAATGTATGCTAGAATGTCACAGGAACTCATTGTCTGCAATGAATACAAAAATATGGGCAATTCAGGCCAAACAATGAAAGCACCCCTGATTCCATAAAAGCATCTCACTGGCATTAAGTTCATCTGGCTTGGTTTTACCCTTATTTATTTTCCCCAATAAGGCCGTTTCTTGACTAGGACGATCTTTCAAGTTTAAGCTGCGCCCAAAACGGCTTCTTTTCTCCCTTCTGGTTTCTTGGTTTCTAAAATGCAAGGAACACGGAATAAAATAAAACTGAACCATTGTATTTGTTTTTCTTGCCTCTTGTCTCAGGCCAAGTGCGGCCTGATTTTGATGCGAACATCCTAATGATTTTCACAGGAAGTGGAGGCAGGGGTCCCAGCAGTGGTCCTGTCAGGCTCCCTTTCGTCAGGGCACTTGCTCAGATGCTCCGGTATTGGTCCAGCACAGGGCAGACAAGTGGCCCTGCTCACTCCTGAGCCTGGGACCTACTTGCAGGGCCATCAGGAGCGGACCGTGCACTTGGAGGGAGGCTGGGTGGTCTTTTCTGTCTCCTGGGGCTCCTGCTTTTAGAGGAAGGGATTTCGGGATGGAGCCCCTTAGTACTCAAGTGATTTTGAACTTGAGCAGAGATTTTCAGAGCCTGCTGCAAGGATGGCGTGTGGAGTGTCAGCTCTCCCCAGGGCCACAGGGGTAGCAGCAGGAGACAGGAGCGAAAGGAGAGGACATCTGAGTTTTGGGGAAACCTTGGTCATGTTACTTCCTGCCCCTCGTTGGAAATGACGGCCAATCCGGGATGGAAAAAATCACGCGAAAGCCTCCTCTCCTCTAGTTCACTCATCCCTGGCCCCCGGAGACCAAAGCTGGCACAGACTAGATGGCTTCTGGCCTTAGACACAGCACACGAGGCCACACAAAGGTCCTCTATCTGCCTCAAAGAATCAGACGTTTGGGCTGACCCATACATAGATCTACACAAAACTGCATGCTTCAACACAAAAGAAAAACGGTCACTGTCAGTTCAGACCGCATCCCTGTTTCTTACCCTTGTAGCCTTTTCTTTTTAAGAAAAGGCTGGTCCTTCTTACTCTTGACTCATTCAATACACAGCCTCCAGGGCTGCTTCCGCCCTCACTCCTTTCTCTCTGGGAACAGGGCGCCCACGGATGTCCTCAGGCCTCAAAGTCGAGGGAGTGATACGGGCTAAGGCTGGAGGCCCAGTCAGTTCAGAGTCTATCCCAGTGGGAAGGGAGCAGAGGGAGGGAGGGAGAAAGGCCTGGAAACCAGCTGGACTCTGGGGAGGGGTGAAGGAAAGGGGGACACGGAGGCAGGGGATTCTCAGAAAGCACGGAGGATGCTCTTCTAGAAGCCCAGCCTTGCTTCCCAGAGCCCTTCCTGCTCTCCCAATGACAGTGACAAGCTCTTCATCCCAAAAGCAAGACCCCAGGGCCCGGCCCTGCTCCCCCATCTGGGTTCGTCTTCCACTGCCTCCCAGATCTGACAGGAACCCTCTCAGCTTCTTTTCTGCCAGAACTTGGCTTGTCCTGTCACCTGCAACCTTGACCTGAGAAGCTTCTCCATCCCCCAAAGTCCATCTGAAGTGTCACCTCCCCCAGGGGTCTGTCCTTCCCCCGGGGAAACTGTAATGTCTTCCCGCCCCCTCAGCTGAGTGCCCCCACCTCAGGCATTAGGGATGTTCTTCCTGCCTCGAGGATGCATAAGCTCTCTGTCCGTACCTTTGTACCTGCCACGCCCGTGCCTCTCAGGCCTCAGGGCCCCGGGCCCACCATCTGGAGTTGTCGAACTGAGTTACGGGCCATGTGGAAGTTAGCCAGCCCCTCGATGTCATAGTCTGACGCCCTTTCTCAACAAGCTTTCGACTCCCTCACTGAAGCAAGGCAGCCCACGGGCCTGCTGTGTTTCTGAAAACACACAAGGCTGACAGCAGGCAAGAAGTCCATCCACAAGGTTAGGTGTGCAAGAAGCAGAAAGTCTTCCTTACAACTGAATTTATTTTGTATTCTGGGCCCTCACTCTGTTGGGTGGCAGTGGCTTAACTTTGGAGTCCTGAGGAATTCCCACTTACCCAAGGCTTGCTCCTAAGGTCAGGGCTTGCACGGTGCTGAGGCCGGTGGGATGGAGCTGGTGCCGCTGCGCGGGTAGACTTCTGCCCGCTGCGATCCCTGCCTGGTCACTGTTTCCTGTTGGTTATCGTTCATGGGGGTGATGCTTAGCCATTCCTCACTCTTGACCCAAGCCCCACGTGGGCACCTGGGTCCCCTCTGCTATCCCCCCGTGGTGCGTGGTCGTCAGACTCTTTGCAGCCATCCTGGGCTCATGCTGGTGGCCTTGCTTCAGGCCTGTCCATTGGACTCACCTAACAACAGGCACCATTGCCTCCTGGGGGTCCGCCTGGGCCAGGGAGCACATCCTCCTTCTGCTCCAGGCCCCCCAGGTCTCTCCCCGACCAGGGCAGGGCTCAGGGTCCCTTCTCAGGGGCCCACCTGGGAGGTCAAGCTCTTCTCACTCATCTTCCTCCCGTCCCCATCCAAGGGATCCTTATGTCAGCTTTTCCTTATGGATGGTCCAAAATCTACTGCCACTGCCAGGGCATTTTCTGTTCCCTGGAGGCCCAAACTTTTGATACCCCAAAGCTAGGAAAATGTCACTTTCTTTGCTTCTGTCCTTTGCTGAGGCAATGGTCCCAGACTGGCTTAGGTGACTGGGAGAGAGAAGCGGTAAGAGGCAGCAGGAAACACTGGTGTGTGTGTATGTGTGTGTGTGTGTGTGTGTGTGTGTGTGAGAGAGAGAGAGAGAGAGAGAGAGAGAGAGATCCTTTTTTTTTTTTTTGCTGTACGCGGGCCTCTCACTGTTGTGGCCTCTCCCGTTGCGGAGCACAGGCTCCGGACGCGCAGGCTCAGCGGCCATGGCTCACGGGCCCAGCCACTCCGTGGCATGTGGGATCTTCCCGGACCAGGGCACAAACCCGTGTCCCCTGCATCGGCAGGCGGACTCTCAACAACTGCGCCACCAGGGAAGCCCGAGAGAGATCCTTTAACCATGTAAAATAGACCTGCCGCAGAAGTGTACTTTGGCTTGACTTCTGCTCTGTATGTATGGCCGTCAGAGGAGGCTGCACACACATCCCAAGGGCACCACCACGGACCTGGAGAAACTGTGAAAAGGAAGATTCCCAAGCTTGATGTCCAGGGAATCTGGTTCAACAGGACTGGGGTGGAGGTCTCCTCACATGTGCTATTTTTCCTGATAGATTATAAGCCGTTAATGAGCATTAAATTTCACTAGTAATTATGACATGAGGTGCAGCAATAGTTCTTTAAAAAAAAACTCATTGCTTTGAAATACTTTCAGGCTTACAGAGGTGCTGCACAGACAGGATGGGGAGTTCTGTTTTCCCCCCCATCCATCTTACGCCCGATGTTGACATTTTATACAGTCATAGTACAAGGAGCAAAACCATATGTTCATATCTTTGGGGCTGAAACCTGTTTCTTTGTGTATAATGAGGGGGGAGTCACAAGTCGTCTGGATGGACCATCTTTTTTTTAACTTTTCATTTTATATTGGAGTAGAGTTGATTAACAATGCTGTGATAGTTTCAGGTGTACAGCAAAGTGATTCAGGTATACATATACATGTATCTATTCTTTTTCAAATTCTTTTCCCATTTAGGTTGTTGCATAGTACTGAGCAGAGTTCCCTGTGCTCTACAGTAGGTCCTTGTTGGTTATCCGTTTTAAATATAGCAGTGTGTACATCTCAGTCCCAAACTGCCTCACTATCCCTTCCCCCCACCCTTCCCCACTGGTAACCATAAGTTCATTCTCTAAGTCTGTGAGTCTCTTTCTGTTTTGTGAATAAGTTCATTTGTATCATTTCTTTTTAGATTCTGCATATAAGTGATATCATATGGTAAGGATGGACCATCTTAAAAGAGAGGACTTTTTGTAGTTTTCCTAATAAGGAGTGGGAAGTGACCAGAGTCCAAACATTTAAATTCTAAGCCAAACAAACAAACGAAGTGATAAAGGCCCTCTACGCCCCCCTCCATCTTGCTGGCACTGGGGGACTCTTGCAAGGTGTGGGGTGAGATTAATCTTCTTGGGGTAGGATAGGCCTTTCTACCTTTAAACTCCTGGAGGCTCTCGCTATAGGAAGGCACTTCCTCAAATTCAATCACTCCTGTACAACCGATGACATTTTTGCTATTTTCACAAATCACCTACATTTACTTTGTATTTTTCACTAATAGACTTTAATTTTTTATTGACTTTGCTACAGCCGGTGGTTCTCACTCTGTACATCAGAATCACCTGGAGGTCTTGTGGAAACACAGATTTCTGTGCCCTGCCCCCAGGGTTCCACAGGTCTGAGGAGGGGTCTAGAATTTGCATTTCTAACAATTTCCCAGGTTATGTTGAGGCTACTGGTGTGTGTGGGGTGCTACATTTAGAGAACTATTCTGAACGATAGGATCCTGGAAATCACAGATTGGATTTTTGGCAATTTTGTTGCTTTTCTTTTCTTTTTCTTTTTTTGGCCACTGCTCGGCTTGTGGGATCTTATTTCCCAGACCAGGGATGGAACCCGTGCCCACTGCAGTGGAAGTGTGGAGTCCTAACCACTGGACCACTAGGGAATTCCCTTGTTGCTTTTCTAATACACATTAAAATAAGAATAGAGCTACCAGAAAAAGTTCTTCTGGGTGTCAGCTGAAATGATCTTATGTGCCACGGGGTGTCCCTGGTGTAGTAGCAAGGACATCGGATTGGATTCAGAACACTTGCAATGGAAGACCCAGTACTAGGGTACCTAGCACTGGAGACACACTACTCTCTCTAAGCTTTAGTTTCCTTATCTGTGCAAAGGGAAAGATCTCAGACCTATCACCTTTAAACCCCAAACAGAGAGATGGATCATGGCTGCAAGGGGACTAGTGAATGGGGGTGGAGACAATCACTAAAACACCCAAACCAAATGGGTCATATGATGGTTTAGTGTCAGATTGCAGACTCTCTGTTGTTTCTGGAGGGCCTAACTTTGTGGAACATTGCAAAAGTATATTTGGAGGAGGGGTTTCATGTGGAAGAAAGGAGGAAATGATGTTGTGAGCTGGCTGGGACTGAGGTGCAGGGAGGACAGAGGATGAGTCGATGGCATCCAGAAAAAGGAGGTTTAGATTTGACTTAATTCAGGCGGGAAGTCGGCTCCAGAAGCAGGAGCGTGACAAGCTGTGATGTGCAGGCATTGGTTTGGGACAGAGACTGGAGGTCAGGAAACCAGGCAGGGGCTGGGGCAGCCCAGATTGGAGCCACAGGAGGGCTCTCCAGGGTGTGTTTTCTCAAAAAGGAAGAAAAGACTTAAAGGGCTCTGGAGGGAGCAACCATTTGAACATGGAGGTGGTCACTGACCAGCGTTGAAGGTTTGGGTGAAGTGTGGGAGACTTTGACATGCTGATATGGGGTGCAGGGGCCCCAGGAACGATGCTGTGCTCAATTTCAGGTGCCAAAGAGACACCCTGATGTAAATGTCATGTGTAACCTTTCCCCACCTACCGTCCATAGAACACGAACCTGCACAGTAGTAACAAGTGTTTTGAATTTTAAAAGCAGTGTGTGTGTGGGGAAGCTGTTGATTGCTTTGTAAAAGTGCTGCATTAATGATGCTCCTCGCAGGGAACAGCACAGCAGCGCATTAAAGGCTCTGAGAAGGTCTGTGGTAAAAGGAACTGATTGTAAGGTAATGCTTTTCAAATACCCACAAACGTCTTGAGGACGAATGTTCCCAGGGACCGTGTGGGATCAACTGGAGATAAGATGTGATTTTTTTTCCCACCCCATAGCTCAGGTTCGTGGAGACGTCTACACCCTGGACTTTCTACCTCCCAAGGCAAGGATTTGGTGGTCAAAGGCGAAGTATGGCCATCTCTACAGCCCCCCCCCCCAAATTAGGTCAGTGCTTCCCCAGGTTAGAGGTTCAGTGAGAAATCCAGCCCAAGGGAGGGCTTCCACTCCATGTTGGTTTAAGCGATACAGAGCCACAGACAAGGACTGGATGAGAACAGTCCCACGCAGCTGCTGGTCGGTCTGCTGTGAACTCTACTGAGTAACTGCTAGGCAGGGGGCTCTAGCCACCGAGTGAACAAAGATGTGTTAATACCGCCTTCATGTGGAAATGCACAGAAGCAGGTCCTGAGACATGGGACAGAGCACAGGTGGCTTGGTTCGGAGGTGATGCTAGGCAAGGAACAGGAGGATGGCGCCGAGGGAGGGCAGCGCTGAGGGTGCGTGGTGGAGAGGCTCTGCTGGGGGACAGCGATGGGGCAGAACAGCGAGAGCTCGGCGTCTAACCACCAGTCTCAATATTCCAGGTTGACGACTGATTCTGGGCAGGACTCTGCCTGTGGGCAGGGGGAGAGGGGGCTCCCATGGAGGAGCATCTCTTGGGGGAGGAGAGCCGCAGGCATTTACAGAGAGCAGCCTTGCTGTGTGGATATGAGAGTCCAGAGGATGTGGGCAGGGCGTGACCATGACCGCTACAGATAGGGGACAATGCTGTGGTGGAAAGACAGGATCCTCCAGGGTCTGAGGACCAGACACAGCACAGACACCCAGGCTCTGCTGTGGTTTCCAGCCGACTGCATCTCACCTTGCATCCTGTTGGACTCTGACCTCCTGTCTGTACTCCGAGGCATTTTAGCCGCAGTCAGTGTTTATATAAGATACTTCCCCCTGAGTTCACTGGAGCAAAACACTGTACTGGAAGACAAGCACTGCCCGTGCCCCCGGTCTGGGCTGGACACGCCCACAGGGTGGGGACCAGTCCGGCTCTCTGTCCAGACAGTGGGAGAGCACTGCATGGACCCTGGAGGGTCCTGGGAAAGCGTGCAGGTCTGGCCTGGACTGTGGGGTCCCCAAGTCTTCAACTCTCCCCATCAGAGTGCTCCTGTGAACATGGGAGGAACGATTACCTTAGAGCTACCATCTGCCTCTGGATGTATCTGTCGTATCAGGTTGTGACACGTGTTCTTCTAAAAGACAAAGTTGCTCTTCTCAGTGATCATCAGAGAATAGGCAGAACTAGTAGTTATTGATATTTTCTTGATTTTTTTCTTTAGTTCTGAAACAAATAGTTAAAGCATGAGAACGAATTTCAACTTTAACGCTATTATTCACGTTAGTATGATTTTTCAGATTTGAACTCAGTTGTGCACTTTCCAAACCAAAATAACTCCTCATCATAGTTTGCCTTCTGTTCATTGTTTTGACTTTTAAACACAAATAAAAACTCCAAGTGGTCACGTGGATGAGCAGCTGAAATAACTCGAGCTTTGCTTCTTTGCTTTTCTAAGCACTGCGCCGAGATGGTGATGGTTGATCTGGAATCTACTGTTGACGTTTGAATACATGGTACCCTAGGCGCTGGAGACTGGATTGCACCTTCAGGCACAGTGAGCTCCAGCCACCCTGAGCTGGAGAACTCCCGAGTCAGAAACAGCCTGCAGCTGAGCCCACATGGGCCAGGAGCCAACGGTGTAACTGAGAATTCTCTGGATCAACTTCCATGGAGAACGTAATGTTTATTAGAGGCTAAGTAATAAAAATGGGCCAATTAGAAGCTTATAGACACATAGGTAATTAAAACTCATCAGTAATCACAGTCATTGTTGAGGACTTTGATCAACAGAGACTTTTTGTTTTCAGAGAGGAGTAATTTATTCTGGATGTTGTTTAGAGCTGCTGGGTCACGGTGATATGAAAAGGAGAGGACTTTCCATCAGTTTTTCACAGATAAGGCCCCCCCTGCCCTGCCCTTGGTGTATCACTGACCCACAGGGCTTCAAGTGTGAGGATCAAATCACCTATGAGGGGCTTCAAGATAGCTATAATTTGTTCTTCTAGAAGACTCAGATCCCCCATCTAAAAGAATCCAGAAGCATTTCCACAATGGCTGCCCATGAGCCACAAAGGGAATTCCCTGGAGGTCCAGTGATTAAGACTCTGTGCTTCCACTGCAGGGGCCATGGGTTCCATCCCTGATCGGGGAATGAAGATCCCACATGCCAAAAAAAGAAAAAAAAAAAAAAAAAAAAGAAGGTAGATGCTCCTAGAAAAGAATAGTATTGGGGAACTTGATCTACCAGATAGCAGGAGTTATCACAAAGCCACAGTAATTAATCAGTGTGATAATTGGCACAAGGACAGGCAAATAGACCAACAGAAGAGAACAGAGTCCAGAAACAGACCCACCATTATATAGAAACTTGACATATGACAGATCCCTGGGGCAAGTATGGGTTATTCAACAAATGGTGCTGTACCAATTGTTTGTCCATATAGAAAAAAAAAAAAGAAATTAGATCCCTATTTCGTAACCTACTTGAACTTAATTCTAGATAGATGAGATAAAAATGAGAACAGTAAAAAGAACACTTTTTAAAGAAATTATAGGATGTCTAACCTCAGGGTAGGCAAGACTCTCTTATACAACACAAAAATAGTCCCACCTACATGAGCAAAGATTGAATAAATAAAAGGTGAAGAAATACAAGAAAAGATTCTCCAGGTCATTTGTGATCAGTGAGATGCAATGAAACGACATCTTTTAGATGACAATGAGGTACCGTTCTGTATTCCTGGGAGCAGCAAAATGGAAGTCTGATATGAAGTGCTGGTGAAGGTGTGATTTGCTGAGCGTGTCAAACACTGCTTGGTGGGTATTTACAGTGGTGCAGCCACTTTGGGAAATCACTGGGTGCCATCTTGGAAATATGAACTCTGCAATGGCCCAGCAATTCCACTCCCGATATATGCCCTAAAGAGGTGCTTACACGTCACACCAGGAGACAGGCACAAGAATATTCATCGCTGCATTTTTCTGTTTTTGAAAACAGTTTTATTATGAAATGTAACACACAGAAAAGTGAAACTCCTATGTAATCACCATACCTATGTAGATAATATCATAGAACAGCCCCTCTAAGAACCTGCATTCACCTTCCTGACAAACACTCCCTAGGTAACCACTCACCTGACTCCTACTGCAATCATTTCTTGGCTTTTATTCATAGTTTTAGCAACTAAGTATTAATTTCTAAACATGCAGTTACTTTTGCCTGGTTTTCATCTTTCTGTAAATGGAACCATACATTGTATCATTCTGCATCCGGTTTTTAATTTTTGATTCGTCCGTATTATTGTGTTGTGATAATGGTTCATTTACTTTTATTGTTTGCATAGTATTCTATTGCATGACTATACCTTAATTTATTTATTTATAGTTCACAGACATTCGGATTGTTTTGGTTTTTGCCTAATACAAACATGATATTAAATTGTATTTCCTTGATTACTAGTAGGGTTGGGCATCTCTCATATGTCTTTTGGCTATTTGGATTCCATTTGTGAAGTATACATTCAAGGTGGTTTTTTGGTCCATTTTTCTATGGGATTTCCTGTCTTTCGTACTGATGTAGGCATTCTTTATGTAGTTTGAGCTCTCTGTCAGTTTTAGGTGCCCCCAATATTTTCTCCCACTCTGTGACTTACCTTTTAGTTCTCTTAATGGTGTCTTTTGATGGATAGAATTCTTATTTTTTAATGTAGTCAAGTTTATTTGTTTTTCCCCTTATGATTAGTATTTTTGTGTGTGTGTCTCTTAAGAAATCTTTCTATACTCCAGGAGATAGTCTCCTATGATACCTTCTGAAAGCTTTATTATTATTTTTTGTCTTTCATCTTTTGCTTTTCTCATAGAACTCACCTGGAATTGAATTTTGTGGGTGGTGTAAGGTAAGAGTCCAATTTCATATATATTTTTTTGGATGCTCAATTGTCCAAGCCACACATATTTTAAAGATTGTCCTTTCCCCATTGCCTTTCAACTTTACCTTTGTCATAGATCAAGTGTCCATATATATCTGGGTCTCTTTAAGTACATTTTGTCCTATTCCATTAATCTGTATTTCCATCCTTGAACCAAGACTTTGTTGCTTTAATTACTATAGTACTATTTAAGTCGATATTGGGTAGAGCAAATCCACTCTCCTTTTTCCTCTTCTTTTTGTCTCTTGTTGGTCCTTTTATTTTTGTATCAATCTTAGAATCTGCTTGTTGGGATTTTAAAACACCAGTTTAGGGTAGGATTGGTATTTTCATGCTATTGAGTCTTGCTCTCCATTTATTTAGGTATTCTTTAATTTCTGTCAATAAATTTCCACAGTTTTCTGCATAGAGGAGGTCTTGAAACCTTGTGTTAGATTTATTTCTAGGTACTTGATTTTTTTTCTTTTGTTTTGGATGCAGATGTAAATGGTATCTTTTTCTCTTAATTTCGTAGTCTAGCTGTTCATACTGGTAGAGAAATGCAATTTTTTTTTTTTTTTTCACGGTACGCAGGCCTCTCACTGTTGTGGCCTCTCCCGTTGCAGAGCACAGGCTCCGGACGCTCAGGCTCAGCGGCCATGGCTCACGGGCCCAGCCGCTCCGCGGCATGTGGGATCTTCCCGGACCGGGGCACGAGCCCATGTCCCCTGCATCGGCAGGCGGACTCTCAACCACTGCGCCACCAGGGAAGCCCTGCAATTGATTTTGTATATTGATTTTGCAATGAGCAACGTTGTGAAACTCTTATCACTTTTAATCTCACAGATTCTTTCAGTTTTCTATGTACACAATCACATTATCTGCAAAATAACCATAATTTTGCTCCTTTCTTTTATTTTTTTTTTGCTCCTTTCTTTTAAATCCTTACGCCTTGTATATATTTTTCTTGTCTCACTTGTTGGCTAAAACCTCTATGGCAAATGTTGAAGGGAAATAGTTATTGTGGGCACTTTGGGTTTCATCCTGAGTTCTTAAGAAAAGTGTTTAATGTTTCATTACTAAGTTTGATGTTTGCTGAAGGTTTATTGTAGGTACACTTTATCACATTAATAAATCACCTTATTTTCTTTTAGTTTGTTGATAGTGTTTATTTTAAATGATAAATGAACGTTACACTTTATCAAGCACCTTTTTTGCATCTACGAAATAATCACATGATTTTTTTTTGCTTTATCTTCTTTATGTGATGAATTACATTGATTTTCTAACATTAAACCAACTTAGCATTCTTGAGATACACTAAATTCAGTAATGAGAAATCTTCCTATTTTATATCACTGGATTCAGATAGTTTTTTTTTTTTTTGCTTTGGAGCTCTGCACCTACATTCATGCATAACATTGATGTGTGATTTTTCTTCCTTCTACTATGAATTTTGGTATCAAGTCTGTGTCAGCCTCATAAGATGAGTGAAAGAATACACCCTCTTCCATTCTCCAGAAGAGATTCTAAAAGATTGGGGTTATTTCTCACTTAGTGTTATATAGAAAGTATACATGGGCAGCCTCATTGCATAAAAAAGGCCACCCTCCAAATTACATTAAATTTTACAAAATTATAATTTTGTAAATTACATAATTACAAAAATTTAAATTAAAAATTTTAATTATAATTACATAATTACAAAAATTTACAATTACAAAATTACAATCAGATAAAAATCACTTAAGTGACAGTTTCACAAAAAGTACATAATAAACTACAAAATTACATTACAAAACCTTTGTCAAAACAGACTTTGGAGTCTGACTGTCTTCAGTGTGAGTCATGGCCCTGCTGACAGGCTGTGCAACCCTGTGCTACTCTCTTGACTTCTCTGAGCTCTCAAAGTCCTTATCTGTCATATTTGCTGACAGTCCCTCTACCTCCTGAAGATGTCAGGAGGGTTAAATGAAACAACCATATGTGAAGCAGTGAGCCCTCAGCTGGGTACACACTAGGAGTCCAATAAATGGTAATGATTTTTATGATCATATGTTAATAAATCAATTATCCACTCAAGCATTTATTGAGCACCTTGTGGGCCAAACATGACGCTGGGTCCTGGGGATAGAATGGGAGGCAAAATTGGGTATGGCATTGCATGCATCTGGAGCGAGGATTCAGAGCTGTTCCCGCAGATGGCTGACCTGCCCCTGCTGAAGTGAAACCGAGGCTGATGTTTCTGGAACCACCACTGAGCATCCCTTGGTGCCAGTTGGGCAAGAGTAAACGGAAGCAGCTATGTCTGCTCGGGGGCAGTTGGACCTTAACATTGAGCTCTTTGGGGACAAAGGGGCAGTCATAAGTAAGGACCACTTCCTTTAGGAAATGAATGAATATGGCTTGCTTCTCTTAACACAGGATCCTTGGTTGCATTTCTTTACAAGGGCCAAAGGCTGCACACAAAGATCTGTTGCCATTACTCCTGTCTTTCACAAAGTTTCCTGCCACTGCTGGGGTTACCAGGAAGCAGGGGCAGGAAAGTGAAGGACCTGCTGAAGACCCTGGCAAACTGGAAGCTGAATGAAGGTGACCTGAGGTCAAACCCTTCCCCACAACAGGTCATTTCTCCCACTCACAGCTGAGTTTGTGCAGTGTCTCAGGGGGCCCATGGATTCCTCCGGTCCTCCTGGAAATCTTTGCACCGATGCCTCATTTTTCTGCCTTCTGTGGCTCTGATTCTTTGGTACATGTTGTGCAGATGGTTTTATGGGAAATGGGGTTTGGTATGGGAATGAAAAGCAGTGGCTAGAGAACAAATCTTCAACTAGCAAGAATTCTGCAGAAAGTTTAAAAATTCAGGCCATGATTCAGATGAATTTGTGTTTGTGTAAGAATTAGGAAAGTGGTTCTCAAATTTTAGCATGCAAAAGTACTACATGGAGGGGGTTTTAAAATACAGATACCTGGACCGTAGCCCGGAGATTCAGATTCCGTTGTCTGGGGTGGGGTCCCAGATTTAAAATTTCTAACACGGCCAAGCTGAAGTGGCTTGGTCTGCCCACCATTCTGCGTGGAGCACTGAGTGAGGGGGTGTTAATTTTTGGTTCTTGAAGGTGAATGTACAGAATGGCTCTCAAATTGGCTGCATGCCAATCAGCTGGGGACCTTAAAAAAAAAAAAATCCCTGTACTCTGGCTGCATCCCAGACCAATTACAGCAGAACCTCTGCTGTGGGGTCCCAGCATCAGCATTTTTAAAGCTTCCCTGACGATTCGGTGGGAACCTAGGTGGAGAGTCACTGGTCCAGGGGAGACCACTGGAGAATGGCAGCGTTCTCAACCCTCATGGTGCATCAGAATCACCTTGGGGAGCTTTTTAAAAAATATTGGTGCTGGATCCCACCCAGGCGAACTCTGATTCAGTTGGTCTGGGGTGGACCGCGTCATTGATGTCATTTTAATTTATTTTTTTATTTTATTAAAACATTTTTTGGGGCCATGCCTCACTGCTTATGGGATCTTACTTCCTCAACCAGGATCGAACCCGTGGCCCCTGCAGTGGAAGCGCAGAGTCCTAACCACTGGAGCACTGGGGAATTCCCATTGATGTCACTTTTAAAAATCTCCTCAGATGATTCTGATGTAAAGCTGGGGTAGGGGACCACAAATATTTAAAAAAGTGTCTTTACTGTCTTGAAATGAAATTCATAGATAGTATAATCTATTCACACATATCATTAAAAAATAATATTCTTTCTGTAATATAAAGGAGAAATAAAAGGAAGTAAAAAAGTAACTTTTGATAAATTTATATATATGTATATATTTGACACAATGAAGTGGTCAGGTGTTTGTCTTGTCAGGTTGTGACTGTCACAGCCCCAAATCCAGACCAAGCCTGGAGTGTGCTGTGGGTCACTCAGACTCCACCAGCTGCCTGGTCATCCGGCCATGGTTTTCCAACCCGGTGCAAAACTCTTGGTAAAATTCCGGACTCACCTTGTAGCTGGATTCTGCCTAACTCAGCACATATTAACCTGGTGATAACCCCTTATGCGCCTGTGTCAGACACAGTTAGGGTCTAGGGTGGGGAATTAGAAATCGGTTGTTCACACACATGCATTTCAGGCTGAATCTTGGTCACTTCTAATCTCTGGCCTCTCCCCACCCAAAGGCCAGGCGTTCTCTCCACTAGCATTGAACAGCCACAAATGCCCCCCCCCAATTTCTCAGGGTCCCTCTTGAATGAAGGAAGGAGGATTCGCTCATGGAAATGTGCTCAGTTGCCAGCTCTGCTCTCTGCGCTGGGGCACCACCGCGTGGAACCCACCGGGGTGAAGCTGTGGTCCTGGCTGGAAAAAAATGCCTCCCATCCTCCCCGAACCCCCTGCAGTCGGGGAAGCGGGGGTGGGGTGGGGAGGAGGCCTCAGGCTGCCCGCCAAGCCCAGCCCTCCCTAAGAGCTCAGGTTTAGTTCCCCCTCCCGGAACGTGCAAATGCCCCACTAGAGAAAGAGGTGAAGGAGCCACTTCCCCCTCCCCGAATAAACCAGGGACACATTTCGCGATCTCTAGTGTCCTCTAGTGGCCGAGATGCATCATGTCAGGTACCCAGAGGTTGATTCTTATTGTTTACAAACCTCCACAAGTGAAATCAGGCTGACGCACACAGAAATACTGTAGGATTCCTCTTATAGGAGACACCTCGAGTACTGAGTCAGAGACAGAGGGTAGAAGGGTGGTTGCCAGGGGCTGAGGGAAGGGGAAATGGGGAGTCATTCTTTGATGGGTTTCAGTTTGAGAAGAAGAAAAAGTTCTGGAGGTGGATGGGCGTAACGGTTGCACAACAGTATGAGTGTCCTTAATGCCACCGAACTGTACACTTAAAAGTGGTGAAGAAGGTGAATTTTATTTTATGTATATTTTCACACATACGCACCCCGACACACAAGTAAAATTTCAGCCTATGCATATTTATAGAGTAAAAAGTCCATGCTGCCCTGCATTTTTGTCCCTAGTTCCAATTCTGCTACACCTCAGGGGACATTTCCACACTAATTCTATCCATTTAAAAGTTACCTATGTGTACTTGTTTATTTGTATCTAGAAATGTAGACATATAGAACTATATACTATATATGTGTACATGTGAAATATGTGTATACGTATTTATAAAAATAGACACTTCACTTGTGTTTCTATGTAAATTTTATATTTATGTATTTTTAAAAGTTTATATATACAGATATTATATATATACACATGTGTTTTGGATATAAAAACTTTAGATAAGTTTTTTTTTTTTTTTTTTTTTTTTGCGGTACGCGGGCCTCTCACTGTTGTGGCCTCTCCCGTTGCGGAGCGCAGGCTCCGGATGCGCAGGCCCAGCGGCCGTGGCTCACGGGCTCAGCCGCTCCGCGGCATGTGGGATCTTCCCGGACCGCGGCATGAACCCGTGTCCCCTGCATCGGCAGGCGGACTCTCAACCACTGCGCCACCAGGGAAGCCCCTAGGAAAGTTTTAAAATATAAATACTGCCCCCTAGTATTTGGGGGTGTGGATGTAACGTGATTTGTTTGACTCCCCTCCCCATTGGTGCACATTTACGTTGTTGTCATTTGTGTCCCTTTTATGGGAATCCCTTGTACATGCAACTTTGTGCACATATGTGAGGTTTCCTGCAGGAGAGTTACCCAGATGCTTCCAACATCGTGTTCGAGTCAGAAACTCGAATCTGAACTGCAAAATCTTGTAAAAATGAGGAGTGTTAGAAATCAGCCCATTAGGGGAGCACTGAGAGGGGGAGGGTTATAAACTCTGAATGGAAGGAAGAGGCAGGACAAGGGTCAGGGGTGGGAAGTAGGGTGTTGTCTGGACCTATAACTGCATTCTTGGCCCTGGAGTTTTTGTTTTATTTTTAATTAAAAAAAATTATACTTTAGTTCAAAATTCAAAAAAATGACAAAAGAGTCTACAGTGCAATCTCTCTCTTCCCTCTGTCTTCCAGTCACACCATTCTCCACAGAGCCAGCCCAGGTCACTATCCCTCCTGCATCCCTCCAGAGATCATTTCTGCAGGAGCCAAAACATGTGTCTGCAAAAACCATCAACAACTGTACATGATACACATAGTTCTGCATCTGTTTTTCATGATCTAGTGGGAGATTATGCTATTATGCAGAAACACAGGTTTCTTTTCGTGGCTTCCATTGTGTGGATGTGCTGTAATTTACTTCACCTGTCCCCTCCTGATGGACACCTCGGTTGGTTCCAATCTTTGCTATCACAATCGATGCTACAATGAACAGCCTTGTACAATTGTCATCGTGCACACATGTGAGGACACACACAGGATTCATTACTGGTAGTGAAATTACTGGCTAAGAAGAATACAATTTGCTTTCTGCAGAGGCTTAGCCAATCTGTATCCATCCTCCATTTGTGTCTGTTTCACCTCCACCAAAATAGCCTTGTGTTATTTGCCAATCAAATAATGAAACCTTGTATCTCAATGTGCATTCTCATGAGAATTTTAAAAGTATGAACTGTGGCCAAACATCTTTTCAAACACTGACAAGGGGCGCCAGTTTTTTCTCCCCCATTTTTAGATGAAATTTGCGTGCTCATCTGTGAGCTCTGCTGCCTCTCCTGGCAATGGGAGAGTATTGCATCTTCCTCAATGTGCAACCCCGTCATTATGAACCTTGGGGCGTTACTTAGATTTTGGAGAAGAAAGTGGATCTTTCCCCTTTACGCATCCATCCTGCTCTCTCTCCAGCGCTGGTCTCCGGGTGTTGCCATCTTCCCATTCTCCTTTGCTCTCCCCCGCCCAGCTCCATCCTGTACCATACCATCCGGATCCTGGCCTCACAAGCCAGCTGGTGAGCCATTCTGGAGGGATTTTAGCTCTTGGCAATGAGCGTGGAGGAGGCCTCCTCCCGTGGCTCTGGCCCTGTCTTCTGGTCTCCGCCACGTGATGCTCTCATGTTCCGTGGGCACGGCCTATTCATCTGATGGCACTAGTGGGTCTCGGACAGCTAACAGGAGTCACGCGCTCCGTGCACACCCCGCACTCGCCTGGCTTCATATCCTCGGCCCCCTCTGTCCCCTTCCTGCGGTGCCCTCGGCAAGCCCAGCATGGGTGTGTCAGCCCTTGAGCTCCTCTGCATGTGCTCCCTACCTGTCTTGCGGCACCTGTTGCTTCTGCTTGTAACCCAGCTCTTTTCTCTGTCCCCCTCCCACAGCTGTGGGGCTGGGAAGGACCCTTGTCTATCTTTGTAACCCCAGGATGTAGCTCAGTGCCGGATGTACAATAAACGTGTGTTCTTACAGCCGGTGGCCACACCAGGAAACATTTCCCAGCCTCTCTTTTCTCTTAAAAATTCCATCCTCAAATCTCAGCAGATCTTAAATGGTTAATAAGAAAAATAACACGTGTATTGACTATATTTTCTTATTTATTTTTTTATTTCTATTTTTGGCTGCACTGCAAGGCATGCAGGATCTTAGTTCCCTGACCAGGGATGGGACCTGTGCCCCCTGCAGTGGAAGCACGGAGTCCTCACCACTGGACCACCAGGGAATTCCCCCCTATATTTTTGTATTTTCTCTATGGCATTTGGGGCCTTGATGCTGGAAAGACTGCCCCTCCAGGGCTAGTGAATTCCTAGAAAGGGCAAACCACTACCCCATGAGCACAGGCCAACTGGCCTAGAGCCCACACCCCAACACCCTGCCCGTATTCCCCCTGTCCTAAATCACCACAGGGCCAGGTCCTGGGAAACGGGGAACCACGTCTATAGCCCAGAGCTCCCTGAAACGATTCAAACTGTCCAATCCTAAGCTTCCTCAAGTACCTACCCTGCCTCACCCATTCCTTCCCATGAAAACTCCTTTAAAGGCTCTGGGCCCTGCTCTGCCCTCTCACCCCACTGCCCCTGGACCCACCCTGGTGCTTCCCTCCGTGGCCCTGCGTGCTGTGCCTCCTTTTTCTAGGGACCTGTGAGTTTAAACTTCTTCTCTCATGATGGTCATTTCCATGTTTGTGTGTTTTACCACACACACCTGATTAAAGCAAATCCCATGTCCATTTTTAGAACAACGTGGAAGCAGACTACTGTTATGGGCCCAGACCGAGCATCTGAAGTTCTAAGATCTTCACTGAGTACTGCTGTCCTCTCCCTCCCCCAACTTCCTCCCTGTCCCCAGTGAAAGAGACCCATCAAATTTTGAAGGAAAACTAAGGGATGAAATCGGGGATCCAGCTGATTTCAGCCCTTGGTTGATGATTACAAGCCAGGTAGCCCAAGCATTTGCATCTTTTCTCCTAAGAAGAGGTGGAAATGAGGAGAGAGAGTGAGGGGAAGCCAGCATCCACCAGGCTTCCTGCTACCCGGGAGGTGCTCCATCGTCAGGATTTATCTTGGGCCATGGACAGTTTTCCTAGATTGTGGGGTTACTGAAAACACAATTATTGCAGATTGGAAACTTTCCCCAGGGACCTCCTTGGGCATCTTGTACAATGTCATTTACTCTCTACAACCTCCCTCTTTCACTGCGGGGGGAAAAGGCTCAGCAAAGTCCATGGCAGGACCCGAATTTGGGCTCAGGTGGGAGGACTCAGGAGGCACGGGCTGTCCTGGCTTTACTCGCTTTGCCAACTGGAGGACCACATCCTCTTAGCCACCTAATGCCACGGTGGCAGATTCTACACGTGTGAATTGCAAGGAATGTGAAATAGTAAGATACACATGTATTAATTAAACGTTACTTTCTGCACAAAACTTAAAATAGTGTGAAATCACTCAAAAAATTGTGAAAAAGAGCTTGGGGACGATGGTGTTTCCCAAAGATGGCTGCGTTAGTACCTCTGTGTTGCCAGCTCCTTTACTACGTGATCCGTCTCTTTTCTTCAAGAGGTGGTGTCTAATTTCCCTCCCCTTGAACCTGGGCTGGTTTGTCACAACAGAATGTGTCAGAGGTGATGCTGCGTGGCCTCTGACGCCAGGTCAGGAGGAGCCCTGAAGCTTCCACCTGGGTGTCTTGGGCTCTCATCCTGGGGTGGTCCCTCTCAGTGCCCAAGGAGAGCACCACGTGGCGGGAAGTGTCAGGGTTGCAGCCTGCTCCACGGTGGCAGGGCTGCAGCCTTTTGCTCATAGACTGGCCATGGATGGTGCCTCCTGCAGGTGTGCTGGGCTCAGCCCAGGCGCAGTATGCTCCAGCTCAGAATGCATGGATTAGTTCAAGGAAGAGTCTTTGCAGCCAGGTACACGGAGATTAGGGGTTTTATTTGCAGAGTTGGTACCTTTTATTTTTTTTAATTTAAAAAAATTTTTTACATCTTTATTGGAGTATAATTGCTTTACAATGGTGTGTTTTTATTAAAAGAGAAAGCTGAAAAAGTCTGAAGATATAAAAACCCATTTACCCCACACCTCTCCCTTCCCCAGACATTGAATACTTCCCAGGGGTTCTTATCTGGACCACTCTGTGGATAAAGACCTAGTTATTTGCACTCCATCAGTGGGAAGGAGGGAACACATACAGGCACCCAGACACAGCTAAATGCATCCAGCATGGGCAGCACAGGGCAATGGGGGCCCTTGAAGGGCAGGGCAGCCTCAAAGTTGACTCCCAGGCTGGGACAAGGGGCACCTCCACGCCTGGGCCCCAGGTCACATCTCATAGTCTTTCCTTGAATCAGTTGCAACCTGGCCCCCTGGACACGGAGAAATCACTCCCACCCTAAACTTTTCCCTGGAGGCCCCTTAGTGGCCACCCTGATGGACAGTAGACTCTGTAAAGTGGGCACGAGTACTGAATCTTTGCTCCTGGTAACCTCCGGTCACAACGTTTCATCAACTGACCAACACACAACCTCCTCTTGTGTGTTTCTTTTTAAAGATGCCTTATTTAACATACGTCGATTCATTAACATTAAACTCACGGCCAGCAGCAGTGCGACTCACGCCCGAAGGAAGCTTATCTAACTTGCATTTCCTCAAGAAGGCACGGCCCAGCCCTCCTGCGCTCAGGACACGAGGCGGCCCTTCAGCACTATGTCTGGGGGGCCCTTTTAAATTTCATTTATTTATTTATTTACTTATTGGCTGGGTTGGGTCTTCGTTTCTGTGCGTGGGCTCTCTCTAGTTGCGGCGCCTCTCACTGTCGCGGCCTCTCTTGTTGTGGAGCACAGGCTCCAGATGTGCAGGCTCAGTAGTTGTGGCTCACGGGCCCAGCCGCTCCGCGGCATGTGGGATCTTCCCAGACCAGGGCTCGAAACCGTGTCCCCTGCATTGGCAGGTGGATTCTCAACCACTGCGCCACCAGGGAAGCCCCTGGGGGGGCCCTTTTAAACAGTGAAATCAGCCACCAAAAGCACAACATTTGAAAAAAGGTGGCCCTAAACAGAGCACGGGGAGGACGCTTGTTTCATTGTGATGCACGGAAAGGGGCAGAGTGGGACACATTCACTCTCGGTGGGGAACGGGCACTTTGAGAGACTCCTGTTTTCTGCTGCTCCTCGTGATTTGGGATTCCACATAAATGTGAGCAAGTAGCTGAATTTGCAGGTAATGAGAATTGAGGGTATTTTGCCATAATTTCCGGTCTGCCCATTCACCTGGATCCTGGGTCTCAAAAGCGAATGCCCCCAGGGGCCGGACGGGCCACGTGAGGTCTGGTGAGACTCAAGTGGCCTCGTCTGCAGGGGGCTTGGCTACCACTCCAGCTGGGTCTTACTCTGGGACTTCAGGCCTGATTGGGTTGGGGCCCCATCATTTCTGCTTGGGATGGGGGGCTGGGGTTAGAGGCTGAGATTTCATGTTTATTTGGGGGTGGGTTTTGGGGGGCTAGGGCTCCCCATGGCATCCCTTGGTGCTGCCCTAGGTACTCTATTTTGTCAGAGCTCCTGATTTTTCATGAGAAAGCTGGATATCCAGATATTTATCTGAAATATCAGGATTTTAAAATATAGGTGGTTCATTAAAAACCAAACAAAACAAAACATAAAACATTGTGCAGGCCAAAGGGGGCAAGAGTCATCTGGGCATGAGTCTGCTGTGTTCCCAGATGCCGTTGTCACCCAGGCTATAGGTGAGAAGCTGCTGGCAGGCCAAGAGCATACACCTGCTCATCCCCTGCCCGTTCAGTTTGCCGTGGTTGCTCGAATCCATCGACATTATCTGCAAATGTTTCTGCTTTAAGGAAGGACTGACATTGGAGCGGGGTGTGAATTTGTGTCTGTACTGGGAGCACAGTTGAGCCGTAGGAGGTTAAACCTCTACCTTGAGTGGGTTATTATAGAGGTTTGTATACATTGAATTAAGGGCATTTTTACCCCTGGCCCTACATGAACCTAGCCAATTGCTACCGAAGACTGGCTTGTACCAATAATGAGGAAAGCATGACTTCTCCATGGAAAGTGAAGATTTCCCTAGCATTTTCAAGTATAGCTGGGGTCCCTCCAATAAGTGTGTTTTTTTCATCTTGTGCTTCTTGTGTATGAAAGCATTCTGTGAGGTTATGTCCATGAAAACAAACGCCTTTTTTCTTTTCCTAATAAAAGCAGCCTAATGAAAGATAAGGATAAGGTTATACCATGGCTACCGTGGCTGTCAACAAGCCTTTTGAGATTTTCTTTTTCTGTTGAAATCGTTAATGAATTGCAGTTTTCCACGGACCTCGTTGAAGGTGGCTTTTCAGATATGGGAGCAGAAAATCAGAGAGATGCTTTTTCCATGTGGAATGTCAAAGGGCTTCATTTGGTCTTGTGGCTACAGACGTAGTCAGGTCTGGGACCAATCTTGCTAATTACAGCAGGTGGATCTTTGGCCCGAGGAAGAAAGCAAGGCTCCGGGGCGCTTCTCCGTGACCGCTTTGGGACCTTCACAAGTGACAAGCCGCCCATCTGAAAGCCGCTTGGGTTATAATGATTCTCGAATGGGCTTTTATGTGGACGAGGAACACGACCCGAGGCCTCGGGGACACCAGAGATGATGCTTTTTATGCAGCTCGAGATGTGAGCAGAGAGCAAAAGCAATTGCAAAACGTAAGCAACTGCTGGTTTTTCGAACATTATAAAGTATACTTTGAATGAAGACAGTGCATGCCCGTGCATGAATCGTCCCTAGACTTCACGTTTTCAGGAAAGAGAAATCTGGGCTTTGCACTTTCTATGGACCAGGGGTGGACCTAGACATTTTACATAGGGGAGACCTCACTTATTCAAACTTTCCAGTGAACCAGACTGATTGGGGTGATTCTTCTCCTCATTTTACAGGGAGGAGACTGAAGTCACCAAGTCAGCCCGGGGCGCAGCTGGGACAGGAGCTCCAGTCTGTCGACCCCCGAGCTTGTGCTCGCAGGGGCCCAAAGACGGTGGGTCGACAGTGGAGGAAGGGTGGCGTGGACGTGGCCTGAGCCCTGTCCACTTTCCTGTTCTTTTGGGACGGGTAGTGGGAGGGGTCAGGCTGACGGAGCACCTGCTGGGAAGCTCAGAGGGCTTTAGCTGTGTAGTACCTGTTCGGACCACTTTGTAAGATTTGCCTTAAGTCATGGGCATGGTTGCACATTTATGGCCAGTGTGAGGAAAAGACCTGCTCATTCATGGCGTCGCGTGGCTTCATTACTTGATTAGTAACGCCTGGGTGGAGAGATTTATTTCCCTTTTTCTCCTGTTTCTATAAACTCTTCAGCCAGATCCCTTTACCAACCCCATCTCCTCACACCTCCTGGGGAAATTTGCTTTCTTTGGCCTTTGAATAGCTGTCAACTGGATTCTTCCTGTTACCTTTTCCATCAATTTTGTAAAAGAACTGGATAGAGGACACACATGTGTTCACCATCTCGATGCTGCTGTGAACATGTACTGTATTTGCTTTGGCACATGCTGTCCTGTGCATTTCTCCGGCCACCCACCAATCCTTTTTTTTTCCCTTTAAATACATTTCGAAGGAGGTTGCAGATGTTATACACTTCAGCATGCATTTCATTGACTAGATTTCAAAATATTTATGTTTGTTTTCTTTTCTGTTCAGTAAAAATTTACTTATGGTGACATGCACAATTCTTATGTATACCTTTCGGTGAGTTTTTTCCATTTGCTTTTATCACACTCAAATCTCCTCTCATGCTAAGCCAAGTAAGTCAGACAGAGAAAGACAAATATCATAGGAGATCATTTATATGTGGAATCTAAAAAAATGATACAAACGAACTTATTTACAAAACAGAAACAGACTCACAGACATAGAAAATAAACTTATGGTTACAAAAGGGGAAAGGGGGGAATAAATTAGAAGTTTGGGATTAACAGATACCCATTACTATATGTAAAGTAGATAAACAACAAAGACCTACTGCGTAGCACAGGGAACTCTATTCAATATCTTCTTTTAATAATGCCTGTCCAACGCCTCCCTTGCCCACTCCTGCTTTTCCACTGGTAGAATTTTTTATTTATTGTTTGTTTGTTTGTTTGTTTTTGGCTGCATTATGCGGCATGTGGGACCTTAGTTCCCTGACCAGGGATTGAACCCGTGCCCCCTGTATTGGGAGCGTGGAGTCTTAACCACCGGACCACGAGGGTAGTCCTTCTACTCGATATCTTGTAATAACCTATAAGAGAAAAGAATCTGAAGAAGAATATATACGTGTATATGTATAACTGAATCACTTTGCTGTACACCTGAAACTAACCCAACATTGTAAGTCAACTCTAGTCCAATAAAAAAAAATCACACCACCCGCCTTCAACACCATAAAATCTCCTTCTGCCCCATTTCACGGCCCCATTTCTCTTCTCATTTTCAACCAGATCCCCCAAATGCCCTGTCCCCTTCCTTCTCTCCCCACTCTCCTTGCTCCCATCTGGCTACTTCCTGACCCCTCCCTCCATCTTAACAGGCATTGCCAACAGCCTCCGATCCCCAAACCGTAAGGACGGTTTCCAACCGTCACTTCCTCAAACCCTCTGTGACCCCTCAACCCCGACCTCTCCTCCTCCAGGCACGCTGTCCTCCGTGGCCCGCAGGGCACTCTACTCTCTCGGGTTTCCCTCCTGGGCCCCTGCTACCCATCCTTTCCCTCCTGGGAGGTCACCATCTTCTTCTCCAGCATTAAACCTTGGAGCTGCTTAGGGCTCAGCCCTGAGCCCATGTTTCTTCTCACTTGATACTTTCTCTGGAGAGGATCTCACCCACCTTCCTGGCTTCACTTTCCACCTGCACAAGTGTGGCTCTCAGATTCCGGTCCTGGTTGGCATGCGGCTCTGGACCCGTGTGCCCAGCTCAGCATCTCCTCTTGGTGACGCGGAAGCACCCACAGCCTTCCAGTCCAAACCAAGTCCACGGTCTGTCCTCCTCCCCCGAGCCTCCTCCAGGGTCTCCAGCACACAGAGGCATTACCTAACGGCATCACCTGTTAGATCTAATCTACTCCCAACCTGTTGGTCTGCCTTCAACAGTGATCTCCTGATGCGCCTCTACCTCTCTCCGCTGTCAAGGTGAGGCTCACACTCGGCTGAGCTTCCTCGGAGACCCTCTCGCCACCTTCTTTACCCAGCAGCCACTCGCCTGGTCCGGGGGCGCCCCTACCTGGACTCTCCAGCGGTGACCCAGTGCTTTCCATCACTGCGGGGATGGCAAGGGCCTGCTGTGCTGGACCCCTGCCCACCCATTCCGCCCACCTCACACCCCTCCAACCTCGCTGGCCATCTTTAATCCCTCCCACCACTGCCCTCTGCCCTCTCTCTCCTGTCATCCTTTGCCCCCTCTCTTGGCCCCCCCCAGCATCCCCACCCTCCAAGCACACATCTTTCCCATGTAAACACCTCCCTGGTGTGATCCGTCTCATAAGCCCACTGGCCCCTCCTTTCAGATACACGGTCACACGTCGATATTCCATTGGGATGGAAGGCCTCCTCCTCACGTAAGCTTCATGCCTGTATCTGTTTTTTTTTTGCATCTGTGTTATATCCAGCACCTAGTGCAATGTCTGATACATATTAGAGGCATAACCAATATCTGTGGACCGAATACATGAAATTTCATGCTTTATATTATTCAATGGTTTTTAGAATGGAAGGCACTTAGTGTTAACCGAGGTATCAAAATTGAAGGATTAGTATAACAGCTGCGAGTTCAGGTTAAAGAAAATATTTTGATAAATCTAGGAATCTAGTTCCTTGGGTAGTAAACAAAGGCTCACTCATGTCACCTCATTTTTTTTTTTTTTTTTTGCGGTACACGGGCCTCTCCCTGTCGCAGCCTCTCCCGTTGCGGAGCACAGGCTCCGGACGCGCAGGCTCAGCGGCCATGGCTCACGGGCCTAGCCGCTCCGCGGCATGTGGGATCTTCCCGGACCGGGGCACGAACCCGTGTCCCCTGCATCGGCAGGCGGACTCTCAACCACTGCGCCACCAGGGAAGCCTTGTCACCTCATTTTTTAAAAACAGTTTGGAGTTGGTGGCTGTACACTCAGGGGCTTACAGAGCACGGGCTGGAGATCTGGAGCCTGGCACCAGCTCTGAGTTCCTGCGGCTTTGGAAAGGGTGAATGCTTCCTTTTTCTTATTGGCAGATCAGGACCATCAAACGGCCCCTGGAGTCTCCAGGACTTGTGAGGATGAGACAGTATTTGTGCATCTCTGCAAAACGTTAAAATCACATTAACCTACTAGGAAAAGGGCAATAATGTTTAGGGTCAGGATTCCACCAAATTCTTCCGTTCTGCCTTGCAGAGGGCAAGACACCACCCCTTGGATGTTGGCAGAGGCGCTGCTCTGTGGGTCCTCCTGTTTTGGGGACTCGAGAGCTGGACTAAATCCAAGTGTCACCATTGTTATGGTTGCTCCCGTGGCTCCCTCTCAACAAGCTTTACCATCCCTCCAGCCGTCCGAGGCTTGTGGTTCCATCGGCTGTGTGCTCCTCTTGTCCTGCAGAAGGGTGGCTTCGCCCCTGGTCCCACCTGGGTGGCAGACAGCTCGTCGGAAGTGTGCCTCCATCCTAAGGCATTGTCCTCTGGAACCCGGGCTGGGTTCTCTCAAGCTGCTAACCAGGCACTTCTGAGAATCGTCATACTCGTCTCCTTGTGGTGGAAACCTCACCAGCTGCTTCATGGGGGAGGTTAATTAATGCAATTAACAATGAATGTCTTAATTGCAGATGTGGAGAGAGACACTTTGCTATTATTATTGTTGTTATTGTTTTGCGCAACTCTCCGCACACTTGGATGTCTCTTTATTAAAGCAAATCAAACCATAATTAGGTGCAGCCCAATTCAAACAGTGGCAGCGGCCTGGAGCAGGAAGCCATAATTCAAGAACAAGAGGCGTTCTCGACAGATATTATGTTGCCTGCCTGGTAACTGGTTGAGTGCCAGAGTGCTGTGAGCTGCTCCGGAGAACTCTTACCTGCTCCCCTAAAGCCTGGCCGGAGAGAGAAAGAAGGGTGAAGGGGACAGACCGTGAGGTCCCAGGGCCATGCCGTCAGCTGCCTCAGGGGGACAAGCCCTTCAATAAGAGGGGACAAAGACCAAGCTAAAAGAAGGGTCCTGTGCCCACGGGATGGGGGTGCTATGTCCCAGAAGGCCTTGGGAGTTACCCGGAAGCTGCAAGTTAAGACAAAAGCCGAAGAAGGCAGTTCACTGCCCTACAATTGCGGTTTTTGGAGGATTAGAAGGAAGGTAGCAGAGATCAGATCAGCATTTCGAGGGGAAGCAATTGACAAAACACATACCCAAGCCTTGATGGCTGATGGAGGCCTTGACCGTGGTCTCTCGTTGTGTTTCCCAGTAGCACAGGGGCTGCAAAGTGAAGTCTGTGTGTCGATATGCTAATGGTGGCCTCTTTAAGTGAAATTAATGCCCGGATTGTGTGAGGAGAGAGCCCTTCATTATTCCCTGTGATATGAAGATGTGTCGGAGATTCTTCCCGGCCTCTCAGTGACACTCTTCATACAAAATTTATCTCTTTTATGGGTTTGAAGCTCTTTCAGATACATATCAAAGACCTTTCCGTGCCTCTACCATGCATAATATATTCTGCAACGGCTTATAATAAATCATCTTCCTTCTCTGACTGGTTAGCCGTGAGCACACATGGCTATTGCCAACGCCAAACGGATGCCAGGTCCTCACATTTGATACTTTGCCTCTTGTGTTACCCCTTTCTGCACTTCTGTCTTCCCTAGGGAGCCCCTCAAAATGGCAAGGAGCTGGAATCACGCAGTTACCCCCCTGCTTCTAAAGCCACTGTCTGTGTCGATGATACAGAAGGCGCACCCTGATGCTATTTCACGTTGCAAAAGCATCTTCCCCTTCTCCTTTGTCTTGCTTCCTGCTTCCACGAGTAGAGGTGCCACTGAGACTCACTGCGTTTCCAAAGGACTCAGGCTGGGAACGGTGGCCTGTAATCGTGGTTGCATCTGAGCCCAGCACAGAAGGGCTCTGTTGCATCTTGGTGAGGAGAGGAACAAAATGGGACTAAGGGGAAGACCTTCCAGAATGGCAGCCTTGAGGCTGGGAAAGAGACCACCTTCCTCCTGGCTGCCACACGGGTAGAAGAGCCCAGTCTGGTGGCTTGGGGGAAATGCCTGTATCTCCAATGTTACTCATGTCGAATCAAAGAGACTGGGCTTTCCAATGCCCATGGGTCAATGGGGTCCTGTGTGTGTGGTGCGGGTCATGAAGTAGAAGGGCAGGTACTTAAAAAAAAAAGAAAAGGGGGCTTCCCTGGTGGCGCAGTGGTTGAGAGTCTACCTGCCGATGCAGGGGACGCGGGTTCGTGCCCCGGTCCGGGAAGATCCCACATGCCGCGGAGCGGCTGGGCCCGTGAGCCATGGCCGCTGAGCCTGCGCGTCCGGAGCCTGTGCTCCGCAACAGGAGAGGCCACAGAAAAAGAAAAGAAAAGAAAAGAAAAGGAATTATGCTTTCTGTGGTGTCATTTCCAAAGGCCAACGTGTGTTGAGGGAAATACACCCTGTGGTGGGGATGGCTGGGTGTCCCTACCCCACATCAGTTTTCCTTTTCAGGAACAGAACCCGAATTTATAGCTGAACAAATGATAGTACAGAATAAAGATGATACTTCCCAGTCTCTAGATGTGGCCCTGGGACTAAGTTTTGGCTTTTTGGGATGTAGAAGTGTCTGATGGCAGCTTCTGAGAACTCCCTTAAACGACAGCTAGTGTGTGCTCTTTGCATATTTTTCCTTTGCCTCTCTATCCTTCCTTCTGCCTGAGACAAGGGACACACTGGCTGGAGCTGGAGCAGCCACATTGGGCCATGAGGTGGAGAGTGGAGATTATACTTGGTGAAGCTACAGAGTAGAAGGAGGCCAGTTCCTGAGGCTTCCTACTCTGCTGGGGACTCCCTGAGTCTTCTCAGAACCAGGCTGAAGCTGGATGCTCTACTTAACCCATCCTTCCCTCCCTCCCTCCATTCATGGGTGGCAGAGCTGCATCAGGACCTGAGGCTCTCCCTGCCCCATCCGGTGCTCTCTATCTCTACACTTCACAGGCACGTCCCCCAATAAAACTCTTGCCTGTCTAATCCTGATCTGGAGTCAGCCTCTCAGAAGACACAGGCTGACACAAGATGCATCTGGGAAGGAGTGAGCAGGTGAGGGTTGCGGGCATGGGAGAAGAGCATCCTGACAGAAGGAATATCTTGTGCAAAGGTCCTGTGGTTCGAGAGACCAAGGGAGTTAGAGGAACTGACAGAAGGCCAGTGTGGCTGGAGGGCAGAGAGCAGATAGGGTGGGAGGTGGGGGACAAGAGAAAAGAGGTAGAGTTGGCTCTTCATGGGTTTTTATCCTAATAAGAATGGATCCCATTGGATAACTTTACGCAGTGGGGCATTGTGGTCAGATGTGATCAGGCTCTGACATGGTCCCAGAGAGAGGCGGTGGTGGCATGGATGGGGGCGTCGCGGTGTAGAAGGAAGGAAGTGGACGGACCCAGAAATGATGCAGGAGACAAAGCACCTACTATGCGCCAGGCACCACTCTGGCAATACATCAGCGAAGAGTGCTCACGTTTGGAGATGCGGGAGAAGGCTTCTTAATTAAACCACTTCAGGCACATTAGACGAGCAATATCTATTCTGTGAATCCACATCTCCAAATGCCATCAGCCCCCTCCGAGATTTGTTGCCGTGTGTAACTAGGATTTCACAGCTAAAATGAAATCCTTCCAGATGCTGTTTAAACCCACGTCTGCTTCCATGGCCTGAATCTCACGGGGAATTGGGAATGGTTCCAGGTATCAGAGCAGCGATGCTCCGTGGGAAGGTGATTCGGTCCCTCACTCTGCTTTCTCATCTGCCAAAAGTATCACTAGTCTTTTAATAATATCTAAATCTTTTTTTAAGGCTTTATCCTCTCTGGAGGCTCAAAGGTAAGGTGTATATTTACCAGATGCCAGCAGCTTAAAAGCAAGAACTTTATAGAAATTAACATCCATCTGTCAGGGTCTGTAGAATCAGTAGCTTCCATTTATCAGGATTTAGTAAGTGCTGAAAACTTTGCTTGAATCCTGACAGGTGCACTGAACAAGGAGCCATCCTCCACCATCACGTCCTCATTGCCATCTCATTTAATTGAGAGAAGAACTATTATCGTTCCCATTTAATCGATGAGGAAACTGAGGCTTAGAACGATTAAATAAAATTTCCAAAGTCTTACAGCTAGAAAAACGACAGAGGTGATATTTGAACCCCTATCTATTTGCTTCCAAAACCAGTGTTCTTTATTGCCTTCTTTTAATCTCTTAGAAGCTGAAGACTTCCAGTTGGATAGTTTTTAGAATTTCTAGAGAATAAAGAATATGTCTAAGAAAAATGGACTTATCTTTAATTTATAGTAATATTATCAATTACAGATTATCTTCTTAGTAGGTGACATACATTAGACATCAACAAACAAAAATACATCATTGAGTCAATTACTGAACAGTTCCTCAAAAATTGTAAAATGTATTTTTGATCCGTTTTAGTGAGGAACAATTTACACACAATAACATGTTTGAATTCTTAATGCATAGTTTGATTAGCTTGGCAAATAAATATGATTAGGTACCTACTCTCACAATCAAGATATAAGACATTTCTGTCACCCCCAAAGCTCCCCCATGCTGCTGTATAGTCAACCTTTCCCTGCATCTCTGGCCCCTGTCAACCACTGATCTGCTTCCTGTCACTACTGTTTTGCCTTTCCTAGAATTTCACATGCATGGAATCATATAATATTTAGGGTTTTTTTTTTTTTTTTAGTATGTGTCTGGCTTCTTTCACTTAGCGTAATCCTTTTAAGATGCATCCATTTTGTTGCATGTATCAGCAGTTCCTCTTTCTTACTGAATAGTATTCCATTGTATGGATGTCGCCTGTTAATGGCCATTTGGGTGCTTTCCGGTTTGGGGCTCTTAGGAATAAAGCTGTTATAAGCATTCGTGTGTACGTTTTGTGTGAACGTAGCGTTTCCTCTCTCTTGCATAAAAACCTAAGAGTAGGATTGGGGGATCACATGGAAAGTACACGTTTAACTCCGTAAGAAACTGCTAAAGCACTTCCTGCAGTGACTGTACCATTGCAACCCCACCAGCAATGCATAAGGGTCCCGGATGCTCCCATGCTCACCACCATTTGGCATTGTCAGTCTTTTTCACTTGAGTCATTCTACTGGGTGTACAGTAGCAATAAAATACATTTAAAAATACATCCTTCTCAGATATGTTGCATGTGTCGTTCAGCTTTGTTAAGGTGGGCACAGGGTAATAGCACCTGATGGGTCAACTTGAGGTCACCCAGATCTGTACTACTTTCCTTTGAGAGGGAAGATACCCAGGTCTCCTCAATGGTTCAAGAGCACAGACTGATGTCCCAACGGTGTGACAACGGAAAAGAGATTTAACTTCCCTTGGCCTCACTTTTAAAAAATTGAGGTATAGTTGATTTGCAATATTATATTAGTTTCAGGTGTACATCATTTTTAGAGCTTATACTCCATTTAAAGTTATAGAAAAAAAAAAGGGACTTCCCTGGTGGTCCAGCAGTTAAGACTCCAGGCTTCCACTGCAGGGGGCACAGGTCCGATCCCTGGTTGGGGAACTAAGATCCTGCAAGCCTCGGTGTGGCCAAAAAGAAAAGTTATTGTAAAATATTGGCTATATTCCCTGTGCTGTACATTCACCCTTTTATTTATTTATTTTTTGCGGTACACGGGCCTCTCACTGTTGTGGCCTCTCCCGTTGTGGAGCATAGGCTCTGGACGTGCAGGCTCAGCGACCATGGCTCACGGGCCCAGCCGCTCCACGGCATGTGGGATCTTCCCGGACTGGGGCACAAACCTGTGTCCCCTGCATCGGCAGGAGGACTCTCAACCACTGCGCCACCAGGGAAGCCCCTACATTCATCCATTTATCTTATTTATTTTGTACCTAGTAACCTGTACCTCTGAATCCCCTTCCCCTGACATGCCCTTCCCCTTGATCTCATTTTATCTCCTGTACAGTGGAGATAATGTTGTTCCTGAACAGGATTAAGTTCAGAGTTCCTGAGCACTGGCAGGCTTATTTATATGTGGTGATCCTCTGTGTATAACACAAAACACCGTTAACATTCAAAATGGTCCAACATTTATATGATGAAAGTAAAGTAGTTTATCTTGACATTTTGTGAGCGCAAAATGCTCAAGAATTTCACCAAAGTGGAACTTTCCTCCATGTTCTGCCCGCACGTCCTCACCTCTTGCTTGTGTCCACAGTATGGGTCTGGCCTACGAGGTGATTTCTACCTCCTGGGGGTGTTGAAATGATTAAATGAGGTTATGAATTAAAGCACTTAGTACAGAGCACGGCAGATGGTGAGCTCTCAAGAAACATTAGGTTATGTTTGGAGACGAAACCACCACCCGAATGACAGGAGAGGTATGTTTAGGAAGAAGACGACGCGGTGAAACAATAAAGAAGCATGAAGAGGAGAAAAGCAAAAAATCCCACTTGAACCCTCCATCCCACTCCCATTCCCACTGCCCTCCCCAGAGGCACCCACTGTTAGAGTTGGTGTATATTTTAGACAGGTGGGGTATATGTGGTTTCTATGCGTTGGGTTGTACAAATAGGCATGGAACAAAGGGCATAGTCGTGCTCTAGGAGTTATTTGACTCTTATGTTTGATCATACTTATAATTCTGCAGCTTCCTTCCCCTCCTCGCTCCACCTTTTTTCTTTTACCTTGATATTACTTGAAGGCCTTTCCAGGTGGGATTGCAGGTATCACCTCTTCCTGTTGGCTGCTGCATCATGTAGCATGGTACAGATGTGTCACGTTTAGGCAACTGTGGAGTAGCGACCACAAACCCTCCACCTCTAGACAGCCTGCCTGGGTTTAAACTTGGCTTCACCACGCGGTACAGGCACAGCCTTGCTTAGCTTCCTTGCACCCCGGTCTTCTCCTTTGTGCCTGGGTTCTTTTGTCTGTAAAAATTGTGAGCTTTTTAAAGGCATCCACTTCCAATAAATTAACAAGACGTTTTTACTTTGCAGACGCCATCTACCACGTTTACTTTGGGCTTGACACACAAAGGGACACAGAATAAGTTCCACTGAAACCGTACTTGTTCTTTTGTAAAATTTTCTTTTCACCAGAAAAATAATTCTAAGTAGATGTAGTTGAAACCTGGGCTTTAAAAATCCCTAGGCATAAGAAATTATATTTTATGTAGCTTCCTAGAAATTTCCTCTGCACGACCTACTGGGCCATAAGCAGGCTATCAGTCAGTTCCAATGATTCGTTATTTCACCTTGGCGCATCTTTTATCAGAAATCATATGGAAACTTTTTAATTTATGGGCTTTTATTGCAATCCACAATTCACCCTGAGTCGTCTATTATTAAGTGTTCTAGAGGTCCTTATTGTGTCTTATCAGAGAATTGTATCTCAGTGCAATTCATCTGGAGTCATTCTTCACAGAGAAAATCTTTCATATTACCTTTCTTTCATTATACTACGACAACTCTTGAATACATCATTATTCCACAATGAGCTTATAAATTATTATCATTAGGCCATTTTTTTATATAATCTGATTTTATAAACTGCTTCTTTCTATTATCGTTAGAGGGAAACCAGTAAATGCATCTGTCTGTTTTGATCTACCATGATAACAGTAATAGAAAAACCAAGTAAGGACATCTCACTGAGCTACAGACTCAGTGGATGTGTAATGAGTTCAGACTGGAACATTCGTGTGCATATAGCCATGCACCATGACCCCTTCTAATGGGTCACGATTGCCACCCATAATGGTATCTTAACTGGTAATGTTGGGATATCAAAATGTCTTCAGCTGGATTTTTTTTTTTTTCTTCCAGAAGGGAGTTTGAAAAAGGCAAAATAAAATATTTTTTAAATGAAGGAAAAAGCCAAGGTGGATTACTTAGAATATATGGTTCAGGATGTGAAATGGTACCCCAAAGAAGGCCCCCTGCTACCCTGCATGCTCTGGGTCACAGTCCCCATCACCTTCCTTACTTGTTCCTGGAGAATGCAGATTTTTCCTTCTGGTCCTATGGAAGTAAGAAGGAACATTGTTCACATATGGCTTTTAGATCAGTGTTGTCCTATAGATCTGACTGTGATGGTGGGAATGTTTTATCACCTGCCTTGTCCACTGTGGCAGCCAGCAGCCACTGCATATGTGAAATGTGACTCGTGCAACTGAGGATCTAAATTTTAAATTTTATTTAATTCTAATTTATTTAAATTTAAGCTTAAATAACTTCATGGGGCTAGTGGCTACAGTACTGGACAGTGTGGTTTGAGACTGACCGTAATTTGTGGTATTTATATTCTGTATTACCGCATTTTTTCATTAGAATGGGTGATTGAGAACTGACTAATTTTTTTCCAACCTGGGTAACTCTTTAGATGAGTAGGACAGGCAACATTCCTTAAGAAGAGAATAATGTCAACAATAACCATCATCCATGGGGTTCTGGCTGTGACTAGGCTCTGTTCTCACACTTCACCTAATCCTCCCAACAGTTAGGAAAGAGGTACTAATTTTATCCTTATTTTGCAGTTGAGGGAAGGAGGCACAGAAAGGTTAAGTGACCTGCCCAAGGCCCCACAGCTAGTGGACACCTGGCTCTAGAGTCCCTGCTCCTTACTAGTATAACAAACTCTCAAGTTGTTTGCTATGGTACGTATGTTGTCAAGGTCATTGGAAAGGGGTTAGGGTGCGGTGTGTTCGGACGATACTTATATTGGTGAGAGATTGGACTGGATAGATTCTGACACCCATCCTATCTCTAAATTTCTATGATACTAAGGATTAAAGTAGCTTAATGGAATTTTAAATTCCTTACAGCTAAGACTCACTTTTTTGTGATTAATTTTTAATTTTTATATTTTAATTAATTTTTATTGGAATGGAGGTGACTTATAATGTTGTGTTTGTTTCAGGTTTACAGCAAAGTGACTCAGTTATACATATACATATATCCACTCTTTTTTAGATTCTTTTCCCATATAGGTCATTACAGAGTATTGAGTAGAGTTCCCTGTGCTATACAGTAGGTCCTTATTAGTTCTCTATTTTATATATAATAGTGTGTATATGTCAATCCCAATCTCCCAATTTATCCCTCACCCCTTTCCCCCTTTGTTTTGTTTGTTTTCTACATCTGTGACTCTATTTCTGTTTTGTAAATAAGTTCATTTGTACCATCGTTTTTTAGATTCCACATATAAGTGATATTATATGATATTTGTCTTTCTCTGTCTGACTTACTTCACACAGTTTGAAAATCTCTAGGTCCATCCATGTCACTGCAAATGGCATTATTTCATTCTTTTTTATGGCTGAGTAATATTCCTGATTTGACAGTCTATCTCATGCTCAGGAAGCTGTGGAGATTTGGGTTATTTTCTTATTTTCTTCATTGGTGTGTGTTACATCTCATTTATTAGTAGGCATGCAGGTGGCAGAGAGGGAAACAGACCTTTGGGAGGTTTGTTACTTTCTCCTTTGATACCAAAGGAAGGACACCTGGGTTGTCACAGCTCACGGATTTACACAAACCATGTGTTAGAACTCAGCCTAAGTTACTAAGAATTCTAATGTTAAAAGTCTTTTCCCTCCACCATATTCTTTGCTGGAATTCACTGCATGCTGTACCAAAAAACTGGAGGGCAATTACAATGTAAATAGATTGAAGGCAAATTATTAAGGCTTGTGGAATATAGTACTATCAGGTAATACACAAAAGATATGAACACTGAACATCTGAATAAGTCCGTGACAAGTGACCGTTTTGTGGGGTCCTAGGCTGCAAAGCAGCGAGGCCTTTGGGGGCCATCAGAGTCTCTGCAATTTTGTCTTAGAATGAAAAGAATACTAGGGGGCTTCCCTGGTGGCGCAGTGGTTGAGAGTCCGCCTGCTGATGCAGGGGACACGGGTTCGTGCCCTGGTCTGGGAGGATCCCACATGCTGCAGAGCGGCTAGGCCCGTTGAGACATGGCCGCGTGTCCGGAGCCTGTGCTCCACAACGGGAGAGGCCACAACAGTGAGAGGCCCGCGTAGCGCAAAAAAAAAAAAAAAAGAAAAGAAAGGAATACTGGGATATACAAGAAAATGCATATATACATATTTAAACCCTAATTAGGAAGTACAGTCGTTCCTCTGTTTCCGCGGGGGATTGATTCCAGGACCCTCGCGGATACCAAAATCCTCGGATGCTAAATACCTTATAAAATAGTGGAGCACAGTCAGCCCTCAGGGTTTGTTTTCCATCCTCGGTTGGTTGAATTCGCAGATGTGGACCTGTGGATACAGAGCACCTGCCATGCTCATTCTTGGCTATTAAGACAGGGAGAACTTCAGCGATCACTAATTTAACCTCTTTCTTTTTTTAAAAAATTTATTCACAGGTGTATACGTGTTCGTTATAGATTCTGAATAGTTTTATGTGTGTGGGTTTAGTATTTTCTCCATGTATTGTGCTTGTCTTTTATATTTATGTTATTTTTCATCACACATTGATTTAAAAACTTTGAATTGATCAAATTATGACTCCTTTGCTTTGCATCATTTTTTTGAACAGGAGAAAATCATACAAAAGTTTAATAACATGTGTACATGGGAGAGACCCAGGAAAACTGAGTAACTCACCAAAATGGCAGAGGTCCTCACCTTAAATCTGCATTTTGTTTTAAAATAACTTTTTCCATCAGCCTTATTGAGGTATAATTGACAAATAAGATTCTATATATTTATAGTGTACAACATGGTGATTTGAGATATTTACCACAATCAAATTAAGTAACACGTTCATCTGTTCACATAGTTACCTTTAAAAAAAACACTTTTTAAGAAATTCTCTCCAAGGTTGTAGTATCTTATACTGAGTTTAAGACTTTTTTTTTTTTTTTTCGGTAGGCGGGCCTCTCACTGTTGTGGCCTCTCCCGTTGCGGAGCACAGGCTCTGGACGCGCAGGCTCAGAGGCCATGGCTCATGGGCCCAGCCACTCCGCGGCATGTGGGATCTTCCCGAACCGGGGCACAAACCCGTGGCCCCTGCATTGGCAGGCGGACTCTCAACCACTGCGCCACCAGGGAAGCCCACTGGGTTTAAGATTTTTAAAGGGCTTATGCCCATCCAAAATTTGTTTTTGTGTTTGGTGTGAATAAGGAATCAAATTTTATTTTGTTTTCCTAACATTGTTTATTAAGGGGCGCATCCTTCTCACCCCATCAACTTGTCCTGCCATCTCTGTCGTATCACATCCATGTGTGGGTTTGGCTTTTCATTCGACTGCATTTCACAATGTGTCTATTCCTGTATACTTCCACATGGTTTTAATTACTAAAATTTTATGTCAAGTCCTGCTATTTGGTCAGGCAACACTTCTGCCACATTCTCCTTTTTCAAGTTACTCTTTTATTTTTTTAAATTTGTTTATTTTATTTATTTATTTTTGGCTGCATTGCGCCTTCGCTGCTGCGCATGGGCTCTCCCCAGCTGCGGTGAGCGGGGGCTACTCTTCGTTGAGGTGCGCGGGCTTCTCATTGCGGTGGCTGCTCCCGCTGTGGAGCACGGGCTCTAGGCATGCGGGCCTCAGCAGTGCTAACACGTGGGCACAGCGGCTGTGGCTCGCGGGCTCCAGAGCGCAGGCTCAGCAGGTGTGGCACATGGACCTAGCTGCTCCACAGCACGCGGGATCCTCCTGGACCAGGGCTCGAACCCGTGTCCCCTGCATTGGCAGGCAGATTCCCAACAACTGCGCCACCAGGGAAGTCCCTGAGGTTACTCTTATATATTCCAGACTCCTCTTATACCAGGATTTGTCCTCTTCGGCTCTGTGGACGTTTGGGGCCGGGTTATTCTTTGTTGTGGGGGAATGTCCTGTGCTTTGGAGGATGAGCAGCATCCCTGGTCTCCACCCACTATATCTTCAGACACTGTCCACTGTCCACTTGGGGGCAAAATCACCTCTGGTTATTTTGGGCATTGATGGAAATTCTGTTAAGTTTATAGATCACTTTTGGGAAGAATCACTGTCATAATATCAAGTTTTCTCAAACACGAACGTGTTTCATCTCTCTACATTTTTCTCAATCTAATTTCATGTCTTTAACAATATTTTCTAATTTCCCCCATGAAGGTTGTGCACCTCTTTTGTTAGATTTATTCCTGGGCACCATGTACTGTGTTTGTTATTATTTTAAAAAATCATGTCTTTTCCAGCTCTAATATCTAACTTGTCGTTGTTGGCCGAAAGGAGCATTTATTTTGTGTGTGTGTGTGTGTGTGTCCATCATGCACCTGAGAATCTTGCTGAACTCTTTTAAATCTCATAGTCTGTCTGTACATCTTCCCAAATGTTCTATGGAGATAATCATATTGTCTACAAATAACCACAATGTTGACCCCTCTTTTAGCATGCTTGCACCTTTAACTTCTTTCCCTCATCTTACTGCATTGGCCGCGACCTCCAGGAAAATGCTGAATAGTAGCCGGGTTGGAGGGACACTTTTATTTTACAAGCAAAGAAGCAAAGCTTTGTCCTTGTCCAAGGTCATTCAGTGAATCAGAGCAGAGGCAAGGCTAGATTCTAAGGTTTATGAACTTCTCTTTCCTTTATTCTTTCTTATTACTTCTTTTGTTTTGGGTTAGTTAACATAAAAACAATTTGCTGTCAGAACTCTTTTGACTTTAGACCTATAAAAACCTTAAAAGAAAGTTACATATAGTCTTTTGTGCTGGTGGAATATAAGGCATCAGCATCTTGATACTTACGTGAAATTTGTGTTATTCTTTGAATATAAAAGCATGTCAGCTATTTAAAGCTTACATCTACTAGTCTGTGAGTATGTTCCCACATCTTGTTAGAGAGAGGTATTAAGATGTGTGGGTCCTATGATAAAAGTAGGCAAGTTTTATGGATCACATAAAATGAAGCGGGTACTGTGCTAGGTCCTTTTAAAGTATGATTTCATGATGTCTATACAGAGGTGTATATTATTATCCCCATTTTACAGGTGAGGAAACTGAACGTGAAAACATTAAGTAACTTGCCCAAGGCCTCTTGTTTTTAAGTTTGCAGAGCCTGGACTAAAACCAAGGTTGGATACCAAAGTGTATGATCTTCGTGCTGCATACTTTGGTTACCGTCAGGCGTACACATGGGAAATTAACATCAGATGAATTCAGATTCCCTTTGGAGGGTCTAGGGACTAACTCTTTTCACTGCTTTAGATCAAATGAACTCTTTTCATTGTGTTAGCTTAGATTAAGAATGTATGAAAAATAGGGCTTCCCTGGTGGCGCAGTGGTTGAGAGTCCGCCTGCCGATGCAGGGGACACAGGTTCGTGCCCCGGTCCGGGAAGATTCCACATGCCGCGGAGCGGCTGGGCCCGTGAGCCATGGCCACTGAACCTGCGCGTCCGGAGCCTGTGCTCCACAACGGGAGAGACCATAACAGTGAGAGGCCCGTGTACCGCAAAAAAAAAAAAAAAAAAAAAAGAATGTATGAAAAATAAAGCTAATGAAGTTGTCTCAGTATTGCTTCCACATAAGTATGCACAAAGCAGCAACATGTTCACGTTAGTAAACGTCTCTGATACGCTGGGCACATTATGCATATTATATCTTATCTGCATAAAAATTTTGGGAGGAAAGGCTTATTAGTACCATTTTAGGGATTAGGAAACTGGGTTCTTAGAGGTTTGGTAACAGCTAGTAAGGAGCAGAGCTGGGTCGCGCCCCGCTAGACACCACAGCCGGGTGACCAAGCGGGCTTGTCAGCTCAACGCTGTGCTTTGGTCACACTCGATTCTCAGTGGAAAAAATGTACCTCAGCAGCTGCGTTTTAAGGCATCATTTCCATCATTGTGCAGGATGTGGAACCCAGGAGAGGCTTCTATAAACATGAGTACATGTTCCCAGACAAAGGAGGTAATATCTCTGACAAACAGCCATTATCCAGAACATCTGCTAGGCTGTTTCTCCTTGTTTTAAATAATGCACGGCGAGCTCTGATTCAGGTGTGCTTCTGAGAAATCAGCAGCTTTCCGCCGTGATTTCTGTGATATCTGGGTGTGATGAATGAGAGTATCTGTTGATCATGGAGTATACCACTTAATCAAGCACTTTGGCTTCGGATCAGATTTTCTGTATTTTTAACTATAATTATAGCTATAACCAACAGTACTTAGCCTGCTTTATAATTTACATAGTGATTCCACATTCAGTGTTTCATAAGCATTTAATCCTCAAAAGAGCTCTGCTTGGCAGTCATTAATATTATCCTTATAATAATGTTTTTAGATTGTCCACATGTATCGACAGAGACAGCCAAGAGATATTGTTCTTCGAGAAGAGTGAGCTTTCACACTATGGTTTAATATGGTGCTACTTTGGGTTGATTGCGTCCAGAAAAGAAGATGACGGAATATATATATATATATATATATATATATATATGACTTAGTGGTTATCTCCAGCAGTGAGAGTTTCAGAAGAGCTTCCTCATTCATTTTATGTTTGTATTCCTTCAATTTCTTAAAATTTAATTTTTATTTTACACATATAAATAGTTCCCTTAAATACACATTGTATACAAGTACAGATGTACACAGGTATATCGTTTTAAAAAAATCATGTTGCATAAAACTGGTAATAAGACAGTAGCATTTGACCCCATCTCTCCCCTCACCTCGTCATTGCTAAGAGGTAAAGACTTTGAACTCTTCAGCTGTTTGGTCTTTATTTCTACATTTCAAACTAAATGTTTTTACTGCTATTTCTTATTATTGTTCAATCTGAGATATTCCGTCTTGACTTCCGGCTATGAAAGATGAGGATTTAGAATGGTTGTACACGAGCCTCGCATCCCCCCACCCCTCTGTGGTCCAATCACAGGTGAGTATCACTTGTAGCCCAGACACGTCATGTGCTACAGTTACTCTTCATCTCATGTACAGAGTTTCCCTCCAGAGTTGGTACTAGTCTCTTTTAAAAACCATTTGCTTGTTATTTAAAAAAAAAATTACCAATCACTAATTCATTTTAAAAAGTTTGCCAGAAACCTGTTTCTTCTCAAGATATTCAAACAGTTCAGGAACCCATCATTTTATCATATTGATGACATTGCTCCTAGATGTCCCTATTCTCCTGTTCCAAGGTGGTATGGCCTCTACCCAGGCCTGCTGACAGCGGTCATCCTGGGAGTTCCTTTAACCATCCTCTGATTCTCTCTACTTTTCTTTTGGGATGGAGCCCATGTTTTCTGCATCCTGCATCTTATTCTTTCTTGATTTACTTCTCCTCCCATTTTAGCAAAGCATCTCTCAGGTTGCTTCCTGCAAAAAAAAGTTGCCAAAAAGATGAATTTTTTTTTTTTTTTTTTGCAGTACGTGGGCCTCTCACTGCTGTGGCCTCTCCCATTGCGGAGCACAGGCTCCGGATGCACAGGCTCAGCGGCCATGGCTCACGGGCCCAGCCGCTCCGCGGCATGTGGGATCTTCCCGGATCAGGGCACGAACCTGTGTCCCCTGCATCGGCAGGCGGACTGTCAACCACTGCCCCACCAGGGAAGCCCAAGATGAATGTTTTGAAGGCTTGAAAGTTCGAAATGGCTTTATTCTACCTTTACACTTGTTGATAGTTTGGCTGAGTATAGAATTCCATGTTGAAAACAGTTTTTCTTCTAGCTTTGGTGTTGCTATTGAGAAGTCCAAAGACATTTTGATTCCTAATCCTTTGCATACGAAATTTTATTTTCTCTATGGAAATATTAGGGTCTTCTTTTTATCACCAATACTGTGAAATTGCCAAATGATAGGTTTTGGTGTGGCTCTGTTCTCACCTATTTTGACGGGCATTTGATGGGTGCTTTCAGTTCTTATAAATGTTACTTAGTCATTTATTTTATTTTATTTTATTTTTTTTGCAGTATGCGGGCCTCTCACTGCTGTGGCCTCTCCCGCGGAGCACAGACTCCAGGCGCGCAGGCTCAGCGGCCATGGTTCATGGGCCCAGCCGCTCCGCAGTATGCGGGATCCTCCCGGACCGGGGCACGAACCCGTGTCCCCTGCATCAGCAGGCAGACTCTCAACCACTGCGCCACCAGGGAAGCCCAGTCATTTATTTTTAAATAATATTCTCCTTTCTGTCTTTTTGTTCTGGAACTATGATTATTGGGCCTCCTGGACTGATCTTCTGATTTTAAAGATATTTTAAAATTTAAATTCTATCTCTTTTATTTCTTAAAAGGGACTTTCTTAGCTGCATTTGGTAACCTTCTATGACATAGGCATTTATTACGGATTTGTGGTTATTACCAAGAGCGGAATGGCCATGGCAAAATGGGATATCTCAGAAGACGCAGCTTGTTTTATTTCATAGAGGGGACTTTGCAGTTGAAATACCTTGTATGTCCACTCTAATGGGATTCCCATTCATTCATTCACTCACTCATTCATTCAATAATTCAGCAAATGTTTATCGAGGGCCGACTCTGAGCCAGAGGCAGAGACTTCAGCATCAGAAGTGGTTACAAAGATTCCACGGTCACCGCTCGGAAACGGGAAGGCGGCCTTACCCTCCCCCACTCCACTCTCTGACCCCATCCCCCTGAATAGATGGCCAGTCAACTCCCCTGTTTTCAACCTTCCTCATTAGACCTTTAGACTTCATCCCCCCAACACTGGACCCCTCCAATTCCTTAGCTTTACTGGGTTCCTCGGGGTGAACATGCTTGTCTGCTCGTATCTGTATCTCTCGGCATTTGGTTCCATCTTCCTCGGCTCTGACACTACCTTTAGATGTGATAGAATACGTCGTGGCATGTATGGCTGCTACGAAGCATGCCTCATTTCTGTTAACAGGCACACACAGCAGATGCTCTTACTATTGGCCTTACTGCCAACGGCGCAACCGGCCCAAAGTTCACCTGCCCACACCTGAGTGCGTTGATCGGAGCCCACTTTCCCACGCAATCACCCACAGAGATTGAAGACTTGAACATGTGCCCCTTCTTGGCTGCTTTCCATTCCTTATCTCACCTCCTTACTCCTCTGAGTGTATTCTTCACCCTCACAAGTGAACGACTGGTGGCTGAATCCTTAAATTAGGGTGTGAGGCTGGGAAACCCAAGCAAAGTCTTCATTTTAGATCTATGGGTGATTTTCAGCAAGATGCATGGATTTGTATTTCTTGTTCCATCAACTCTAGACTATATCGTGATCCTTCATGGTCTAAGATGGTTTTCTAAGATGAGATATTGTTTCCTCTCCCATCTCCTTCACCTTTTCTCTTCTTTTCCATATGTTTTTTTCCAGCTGTATCTTTACTTTTACACTGTTTAGGTTACTAACATTTACTTTCTGTAACCATATTTAAATCCTCTTGGATTTTTTTCTACAAGTTGATTCTAAAAGTTGAAAACCCGTAAGTACACATCGTTGTCCCTTGATAATGATCTGTAATTACAGCCAAATTGTGTCGCCTGCTTTCTGCATGGGTTCAATGCCATAAATCCTAGGTCACCGCTCAAAGGAGCATTTTTGTGGCACCAGGAACAAATGGCTACCCTCTTGTTACACACCATTACTTTCTCACAGACGTGTCACATTTTAGTCTGTTTTATACCAGGACTTTGATTCTCTTGTATGGTTTTTGTTTATGCTGGAGTTTCTCGCAGCTTTTCTTTTTTGTTTTAGAGACAGGTACCAAGTCACGAATCTTTTCTGACTTACTGATTCTCTCAGTTGACTCCACACGAGTTTTTCCTAAAGATCTTCTTCTTGGAGGCTGCCTCCTTTCTGTTCTGATTCAGACCGATTGCTTTTGAGACTGACTCTGTGACTCTCATTCTTATATTTCTTTTCATTGCATGTCAGGGTTAAGTCTACTGTTTCTTTTATACTATTCTTTCATTTTTATTAGTTGTCATTCTTCTTTTGCTGTGGCACAGAGTTAAGTAATTTCCATAGAAAAGATGTGTGAGAGATTTATTTTCTGAGTCCTTGCATGATCAAAAATGTATTTTTTAGCGCAGATTTATTAAGAGTTTGGTTAAGTGTAAAATTATTGCACACATTAACTTGGGTATAAATTTATTGGATAAATTAATTTTCCAATGTAACCTTGAAAGCTTTCTGCATTGTCTGATAATACCCAGTATAGTTGATATTCGTATGAGTCTCAGTCCTTTGTATTTGATCTATTTTTTTTCTGTCTGCAAGCATCTTGTATTTATTTTGTATCCTTAGTGTTCTGACACTTCAGAAGTATCTATACAGTTCTGAATCATTTTTCATTCATTTTTCTGGTACTTAGTGAGCCATTTTAATGTGAAGACTTGGATTAAATCCTCTGGTAAGTTTTCTTCTCTTATTACATGGCTTTGATAATTCTTTCTGAAACTCCTGTTTCTAAGATCATTTTCCTGGATTGATTCTCTATGCATGGTGCCATCTCTACCACGTTTTTGATTGTTTTATATTTGCTCTGTGCTCTTGGGAATTACCTCGGCATTATCTCTCAATTCTTCCATTTACCTTTTAAAATCAGAAAACACATTTTTAGCTTTCAAGAGCTCTTTCTTATTCTTTGTTCTTTTTTTTTTTTTTTTTTTTGCTGTATGCGGGCCTCTCACTGTTGTGGCCTCTCCCGTTGCGGAGCACAGGCTCCGGACGCGCAGGCTCAGCAGCCATGGCTCACGGGCCCAGCCGCTCTGCGGCATGTGGGATCTTCCCGGACCGGGGCACAAACCCGTGTCCCCTGCATCGGCAGGCGGACTCTCAACCACTGCGCCACTGGGGAAGCCCTCTTTGTGCTATTTTTAAGGCATTCTATTCTTAGTTTGTGGCTGGGATATAATCTCAAATCCCTCTGAGGCTGCTAATTTGAGAGGATTTTTTTAAAGACTACTTTAGTTTCCTGAATTATGTCCATTTTCTCTGCGGTCATCTCTTTCCATTTGTTTTGGTCTTTCTGCTCCAATAGTTTGTATTCTCTGTATACCTAGTGATCCTTTGTTGTTGTTAATTTTGAAGATGGTGGAAAGTCATTAATTTTTCTAGGTATTTGGTGTGCACTTTTTAGCTGTTAATAGTGTAGGTTGGGGCTTCCCTGGTGGTGCAGTGGTTGAGAGTCCGCCTGCCGATGCAGGGGACGTGGGTTCGTGTCCTGGTTCGGGAGGATCCCACATGCCACGGAGGGGCTAGGCCCATGAGCCATGGCCGCTGAGCCTGCGCGACCGGAGCCTGTGCTCCACAGCAGGAGGGGCCCAAGTACAGCAAAAAAAAAAAAATAGTGTAGGTTGGATGGGGAGCCTTTGAGGGGAGCAGGGCTGATTATATCAGAGGCTTCACTTTAGAGGGAAGAGGCAGGCACGGAGCCTTTGGACTGGATGCCCTCAGATGCCAGGACAGAGAGAGCTTGGTTCTGGTGCCAGTACCCACTCTAGGAGTCCTGGCTCCTAACACCTGGAAAATTTGCTCAATTTAGAGAGAAATACTTTGTCCTGCTGTCCTTCCCTTCCCCAGAAGCCAGAGGTACGTGCTGCGTACCCGCTTTGTGCTCAGAGTGGGGCAGAGCTGCAGGGAGTGAACAGATCCATGGTTAGGGGAATTGACTTTGAACTCCTCCCGCTTTTCTCTCTTGCCCACCACTGGGCCTGCAGACACTCAGCCTGATGGCCCTTTGGAGTCTTCCAGCAGCTCGGCCCCTTTCACTACTGTCCCAGCCGGTGCATTTTGAGCCACAGTTTCCCTGTACAGGCTGACTCTTCAATGCGCTTCCACCCACCCGGTGCTGGAGATTTGTTTTTGGAAATCTTCATCCTTTGATTGTTGGTTTCCTTGCATTAACTTTTGGTCTTAAGAGATTGTCATCCCTTTTTTCTTCCCCTTAAAGGAGTCTTAAGAGAGGAGGAAGACAAATGTTGATGCCCCATTCCTATCTACAATTTGCTCATTTTTGAAATGTGTGCTTTGGGTTAATTTTCCTGGAAAATAATTTGTGCTTCTTTAGACGGATGTGCTTAAAATATTTGTTGATCAGGGGAGAGGCGTGGGGGAAGGTGTGAGGGACGCCTACTGGTGGCCGTCTTTGCCCTTCTGTTGTCCCAGGTAATTGTCCTCTGGTCCCGAACCAGCACATCCTGACAAACAAGACCAAAGCCTGCCCTTAACCAGCAACCTCCGCTCTGGGAGGAAGTTCTCTGCGTGCCTGTTGTTACTTAAACCCGATCCTTGGGAGGTCTTACTTCCCACCCAACTAGCTTATTAAGAAGCATTCCTTTTAGTCGTTTTTATGAGAAAAGCTCTGGTGAATGCTGTTGTTTCCACGTGGCTCCATTTCCAGGGCTGTTCCAGCGCCCTTACGTAGCGCATCCGGCGGGCACACTGGGGTGACGGGTCTCAGCCCGGGGCCACCTCTGTGCAGGTGGGTTTTCCATGGGGAGCCCCGCTGGGAGCACGGTTTGGGAGGGTTTCGAGCCCTCCCTCTCTGCCAGAGGAGTAGCTCTCAGAGCCACTGGTGCCAGGACTGGAAACCGCTCTTGGCTGCGGTTCCCACCTCTCAGCCCGCCCTGCTTTCCACCCGGCACTCAAGTCTCTTGATCTGTGCCCGTTTCCAGCCACTCTGAGTGGGGTCACCAATTAGAGCCAGAAACAAAAAGTCTCCTGAGCCAACGTTGTCCCCAGCCCTCCGCTTCCTGCTGCTGTCTGTGTGCGTGTGTTTCCGCCTCTGCTCACCGGCCCCCTCCGCTCTCCCTGTGCGTCCTTCTCGGGCTTCATTATTCCCCTTTGGCTTTGCTTCCCTCTCCCTCCTTCCCCCTTTAGCCACACAGAATGAAGGAGCCCCCTTTCCTGTCCCCTCGGGAGCCCCTCAGCATCTCTGCACAGACCCGTCACCTGTGGGATCGCGGGGATGGCACGCAGCCACTCAGGCCCACAATGGGGCTCTCAGAGCGGCAGCCGGGCCTGGGCCAGGCGCCAACACGCCGCAGAGAGGGGCCCGGCCTCGAAGGGGGAGTGAGAGCCCTGCGATCAGAGCCTCGCCGAGCCGCCCCGACTTGCTGTGGGGTCTGGGGCAGGTCACTTGACCTCTGCTCAGCTCCTCGTCCTCGAGAGGAAGTCAGGATGGCGTCCCGAGGATGCTGGCGGAATCGCCAATGAGGGCAGGAGCATCACGGTCCAGCCCCGCAGCCCGCGGCAGGCTGGTTGGATGGGGGCTGTGTGCGCAACACACACACACGTGCGCTTACACACATTCATGCCCATGTATACATGTGCTGATAGACACACACAAATACACAGGCACACACTCACACAAGTGTACACAGACTTACAGATGCAAACGTGCACTCAGACACGTAAATATCCACACAGTCACACAAGCATGTTTATTCACAGATGCACGTGCACATTCGAACACAGGCACACACTCACACAAATGCGTGCTCGTCACACAAGCAGGACACACATTACTGTGTGTATATGGATGGGATTCCCAATGAAATATAAGCAAAATGTGAACTTCTCTTCATAAAGAGAACTCAAATAGCATTATGGCTGCATCCCTGGGTTTCCCCCACTCTTTTCTCTCACACTCACTCAACAATCAACAGGCTGTGTGTGCCCATCCCTGGGCCAGCACAGCTGGGGAGACAGCAAAGCAGAAAGTGCAGCCCCCTGCCTCAAGGGGTGTTCAGTGGATTCGGGCAACACAACAAGCCACCGGCCAGGAGCCATAATGAGATAACAAGCTCTGGGAGAGAGCTTATTGGCTGGTCATTCTGCCAGAGAGGAGAATCAGGGAAGGCTGCATGGAGGGGGTGGCTCTTGGTTTGCTTGGGTAGAGCAGGGTACCCATCATTTAGCTGGACTTGGTTTTGGAGCCACAGACCAAAGCTCTGACTCCAGAAATGCCCATGGGGTTTGCATGGAAAGAATGAAGAGAGATGCACTCTTCCTGTCGAGTCCCACCCAGACCACACATTTGTGACCAAAAAAATGGCTCTGCTGGCTTAAGCCATTAAGCTTGTTAGTTGTTTTTTAAACTATCATCCATTTATTTATTTATTTTTATTAAGACTTTGTTTTTTTAGAGTGATTTTAGGTTCACAGCAACATTGAGCAGAAGATACAGAGATTTCCCTGTCCCTACACATGTATCCCCTTCCTGGCCATCAGCATCTCCCATCAGAGTAGTACATGTGTTACAACGGATGAACTTACACTGACGTGTCATCATCACCCAAAGTCCATTTTACACTAGGGGTCCCTCTTGGTGTTGTACATTCTGTGGGTTTGGACAATTGTATAATGACATGTGTCCACCAGTCCACCATTATAGTGGGCTTTTGCCCATTGAGTGTTCTTCTTTCCTCCTTTGTCAAATATTTGTGGACTGTATATGCAGGGGTTCATTTCTGGGTTCTCTATTCTATTCCATTGGTCTATGTGGGGTTTTTTTGTTTTTAGCACCATACTGTTCTGATTACTGTAGCTTTGTAGTACAGTTTGAAATCAGGAAGTGTGATGTTCCTCTTTCTCATCATTGCTTTCATTATTCAGGTTCTTCTGTGGCTCCAGACAAAATTTAGCATTGTTTTTTCTATTTCGGTGAAGAATGCCATTGGAATTTTGTTAGGGGTTGCAGTGACTCTATAGATGGCTTTGAATCTATAGATGGATGAATATGAACCTTTTAACAATATTAATTCTTCTGATGCATGAGCATGGAATATCTTTCCATTTGTTTGTGTTTCCTTCAACTTCTTTCAGCAAAGTTATGTAGTCTTCAGATCTTTCACCTCTGTGGTTAGATTTATTTCTAAGTATTTTATTAGTTTTGATGCTATTGTGAATGGGATTGTTTTCTTTATTTCTTTTTCAGATGTTTTGTTGTTAGTGTACAGAAACACAAGTATCTTCTGAATTATGATTTTGTGTCCTTGCAGTTTTTTTAAGTGAGGAAGAATTACACATGTCTTATTTATGTAGTTATAAAATAATGTCAGAAGCCTGGATATGCTGATAAGTGTGGGTACCACCCCTAGCCATGCCTGTCAGAATAAAGGCAGAATAAAGATGGGGTCGGAGGACTGGAAGGAGACAAGATCACTTATAGGGCGATGCCCGAGGCTAGGCGCATGACTCACGCAGTGGACAGGGCATCTGGTGTGCAGCCCTGCTCTGTACCCAGCTCAGGATACGACAGCCCCCAGAGTTTTCCTGGACTTGCCACATCCATGGAGCAGGGGGTTAAGAGAGTGGCTTCAGAGCAAGGCCCCCCAGCTTCAGATCTTTCAGTCGCCAGCTACGTGACCTTGGGGACATTATTTAACCTCTCAGTGTTAGCTTCCTTGAGTATAAACAGTCATAATAATATGGGAGTGTTGTGAGGGTTAAATTAATCAGTGTGACAGAACTTTAGAATGAAGCCTGGTACAATAAAATCTCTATGTAAATATTGGTTATTACTATTAATAGGAAAAAATTTATTCTACAAGATTCTCCAGGGGTGAGCTTCTTAATTTTCATTAAGATTTTGCCAGTATTATAGAAGCAACAGAAGTGCCCATCCACAGACGACTGGGTTAAGAAGATGTGGTACATATATACTAGTGGAATATTACTCAGCCATAGAAAGAATGAAATACTTCCATTTGCAGCAACATGGTTGGACCTAGAGAATATTATGCTTAGTGAAATAAGTCAGACAGAGAAAGACAAATACTATATGATATCACTTACCTGTGGTGTCTAAAATATAATACAAATAAATGTATATACAACATAGGAACAAGCTCTCAGACATAGAAAACAAAGTTGTGGTTACCAAAGGGAAGGGGCAAGGGGGAGAGACAAATTAGGGGTATGGGATTAACAGCTACAGACTACTATGCATAAACTAGAGAAGCAATAAACATTTACTGTACAGCACAGGGAATTATACCCTGTATCTTGTAATAACCTATAATGGAATATAATCTGCAAAAATATGGAATCACTATGCTGTATGTATATCTGGAACTAACACAATATTGTAAATCAACCATAGTTCAATCAAAAATAAATTTAAAATAAAAATTTTAAAAGTATATAAAAAAAAAGATCAAACCAGTGTTTGTGGTCTCTGATGACTGGGCATTCTCAGTGTCCCAAAGCCCCTTCCTTCATTTCCAACCCCTGGTAAGTAGAGTGATGGGAAGGTTAGAAGGAGCAGCCAGTGGGACGTATTCTACAGGTGGAGAAGCTGAGGTGAGTTCCGGGCTGGCCCCACCAGGCAGTTAGCAGAGGCTCGGCCCAAAGCCTCCCACTCCTGGCGCCTCGGGCACCACACACGCCTTTCGTTCAAGGAAGAGAAGGTGGCACTGGCTTATGGGACAATGGAATTGGAATTCTTCCACTTTGGAAATGAGCAGAATATCTGCAGTCTGTTCTGTGGACTCCTGGGTTGCAGCTCAGGTAATGCTGCAGACAGGCTGGCCCTTGCTGGTGGAGCAGCTTCCGTGGGAAGCCCTTTGTGCCAAAACAGACAGGCTTCCCCGATGAGCGCACATGCCCCTGTGACAGCGAGGAGGCCCCCGGCCGCCCCCAGAGCAGGAGGTCCCTGGATTGAGATGAGCTCCCAACGGGCAGGCAGCTGCCCTCTCCTCGGATGGAAACACCCCCTTCTCTTCTTGAATATTGACCCGCGGCGGGGGGGCGGGGAAGCATCTTAATACTTTTTCAGTGGATAATGAAGCCGTTTATTTAATATTATTTGGATCACAAACCTCCACATGAACGGGATTCGAATGTCAGTTGTCTTAGGGGAAAAAAAGATTTATTGGTTGGTAAATATTGAGAAAGAAAAGCCGATAAAGAACAGCTTCAGCTGCAGCTTCTGCCTGGAGCAGCAGAACAGGCCTGTGTTGTATTTTGGGGCCCTGGGAAGGCAAAAAATTGTGAATGTCTTTCTTTGTTGGTGGGTGTAAAAGTGGAGACCGCTACAAATAATTTCTTATTTCTGTTCGCATAGATTTTAAATTATGTAGCTTCCCTACCTTGTTAAGTATTAAAGCGTTCTTGTTTAAGGAAAAGGCACTTAAATAATGAAGCTTATGTATCTTGTTTTCAGACATCAATATCTGGCTTTGAGTGGCACAAAGGGATAAAGGAATGTCGATTCAGAGCTCGCCGGGATGCTTGGCAATTCTAATTCGACTCCAGACTGCAAATGGGCACAAAACTGTTGAAACTTTTGTTGCAGAGAAGGCTGGGTGAGCACGTGGTGTTGGGAAATTGTATTTTCTTCTTCGAGTTCTTCTGTTTCCGAATATTTAATCCTACTGTTCTTGTCTTTAGTGAAGGTCTCTTTAGTAAAGGATCTCTTTCCTGATGCTTCAGGCGAAACAGACGCTGGATTCAGAAAACACCAGTCTGGGATGCGGGCTTCCGCGAGGCCTGAGGCGGGGAAAGACTGCCATCTCGTGGTCAGCGGGGTACTCGGCACCTCAGTTCCGTCCTGGCTGCCGGAAGCCAGGGCTTGGGAATCGAGGCTGCAAGCTATGTTTCTGCAGGACAGTAGGGTGTCTTTATAAAACCCCCGGACAATAGCTGTTAGGTTTCAGTGAACCTTCTGCACATCCACTGTCGTTCCCCAGTAGGCGCACAATACCTGCTGCGTGACAATGAAGTACAAAATTGGGGAAGACACAATCTCATGGTGACACAAGAACCAAATGTCTCCTGCCGGGCTGACAGGGAGCTGTGAAGGATCCCGGGGGGTGGGGGGCGGGCGGGATGAAGGAGCCGGTAACCTGTGTCCAAGGTCATCGAATGTCAGCGTAGATGGGCAGAGGTGGTGAGAGATGGCCTGTCCTCATCTAGCAGGATATCCGGTCCGACCCCCAGACAAAGCCAGGCAAAGTACAGGAAGCTCTGATTTGTTTATCTTTTCAAAATTAAAAAAAAAACAAAACTGATTGTGAAAGTGTCATTTTTGTATTGTAAAAAAAAGAAAATAGAAATGTACAAAGAAGAAAAGACAGGACTAGAAGACCCTGCTCATTAACCACAGTTCACACTTAGGTGACCATCCCTGGGGACAGCTGGCTTTCACTCTGTCCAGATGGAAATTTAAAATGCCCTTTACAAGAGTGGAATTCGACCTTGTATTCTATTCGGTCACCTGCTGTTCATTCAACTCTGTCATAGGCTTCTTTGAAGGTCAATAAATATAGGTCTGCATCATCATTTTTACTGATTACATAATATGTAGTATTGATTTGATACCTGCTCTGTGCCTGTGCTAAGTGCTTTACCTAAGTGATCTTACATAAGCTCATAACTCTGTGAGGCAGGGTTTTTGTATTATGCCCATTTCACAGATGAGACTGAGGCACGAGGAAATTAAACAGCACCACCACAGCATCTGACGTCAGAACGCTTGCTCCAGACCACTGGGCTGGAAATGCTCCATAATTTATTTACCAGTTTTTCAATAATGGACCTTAAGTTGTTTCTAGGGAGTTTTTTGATATAAAAATTAAGGATGTAATGAAACTGTAGGGCATGTACATCTTTGCACATTAGTGGGTTCTCTCCTTAAGTTAGCATAAAAGTGGGGTGGCTGGTCAAACTGTTCTCAATTTACACTTTGGCATGAGTCCCACTCTCCTCCAGGCAGGATGTGACATCTCACATCCACCAGCTGCATCAGGAGAATTCCCAGTGGGCCACGTCCTTGTCAATACTAGGTCTTCCTCATCCTTTAAAAACATTTTTCTTTTCCCACTGCTTTTTATTTTATTTTGAAAAATAGTCTTTGAAAAAATCTCAATAATAAGTATATGAACCCTTGTAAAATTTCCACCTGTTATAGATGCACCAACTGTTAACATTTTGACACGTATTCGTTTTCATCAAGCTCTTCAAGTTATAGACATCGTGACTCTCAGCCCTGAAATACTTCAGTGTGTATCTCTTAAGAATGAGGACGTGTTCTTACATAAGCATCCTGTGATCAACACACTTGGGAAATTTTACACTGATTTTACAGTTTTCTAATGTAAAGTCCACATCAGATTATTGAATACTTATTAGATTTTTGTTTTGATCCCAAATGGAATCAGGATGACAGATGGCATTTCCTAGTCATGTGTCTTTTATCTGCTTTCATCCAGAACACTGCTCTAGTCTCTTTTGTAGTCTTTCATGGCACGGACATTTTGAAGGGTTTCATAGAATGTTCCTCAATCTGGATTTCTCTGATGGCTTCTTCAGGATTAGAGTTAGCATAATTATTGTTGGCAGGCATCTTACCCAGATGACATTGCTTCCTTCTCAGTGCCTTGTGTCTGGAGGAACATGATGCCCATTGGGCCTATTATTGTTGATGTGAACTTTTTGATCACATGGTTATATGTCTTCCTTGGAAAAATGCCCTGATCCTTTGTGATTAATAAGTGACTGACTCAGTGATACTTTGAGACTGAATATTCTGTTTCTCAACATTCTCTCACCCGGCGATTTTAGGATCCATTGATGATCCTCACCTGAATCAATGATTGCTTTGTTGGCTGTAGAGCGATGTTTCATTTTCTATTATTTCTTCTACTTTCTTTTTTTAAGTGGTCACTATACCTTGTAAAGAAAAGGTTTTCATCTTATCCCTCACCATTTTCAGTATTAGTAGGGACTCATGGGATCTTTTTGTATTCAGTGTGTTTCTGTAGTTACCCGTCTTGATAGCCAGATCATCCCAGATTTGGCAACTGACATCCCTTCCGACGGGACTCCCATCCCTGGGTATGTCCTTTTTTGTGGCACAAGATGCTTCAGGCTCACCTTGATCTTTTCTTGCCTCCAGCCTGGAATCAACCATTTCTCCAAACCACCTTTGGCTGTTTATTTAATCTCTCTTACTATTGTTATTTTAAAATTTTATATACAGTACCATTGGCTTTGTTAGTGCTCAGTTTTAGGATTTTTAGCACATGTATATCATGAAACTTCTACTTCAATCAAGATACAGAATAGTTTCACCACCCCAGAAACCCCTTGGGCTGCCTCTCTGTAGTCAGACATTACCCACATCCCTGAAAAGCACTGAACTCTTCAGCATCTTTATAATTTTACCTTCCTGGAACGTTACATAAATGGAATCCTGCAGCATGCAACTTTCTGTGTCTGGTGTCTTTCATTCAGCACGATGCCTTTGTGATCCACCCACCTAGTTGCAGGCATCAAGAGCTATTCCTCATTAGTGCTGACTACTAAGTGTTCCAGTGTGCGGATGCACCACATTTATTTATCCATTCACCCACTGAAGGACATTTGGGGTTATTTCCAGTTGTTGTTGATAATGAATAGAGCTTATATAAACATTCTTATATAGGTTTTCTTTGGTGGGTGTGTGAGCATAAGTTTTCATTTCTCCTTGGATAGATACTCAGGAGTGAGACTGCTAAACTAAATCATAGAGTAAGTTTATGTTTCACTTGAAAAAAAAAATCCTGCCAAACTTTTCCTTTTCCTGTGCCATTTTGCATTTCCACTGGCAATGTATGAGAGTTCCAATTGCTATACACCCTTGCCATCACTTGGTATTACTAGTTGTTTTTTTTTAACATTCTAGTACATGTATAATGTCATCCATCTTTTTCAATCTTTGTCAATGTTATAGGTGAATTAAAAAGCCCAATCTCAGTATATGTTGACTGTTAATAATACTCAAATTAGTATTACCATTATAAAAATGAATAAAGGGAAACCTCACCAAAAAAGAGTCGGGAGGCCAGAAGGAGAAGCTCTCATGCACTTACCACTCAATGTCAATACAGAGCCCAACAGGAGGAGACTACCTTGTATCTGCAGCAGGAAAGGACACTACTTTACTATGGCCATCAGGAGGAAGATAGATTTTCTCCTTGCCTGGCAACAGCTCAGCCAATGAGGGACTATCACTATTCAGCCAATGAAAAGCCACTATACCTTGAACTCCCAGTTTCCTCCAGTGGGCTTTTTGTTTATAACAGCCCCTCCCAGCTTTCCCTTCTCTTCTATAAAAGAGTTTCTTCTCCTTTGCTTTACCAGACTTGCATGTGGTTCACCATAGTTTCATGTCTCCGATTGCGTTTTTTGCTGCTCCAGAATAAACTTGTTTTGCTGATAAAAATAACTGACTGTTTAATTGTTTTAGGTTAACATTTATAATGCCAATAATTACAACCAGTCTTATAGATAAAAAATATATTTTATGGGGCTTCCCTGGTGGCGCAGTGGTTGAGAGTCCGCCTGCCGATGCAGGGGACACGGGTTCGTGCCCCGGTCCGGAAAGATCCCACATGCCATGGAGCGGCGGGGCCTGTGAGCCATGGCCGCTGAGCCTGAGTGTCCGGAGCCTGTGCTTCGCAACGGGAGAGGCCACAATGGTGAGAGGCCCGCGTACGGCAAAAAAAAAAAAAAAATTATATATATATATTATGATATTTAAAATTTTGCTTTTGTTGTTACAAGGGACATTAAAATGGCTCAATTTTAAAATATTTTATTTTAATTAATTTTTAAATTGAAATATAGTTGATTTACAATATTGTGTTAGTTTCAGTTGTACAGCAAAGTGGTTCAGTTATATATATATATATATATTTTTTTTTTTTCAGATTATTTTCCATTATATGTTATTACAAGAAATTGAATATTGTTCCCTGTGCTATACAGTAAATCTTTGTTGCTTATCTGTTTTATATATGGTAATGTATATCTGTTAATACCACACTCCTAATTTATTCCTCCCTTCCCTCCCTTTCCCCTTTGGTAACCATAAGTTTGTTTTCTATGTCTGTGAATCTGTTCTGTTTTGTAAATAGGTTCCTTTGTATCATTTTTTAGATCCCACATGTAAGTAATATCATACGATATTTGTCTCGCTCTTTTTGACTTACTTCACTTAGAATGATATTCTCTAGGTCCATCTATATTGCTGCAGGGGTCATTATATTCTCTTTTATGGTTGAGTAATATTTCGTTGTGTATATATGTACCACATCTTCTTTATCTATTCATCTGTTGATGGACACTTAGGTTGTTTCCATGCTTTGGCTATTGTAAATAGTGCTGCTATGATCATTGTGGTGCATGTATCTTTTTAAATTAGTGTTTCCATTTTTTCTGGATGTATACCCAGAAGTGGAATTGCTGGATCCTAGGTAGTTCTATTTTTAGTTTTTTGAGGAAATTCCTTACTGTTTTCCACAGTGGCTACACCAGTTTACATTTTCACCAACAGTGTAGGAGGGTTCTCATTTCTCCCACACCCTCTCTAGCATAAAATGGCTTGGTTTTTAAACTGAGAGAGAAGAGGGTTGACAAGTGTTTTCTTGCCTGAAGGTGTCTTGTCTTGTGGCTGTCTCATCTTGTATCTGGCATTATTGGGTGCCTCTGCTCTGGGTTTTCATGGAGGCCCTCAGTGGGAAATAATGGTTGGCCCATTCTCTCTCTCTCTCTCTCTCTCTCTCTCTTTCTCTCCCTCTCTCTCTGCTGATTAAAGGAAGGGGAAGAAGAGGTGAATGAAAAGGCAAAACCAATAGAGGCTGTAGGAGATCAGAGCATGGGGTCATTTTTCTACATAGTCCTTAAAGCTCCCACCAGGAATTATTACACTCAATTCAGTTTGTTCAGCTCAAGAAAAACACCAGTAGCATTGGCAGGGGTCAGGGAGCACGCTGTTCACGGAGACACTGATAACAGTAAGACACTGGTTCTCAAGGAGGCTCCAGCATCATGGAGACAGGTTGGGAAGGAGATGCAGACTAGATCAGCCACTGGGTTGGTGTGGCCGTGTGTCTTAGCCAGGTGACTCACAGGTCTGTCCCGGGAAGGAAAGGAGGAAGCTTTCAGAGGTTGAGCTGAGCTCTGAGTGACAGTGCCTGCCTGGAACTGCCCCGTCCTTTCCCGACCCAGCTTTCCCGTCCAGAAAAAAGAGTTTTGGTCTCATGCATGGGTCTGGAGGACAATTAAAGAAGGCATTTTAAAGCTGCCAAGGGAACTCTGCCAAGATCTGAAATGTCCTGTTGGCTCTGTAGCTGTAAAATAACCTGCCCGGCTCAGAAACAGATACTCTCCACTCCTGGAAGGATGAATCCTGCTTGCGAAAGCGTTCAGATAGATAGAGATCTATTTACTGAGCGAGACTGCCATCCTGGCTGACCAGGAGGACATGGGTAGCTGCATCGTCCAAGTCTCCCGCTGTCCCCTGGCACGTCAGAGGCAGCCACGGAAGACTTGCTATCTGAAGCCATTTCCTTGGAGTTGAAGGATATTGCCCCATGGGAACCACAAACTGCTCTGATCCAAATGTTTGTCCAATTCAGCATAAATACAAAGGCTGATTTATCTTGGAAAGCCATCTTCTCATCCTTTGGAAATATGTCAGCCTTTGGTGGGGGACCCTTTTCTTCCAGGTTAATACTTACTGTGGGACTTTCATGGTGGTTCACAGTGGGTGCTTCAACCAGCCAGGAGACAAAACTGCACAGTTCTTTTAACACAGAGAATTTTCAGAAAGAATTGTTACCTGAGTAACTGAAAGGCAAAAAGAGAAGTCTAAGGTGTTATGGTGTTGGTATCTGAAGGAAAGAGCTACTTCCCCTGGGGATGAGAGAACAAAGGAAGGTTGGAAATTATCCAAACTTAGAAGCTCAGAGGAGGGGCCCCATGGAGCTCGGATATCTGAGCAAGGGGCGCAAGGAAATGGGTCCTGCCAGTCTTGGGACAACTGCAGACTTGATCCAGTTGCTGCTGTGAGATGCAGCTGCCATCACCTGGTAAAGAAGCATCGCTGATGGGGCACAGACAGTAACAGGAAGTGCCAGGAACAGGAAGGAAGAACCCCTCCCTCTCCAGCCCCACAGCCTCTCTTCCAATGGGGGAGGCTGGCCGAGCGGAACCGTGGATGCAGCGTCCCAGCCACAGCATCACAAAGCCAAGGACGGAAGGTGGGGTTGGACCTTAGAGATATAGCTCGATAACTGGTGCCTTGTTGAATGGGTAGATTTGAATGACTGGGTGATTGTGTTCGCGGTAAAAGTCCAAGCTTTTCTTTTCATTCAGAATTTTATTAGCAGTTCTTTATGATGGCTCTCTTACTGAGGAATTCTCATGAGGTCAGGACAGACTGAAGTTTGGTCAAGCAAAGAATCTTTGTCACTATCTACCTAATTGTTTTTTCTGAACCCATTTTATTTTATTCATGCATTTTTATTAATCTTTATTAGAGTACAGCTGCTTTGCAATGTTGTGTTAGTTTCTGCTGTACAGAAAAGTGAATCAGCTATACGTATACATATATCCACTCTTTTTTAGATTTCCTTCCCATTTAGGTCACCACAGAGCATTGAGTAGAGTTCCCTGGCTATACAGTAGGTTCTCATTAGTTGTCTATTTTATATACAGTGGTGGTATATATGTTAATCCCAGTCTCCCAATTCATCCCATCCCCCTTTCCCCCCTTGGTAACTGTAAGTTTGTTCTCGACATCTGTGACTCTATTTCTGCTTTGCAAGTAAGTTCATCTGTACCTTTTTCTAGATTCCACATATAAGCGATATTATAACGATATTTGTTTTTCTCTTTCTGACTTACTTCAGTCTGTATGACAATCTCTAGGTCCACCCAGGTCTCTGCAAATACTGAACCCATTTGAGATGTAGTCACAGACATATGTCCTTTCATCTCTAAATAATTTGTCCATCTCCTAAGACCAAGGACACTTGCCTACGTGACCATAGTGTGGTTATGGATATCAGAGCATTTAGTGTTGGAACAATGCTATTATCCGGTAGACAGTCAGTCTCAATTCACATTTCCCCAGTTGTCCCAATAATGCTTCCTTGTTTGTTTGCTCCAGGATCAGGTTGCAAGCTGCATTTAGTTGACCTATCTCTTTAGCATCCTCAGTTCTAGAACAATTCCTCAGCCTTTTCCTCCAGCTCATTGACAATTTTGAAAAGTCCAGGCCAGCTGTTTTCAGGATGTCCCTCAATTTGCATTTGTCTGATGGTTTCCTCATGCGTAGATTAATTTAAAAATCCACCTTTTAAGGCCCCTCTAAAAGCTTCAAACTGAATGAAAGCTGCTCTCAATTTGCTTCTCCACCAGGGACTTTATTGCCCAGGGGACCCAAGCCTCTAAGGCAAACCCGAGCCCTGGAAGAGATTTGAGCTAAGCTGGGTAAGACCGGTAGTTGAGATGTCACTTACCATTTCCATCCGGTTGTCAGGGGCCCCAGATATCGCTGTGACAGCCTTAGCCGAGGCTTTATTCCTGTCCACCTCTCCTTGGGCCTTCCCAGCTCAAGCTCTGCTCTGCTCCAGGCTGACTAAGGAACAACCTGGAGAGGCCCAGGTGCCCGGTCGCAGGCCCAATGCCTGGCAGACGTTCGTCTCATCAGCTTCTGGGACCAAGGCCATCAAAGTGAAAAGGCATGTGAATTCCCCCTCAGGAATTCCCTGAGTTGGGGCTGGCCCTGAAGATGGCAGTTTTACACCTTCCTGCATTCAAAGGCTGGGGCAGGCATTTCCAAGGCCCAGCCTCCAGGAGCCCACGCCCCTGCCCGGGCGAGAGGTCATACTTCCACCTCTAAGTCTTCAGGGCCCTCATGCAGCTATTAACTGGGTCTCAGCCTTGGCCTCCCAGGGGCTGCAGATCCCCACACTAGGTGGCACAGTTTAACTGCAGGCCTCGCACGCAGAATGGAATTTTCCACACTCTTCTCTCCCTTCTGAAGGGCTAGCATATGTCAAGTTTCCCTCCATCTCTGAGAAGGGTCCTGGGCAGGTGGGAGCGGCAGGAAGCACTGCAGGGTTTCCTATGTCCCCGCTGCGGGGGGGATGCCGTGCTATCCCCACTCCGTCTCCTCTCTAGTTGGAGACAAGGCATGAGAAAGTGGCTTCACCACGACGGGGCTGCTTAGACGGAAGGAGAGCTCCCTAGGAGGGTGGGATGGCGAGAAAGCATGGGCTCCAGAGGGGCATTCAGCTTCGACACCTCAACTTTCCTGAGCCTTGGCTGTCTTAGCTGAAAAGGGGAGAAGATGTTGCTCAGAATATGGCTGGGATGAGGCCGGAGGATGGCTTCAGACAAGCATGTGGGATGCTGTTAACAGCTAGACACTCTGGTTCTTGGCCTGGTGTTCCCCGAGAGACCCCAAGGGTTCTGAGAGTCAAGTTCAGAACATCTGTAATCTTGAATAAGAAATAAACTTGCACCTTGATGTTCATGGAAAGCTACCTACAAAATAACATTTCCTTCAATTGTGTAGGCAACAACTCACTGTGACATTAGCAGTGCCTGTGATGTTTGTCATTAATAGAAATCACAGATATTTTCATATTATAGTCAAGTTTGTATAGGTATCTCAAAATATTGTTTATACTCATCATGACTGCAAAATCACGTAATCATTAGATACACAGCTAGAGATGCTATTTAGTGGGCAAAGAATAATCACAGATATTAAAACATGATAAATTTGTTTTTAAGTAGTTTGATAACTAACTGTAATTTGACATACTCCATTTCCTTTGAATTCTTGTGTATTTTACTTACGGTCCTTAAAGGCATTCTGAGAAGGGATTCAAGGGATTTACCGAAGGTGTCCTTTGCACAAAATTGTTTCAGAAATGCTGCTCTGGGTCCTTGGGCTTTGAGCAACTTTGCCCCCTGAACTGGCTTTGAAGGTGGTGGGCTTTCTGCATCATCCTTTCTTCGGGCCCTGTCGTCCTCCTGAAATGAGATTGGTCTGTGAAGAGGAAGGAGCAACGTGGGGAATCTGAGCTGCTCCCAGTGGCTTCAGACTGGCGACCACAGACTGACATGCCAGGGACATTCACCCGAGGAATAGAACAGATATGCTTGAGTATCAGAGTCATCGTCCAATGTTCGATCAGAAAAGTCCAATGTAGAGCTGAAGGTCAAGTGGAGGGAGCATGATTTCCAGGTGAGGATGGAGGATCTGTCCTTGGAACTTGCTTTGTTTTCTCATCTCTTATGTCTCCCCTTCCCCTTCTTATGCAGTGTGTGCTTTCAGCCGTCTGCAGGATAAAGATGAAACCTATAGGTTGGCTTCTCCTGTGACCGGTTCCCAGCCCCCGAGAGCCTCTGGGAGACGCTGGAGGAAGCACAGTCTCAGCCACACGGCTCACGCTCATCCCCTCCAGGAGCCGGTAGGTGGCGTTAGTGGACAGGCGAGGCAGCGCGGTCGCTGAGGCAGGCGGTTCTTCCCCTCACCCACGCAGCAGGAGTAGCTCCGTGATTTAAGCCAAGGACGACTTTTAGAGAAGCACTTTGAGTCCTCATGGGTGCGATGCAGACACTAGCTTCTCAGAACAGCCTACTTAGCGGAGATTCCATCTTCCAAGGATGTCTGCTCCCCTTTACCGAGAATACCTGTCTACCAGGTGGGCCACACATTCGTAGCAGTCAGGCTGTATCAGAGCACTCACTGTGCCATGTGCAACCTTCAGGGGTGGTGGTCCTTGCCCTGGTGGGGGCTGGCTCCCCGTGAGCATAAGGCCCATGCTCGGGGCTGCCCTTTTCTCAGCCAAATGGTGCGATCACAGACACAAGCAGTCCCCACAGCAGTGCCTGTAAGGATGATTGAGGGGCGTGGAGTGAGGCAGGGATTGGGTGAGGCTGGCTGCTCAGGCAAGGATTGGGGTCTGGGGACAATTTGGAAGAAGGAAGCTGATCTGGTGGGAGGGGGTGCTGTGAGTCGGGAACAAGGCAAGAGGCCCAGCGTGATGCACTTTGATTCCATCCAGCAGGGGAGGAGAGACTTCAGGCCCAAGGGACTAGTTGATGGGAGATGTCGACAGGGAGTTGATGGCTAGAAATACCCACCGTGGTTCCCTGTGCATCAGGAGAGGCGGCTGTTTCGGCGTTGATAATCCGACATCATCAGGAACTAGGTTTGGAGGCTCTAACGGGGCTTGACTTGCCTGCTGTGTTCCACCCCACAATCCAGTTCCTGAATAAAAACTTATGGCCCTCCAGAACTTTCTAAAGTCTTTATCGGTAAAGGTGGCACCACAAAAACTGTATTAACAAATATCATATGATATCACTTATAAGTGAAATCTAGAAAAATGGTACAAATGAACCTATTTACAAAACAGAAATTGAGTCACAGATGTAGAAAACAAACTTATGGTCCAAGGGGGAAAGCAGGGGAGGGATAAATTGGGAGATTGGGATTGACATATAGACACTACTCTATATAAAATAAATAACTGATAAGAACGTACTGTATAGCACAGGGAACCCTATTCAGTGCTCTGTAATGACCTCTATGGGAATGGAGTCTAGAAGAGAGTGGATATATGTATATGTGTGGCTGATTCACTTTGCTGTACAGCAGAAACACACAACGTTGTAAATCAACTATACTCCAATTAAAAAATTAATTAAAAACCAAAAAACCAAAAACTGTATTATAGTCTCTTGGGGTCCCTTCTAACTTGCCTCCTCATTGCTCTAATGTGTAGGTAAATGTTTTCTTTGGTGTGATTTACACAGAACCTCAATGGGCCTGAAAGGACCAGAGATGTCCTGATTTGGCGGGGGGAATGATCTTTTTTTTTTTTAAAGAACAACGTCTTTCAAATATTTTTGACCACAACTCATGCAAGAAATACATTTTACAATGTGGCCCCATATACACATATACTTATAATTCATAACTGAAATAAAAGATTCATGAAATGATTTTCATTGTATTATATCCTATTTTGTTAAAAAAAAAATGCTGGTAGTGGCACACCCAAATGACCTGGTGATCTCAGCAATTTGAAAAACACCAGCAGAACTGGAACCGACCTTTCCTTCTTCCATTGCGCATCCTTCTCTCCAGCCAAGATGCCTCTGGGTTGCTTTCTGAAATCAGAAGCTCTCACTGCTTCAGAGACACCTGTGAACCTCCCTTTTGTGATGATTTAACCAGGGGCTGGGCAACTGCATCTTTGCAGCCTCTCTAAGGAAGAGCAGTGCCAAGTAGACTGAGAGAACAAATGGAAGCATTTAAGACAAAACCAGTGACAAAGAACTTAGAAGCACTGATTCGATTTACTCACATAGAGTCGATGTGACTGTTTTCTTAGCATTAATTGCTTCGCTTGCTTCCTGTTGGCAGGTTTTTCCCTCTCCCCCCAACTGCATTCTAGAAGGCTTGAGGTTTAGAAGCCATATGGTGTAAAGCAGCCTTGTGGGACATATATCACAAACTCTTCTGGAGGTATGTGCAGCTAATAGGTCCTGCGATCCCTCTTGGCGTCGTCCAGTGAAATGGTTCAAAAGCTGGAACTTTCCAACACCGAGGCTGAATCCCAGCTTCCTGCTTCTTAGCTGCGTGACCTTGTACAAATTAGTGTCTGTGCCTCAGTTTCCTCATCTGTGCATGGGGTAATAATAGCAGTACCTACCTCAGAGGGTTATTGAGAAGATGAGATGGGATGATATAACTCATTAGGTGCAGTTCGGGGCCAGGTAACTGTCACCTGTTGGTACCTGACAGGGTTTCCCGAGCCTCCCTGCCTGACAATACCTTTTGATTAGCCTATGTCCAGCAATAGGCTGGAAGTGCTAATAAAAACACATTTCTTTTTTTTTAAAAGAACCTACAATCTAACCTTTTCATAAATTCTGACAGGGTTTTTCACCAACAGACTGACTTTTGGGATCTTATAACACGCTATTTAAAAATATTTCTGCTTGTTAATAACTCAACATGTGCAAAGTCAATCCAGAGTCAGTTAAATGGATAGAAAAGTACCATAGATGCAGGTTAACACATTTTAGTTCATATGTCATAATGGAACCCTTACAGAATATTGGTTGGTCAGTCTGTAGTGTCAGTAAGATCCCAAACTATTATCTAACAGTCATCATTGTCTTGAACTACATAGAAACTGACTGGACAAGAAAAAAATCGTGCATATAAAAAGAATCAACGTAGTTTTTACCCAGAGGACATCACATGGAAAAAGTTAGTTTTACTATGTCATGCAACTCTATCAAACACACGGAGGCATTTCACTTCTCTGCATGTGGCGTTTTTCTCTCCTAAATACTGCCGCACGGTGACCATGTGGACCTCAGACATATAAAAATACCAGAAACTGTCCTCTCCCCTAACATTGTAAAAGCACCATTTTTTCCTTTCTTCTCATCCTCTCCAGGCCAGCTTTGTACTATCCGTACAACTTTTGGCCTGACACCTGTCATATGGTGTTGTCGTGTTTTGTTGCATCAGCATTTTCCCGTGTGTGTTAACTAAACACACAGCCTCCTGTCTATTTTGAGCGTGTGAAGACAAGCCTTTGGAGGAGCCTGGGCAAGCACTGTGTGGGGACTTAAATTTCTGTGCATGACCATCCGAGGCTCCCTGTCAGTCAGCCCAGGGCAGCCGGGATCAGGGGAAGGAGGTGAAGGAAGGACACGGTTCTCCTAAAAACACAAGAGGTGGAACTAAAGGGAGGATGTGAGGAGGAAAGCTGAAAAGGAGACTTTTTTGACGTGACAGGGCCCCAAGAATGCAGTGTTGCTTTCCAAGACTCCTGGGATTAGGGCACACGCAGTATATGCACATCCCATATACCCGAGGTGCCTGGGGTAGGGCCTCTACCTGTGTTCCCTGGGGGTGCAGGAATCATTTGCTTCTTGTGAGATGCTCTGCTTAAGCCCACTTGGGTTGTTTTCCTGGGGTTAACTGTGGTCCTATCTAGATTTCTAGGGTGTTAGGAGCTGAGCCAGGGTATGTCCAGGCATCACAGTTTCTTCCCTTTTTCTCATACCTGCTAGAGGTGATCCGTCACTTCCTAAGTATCTCAAAAACTTGTCCCTTGGCCCCATTTTCACACCAAGTCCGGGGCCACACATTTCCTTGCCTGGATTATGACAATGATCTTGTCTCTGAGACCCCTATTTCCGGCATCACCTTTCCAACCTGACCTTGGATTTGGCAATGGTTTCTTAAAAGATAACATCAAAAGCATAGACAACAAAAGAAAATATAGAAAAATTGGACTTTATCAAAATGAAAAATTTGTATGCATTAAAAGACACTATCAAATGACACCAGGGAAGATGGCAGAGAAGGAAGCCCCAGGAATCCATCTCTTCACCTAGACAACAGTTGTAGTGGCAGAAAGTGTCCGGTAACTACCTTGGAATTTTGGAGTCTATTTGATGGCTTGCAGCTTCCAGGGAAAGGCTTGGATTGTAAGCCTTGGTTAATTTCAGCTCTGAGCTGGTGGCTACCTGACTCAGCCCCATGGCAGACAGCGGTGCAGTTGCTCCTGGAACAGCTTGATTGTGGCTTGCAGAAGCCAGGGTGGGCACTTTTCCTCCCAATATCAGGGACCTGTATTCTGGTCACTGATTGCCACTTCTGATTGTGCAAGTGTAGGCACAGAGACTGGTGCCTCCTTTGCAGCAATCCTCACCCCCCCTGTTGCAACTTTCTCTGGCTGAAGTGGTTTATTTTTTCCCCCTTTATTTACTCCTTTCTTCCCTTTTTGGCAGGCAGACATTTAAGGATTTGGACAATCAGAAGCAACCACATATACAGGGGAATTTAGACGTCACTGCATGTGCCCAGGAATTTAGACGTCATTGCACGTGCACAGGCTCAGAAAAGACCCAAGAGGAACTTCAGGTTGCGCTGCAGGCTGATTCTTGGCACAGACCAAGTCACAGAAATCAAAGCAACAGAATAAAACCAAACTAATCCCAAAACAAAAATTAAAAAACCCCAACAAACTCTGGGGAAGAGGAGGGATCTGACTTCCACATCTATCCCATTATAAGATTCAAATATCCACTAAACAAAAAGTCACGAAGCATACGGAGAAACGGGAAAATATGGCCCCTTCAGAAAACGTCCCTGAGAAAGACCAACCTCAACCAAAAGCTAGCAGAAGGAAGGAAATGATAAAGATTAGAGCAGAGATAAATAGAGGAGAGAAAACCAATAGAAAAAATCAACAAAGCCAAAAGTTGACTCTTTGAAAGATAGACAAAATTGGCAAACTTCTGCTAGATTGGCTGAGAGGAAAGGAGGGAAGTCTCAAATTACTAAAATCCGAAATGAAAGTGGGACATTACTATTGATTCTACAGAAATAAAATGGATTATAAGAGAGCGATATGACCTACTGTATACCGACAAATTGGATAACTTAGACGAGATGGACAAAGTCCTAGAAACACAGGGACTACTAACACTGACTCAGGAAGAAAAAGAAAACCTGAATAGATACATAACTAGCAAGGGGGTTGAATCAATAATCAAATGTCTCCCAATAAAGAAAATCCCTGATCTCGATGGCTTCACTAAACATTTCAAGAATTAATACCAATCCTTCCAAAACATTGCAGGAAACAGTTTGGCTGCTCCTCAAAATGCTAAACATAGAATTACTATTTGACCCAGCAATCCCACTCCTAGAAACGTACGAAAAAGAATTGAAAAGAGGGGTTTCCCTGGTGGCGCAGCGGTTGAGAATCTGCCTGCTAATGCAGGGGACACGGGTTCGAGCCCTGGTCTGGGAGGATCCCACATGCCGCGGAGCAACTAGGCCCGTGAGCCACAAGTACTGAGCCTGCGCTCCGCAACAAGAGAGGCCGCGATAGTGAGAGGCCTGCGCACCGCGATGAAGAGTGGCCCCCGCTTGCCACAGCTAGAGAAAGCCCTCGCACAGAAACGAAGACCCAACACAGCAAAAATAAATTAATTAATTAATAAACTCCTACCCCCAACATCTAAAAAAAGAAAAAAAGAATTGTTTAAAGAGCTGAAAAGATGGTCTCAGCTACTTGTATATCGATGTTCACAGAGGAATTATTCACAAGAGCCAAAAGGTGGAAAAACCCCATTTGTCCAAGTGTCTGTCAATAGATGAATGGATAAGGAAGATATTGTGTATACATACGATGCAATATTATTCAGCCACAGAAAGGAGTGAAGCCCTGACACTTGTTACAACACAGTTGAAACTTGAAAGTGTTATGCAAAGTGAAATAGATCAGACAATAGAGGGACAAATATTGTATGATTCCAAGGACATGAGGTACCTAAAATAGGCAAATTCTTAGAGACAGAAAGCAGAGTAGAGGTTATTGAGGCTGAGGGCAGGAAGGAATGAGCAATTCTTATTCACCAGGTACAGAGTTTCTGTCTGGGATTATGAAAAAGTTTTAGAAATGGATAGTGGTGATGATTGTACAACACTGTAACTATAACTAACCTCACTGAATTATACACTAAAAATGGTTAAAATGGAAAATTTCATTTTATATGTATGTTACTAGGATTAAAAAAGAGTAAAAAATAAAAGTAAAACAATAAAAAACAACCCTCTCCACACGCACAAAATAAATGATTAAAAATCTAGAAAAAAATAGCAGTGAATATTTGTCTGATCTCTGAATAGGAAAGGTCATTGAAAGGATAAATCCAATAAAAGACTCGTGAAGAGAAACAATCTTAGGTTGTCTAAATATAAATGAAGACTTCTTTAGTCCCCCAAAGGACATACAAACAAAATGGAAATGCTGATAGGAAGACATTGAAAATTCAATAACTATTTGACAAAGTGTTAATCCTTAAATCACAGTGTCACATAATTTAATAAAAATCACACCACACCCCACAAAATTCATGGGCAAAATAAGATAATTCACTAAAGAGAAATCAAAAGTATTTAATAAACATTTTATACGTTTTACACAAATAATAAATGAGATGATTGCCTGCTTTATCATGAGAACATCCAGGACTGGTAAAAGTTTGCCAGTTTCTCCAACAATTTTTGAATGCCTTTTGATTGTTGTGTACCAAAGAATGTCCATAAGTTTTAAAAACGTAATTTCGCTTCCAAGGAATGTACCCTAAGAAATGTTTTCCTAACTGCAGAAAATGTTTTATGAACAATTATATCCATGTCAGCACTATTTAAAATTGTGAAAAATGGGTAACAGATTGAACAATAGGGGAATATTTTTGGAAAACTCCAGGTCCTCATGTTCAGGAAAAAAGCTGGAAATAAAATTGGATATCACCTTTACTGAGTCCATACTGTGTGTCTTGGGCTGTTCACAGAGGGACAAGGGGAAGTTTATTAATAGCAGCTCCTACTTATTGAGTGGCCACATGCATGCTGGGGGTGTTACAACTCGACCAAGTGAGCACACGGTTGCCTCTGTACAAAGGAGGTAACTAAAGGCCAGAGAGGGATGTGATCCAGGTCCCAAAGGTACAGAGCAGTGAACTTGGTGGTCAACCCAAGAGTCTTTCAGACAGTACCACGCAGCCCTGTTTCCAAAGCAGTACCTAGTGATGGCATTCCATGTGGGAAAATAGATGCTCCACTCTGTGACTGTGGATTATGCCCCAGATGTGGCCGTGCTCTCTCCCGGGCGAACGTTTACCCTAATGCCCTTCCCACCCCTGTAGTACAAATATGCCAGCTTGACAAAACACCTAGATCCCCAAGCAGGCTTTTCTCGAGAGGCACGCTGGTCTGACAGGTTTCATTGGTGCCCAGATCCTATCTAGGTCTTGAACCCTCCTGAGGGAGGGGTGATGACAGAAAGGTGTGGAGGGATAATGTACTTGTCAGCAAAGTCACCCAGGGGCCAGGAGAATTTGCTGGCAGCCAGTTTCCTTGGCATGAAGACACACACACGTCTTCACTTGATTTGTACACAAAGTAACCAATGGGCCCAGCCTTTCTGGCCATGCATCGCCTTAATCAGACTGCAGATCACCAAGGTATTAAGACATTTTGGAGAAACTCAGACAACTCAGCCCTCAGGCATCTCATCTTGTAAAATTTGCGTGATGGGCCACAGCGGAATAATTTCTAAGGTTTCTCACAGCCCAGAGTGTTCAAGATCTTGCTTGCATAAGAGTTGGAAAAACATTTATAATTTAATGTTAAGTGAAAGCCAAGGATATAAACCTGGCTTCCCGGGATGGTCCCAAGTAGATTTAAAATAAACTATATTTGCATAGGAAATAGGATGGGAGAGAATTCTTATAAATATTTACAGTGTGTGATCACAGGAGATGTAAATTTTCTTCTTATTTCTCCCGTGGTTCTGCCTGAAGGGAAGACTGTGTAATAATGAACTTTCTCAACAGCAGCATCTTAGAGTAAAAAATGCTGAAGCAGCAACAAAGGGCAGTTTCTGATCCAGCTTACCAAGGAAGGCCATGGCGCCTGCGTGGACACTCATGATTTCCAAGATGCATTGGACCAAAGAGAAGGCGAGCTCTGGGCAGGCGATCAGGGTCTCCAGCAAGAATAACTCTCCAGCTTCTATCAAATATAATCAAATACGAAAGATATATTTGTATGAATAATTGTGGGAAAACATCCAACAGATATTCAGTGCAAAAACCAGATTGCAAAGCAGCATGCCTAGTATTACCTCACTTACGTAAAAATTATGCTAGTGTATTCTTGGAAAAAAATATCTAGAAAAATATATATACCCAAGAGTGATCATCTTTCACTTTCTAAGTCATGCATTTCTCCAATGCTTGATTCCTTAATGCATTATTTCCTAATCAGAAAAAGTGTATGAAATGAATATTTATTGTTTATGCTTTTCCTGTGCTTGTCTGATGGTGCTGCATCCCCATGCAGTGTATTGAACACTTTCCTCGTGCCGGGCATGGTATTAGGAGTTTTACCTGCATTAGCTCATTTCATCCTCACGGAAGAAGTAGGTAAATCGTCCTCATTTTAAAAATGAGGAACCTGGGACTTCCCTGGTGGCGCAGTGGTTGAGGGTCCGCCTGCCGATGCAAGGGACACGGGTTTGTGCCCCGGTCCGGGAAGATCCCACATGTCGTGGAGCGGCTGGGCCCGTGAGCCATGGCCGCTGAGCCTGCGCGTCCGGAGCCTGTGCTCCGCAACGGGAGAGGCCACGACAGTGAGAGGCCCGCGTATCGCAAAAAATAATAATAATAATAAAAAATAAATAAAAATGAGGAACATGAGGCTCAGACAGGTTACATAAAGATCCTAAGTTTTACCCATTTATTCACTCATTCTTTCATTTGGCGAGGATGTATTGATCCCCAGGTACTGTCGGGGGTTCTGGGTATACAGCAGTGAAAAGTTAGGCAAAGTCCCATTTTAGTGAGCGGACACACAATGAGCAACAGATAAATACAGATGGTGTTTCAGGTTATGATCAGAGCCGTGAGAAAAACAAAGCAGAGGATGGGGATAAAGAGTAATGGGGCCTGGGGTGGGTTCAGACACCATGGTTGCCTAATCTACATCCATTCTTTCTCAATTTATACAAATGAATTTTGTTAAGGTGGCAAAATGGCTCAGTGGAGGTGAATCCTCCTTCCCCCAAAGAAATGTGATTTGTTTAAGACAAGCATGAAAATTCCATCCTCCTTTGTAGTGATTGGTTTAGGGGTAGCTGACTAAGATTTAGCCGAAGAGATGTGAGAGGGAAGCCTCGTGTGCTAGCTTCTATGGAAGCTTCCCCCACCCCTATCCTTCGCTGATTAAAGAAAAGGGTCTGAGAAGTAGTTTCTGCCTTGATGATTCCTGCTTCCTGCCTTGAACCTGGTTGTAAAAGGATGTGAAGGCTGGAGCTATGGCAACCATCTTGGATCATGCATCACCACTTAGGAGGATAAAAAGCCAAACTATTGGGATGGCAGAACAGAGAGTTGAAAAGAGCCTGGTTCTTGAGGGCGTTGCGAAGCTACCAAATCAGACTTAGGACTGCCTACCTCTGGTCTTCTCGTTAATTGAGTTATTTAATGTCTGTATTGTTTAAGCTGTTACTTGCAGCTGAATGTAACCTAACTAATACAAGAAGTTATTTATTTTAGATAGAGTGTTGGAGGAGGGCTCTCTGAACAGGTGACATTTGAATGATGTGAAGAAGTGAGACAGGTTCTCAGCAGGTGGAACAGCAGGAACAGGTTGGTTTGTCCAGGATGGCAAGAAGGAAGGCCAGTGTGGCTGCAGCCCGTGGAGGTGAGGGGCAAGGCTGGCAAGGTGGATGGTGAGAGTGAGAGAGGTGAGAGCCAGGGTTGGAGAGGGAGGTGTGGACTGGACCCCAAAGGCCTTGGAGCCCTACTGTGGGTTTGGCTGTGATTCTAGGTGGCATAAGAAGCCGCTGGTGGGTTTTGAGTTCGGTGACGTGATGTGATTTATAGCTTAAAAAGCTAACTCCGATCACTGTATTAGGAAGACCAGTTAGGAGTGTTGCTGTGGTCCAGCTGTGGGACGATGTTGGTCCGGTCCAGGGTGGCAGCCGTGGAGGTAATGAGGAATGGTCAGATTCAGGATATGTTCCGAAGGTAGAGCCGCTTGGGTTTGTTGATGGATTGTATATGTGGACTGAGGAGAAGAGAGGAATCAAGAATGACTCCTAGGCTTTTTGCCAGAGCCATTGGGTGAATGGCGGTGCCAGATTCCAAGACGGTGAGACTGCAGGAGGGGCAGGTTTCGAAGTGTGGATCTGGGGTGATGCAAGAATAGCTCCAGAAAGGATGGGATTAGGGTCTGGCTCTACTTTTTTTTTTTTTTTTTTTTTGTGGTACGTGGGCCTCTCACCGCTGTGGCCTCTCCCATTGCGAAGCACAGGCTCCGGACGTGCAGGCTCAGCGGCCATGGCTCACGGGCCCAGCTGCTCCGCGGCATGTGGGATCTTCCCGGACCGGGGCACGAACCCATGTCCCCTGCATCGGCAGGCGGACTCTCAACCACTGCGCCACCAGGGAAGCCCTGGCTCTACTTTTTATACGAGATAATGTCACTGGTCTCCACAAACAGTGGGACTCATTTCAAACTCACATGCTCACGCCTGACCCTTTCTTTTTTTTTTTGTTTTGCAGTACACGGGCCTCTCACCGCTGTGGCCTCTCCCGTTGCGGAGCACAGGCTCCGGACGTGCAGGCTCAGCGGCCATGGCTCACAGGCCCAGCCGTTCTGCGGCATGTGGGATCCTCCCGGATCGGGGCACGAACCCGCGTCCCCTGCATTGGCAGGCAGACTCTCAACCACTGCGCCACCAGGGAAGCCCACGCCTGACCCTTTCTGTCATTTGTTTAGTGATCCTGTTTATCTCCATTGATTCAGATCTGGGTGTTTACCCTCTGAGCCAGGCCAGCAGCTTTGAAGAACTTGAGTTTCCTCTACTCTTCTTTTGATCAAAGCTCTTTTTTCTTTCTCCAAATGGTTGTCTCTGTATGGTTGGTGACACCTCCAGAGGATGAAACTGCTGGAATGGCCCAAATTCTAACCCGTTCAAAGATCAGTGGGCCAGCAGTCACAGGCTTCTCGATGTTTGTTTATACAGGGCTGAAGATACAACCTCTTCCAGAAAATCTCACCTGAGTCACCATCAGTTTCCTTTAAGAATCTGTAAGCTACTCCTGACCACAAGGAAACCCCAGTGCAGGCAAAGCATAAGAAAGTGAATATTTTTTTTCCAGAAAAAAGGAGGAAGCCCCAGTTTAGATCACTCAGACAAGAGAAGTTTTGTTTGTGTCAGAATGTTGTCTGTGGCCTCAAGTTTTCTCCATATAGGTTCTTAGGAGTGCAAGATGCCAGGGTATTTCATTTCTCTTTTCTCTCCTCTCTAACAAGCTCTCGGTCTGTAGGAACTAGCTAGCACACTATATATCTTTTCAATCACTGAGCTATAGGGAGCATTTTTCCAAGTTGATAAACACCTGTGGTACTGCTATTACATGACATTTGTTCTATGTCAAATCCCCTGCCAACTTTCTCTTGCACTGTCTCCTTGACTCCTTGCCAAAACCCCATGAAGATGTCATGGCTGTCTTCATCTTACGGATGAGGAAACTGAGGCAGAGAGCAATTAACCAACTCGCCAAGGTCACACAAGCTTGGGAGCAGAGGAGGTAGAATTTGAAGCCGGGCTGTGTGATCCTGGAGCCTGCACTTATTTTTTTTCTTGGCCATGCTGCGCAGCTTGCGGGGTCTTAGTTCCCCAGCCAGGGAGCGAACGTGGGCCCTCAGCCGTGAAAGCTCGGAGTCCTAACCACTGGACTGCCAGGGAACTCCTGAACCTGCATTTTTTTTTTTTTTTTTTTTTTTTGCGGTACACGGGCCTCTCCCGTTGTGGAGCACAGGCTCCGGACGCGCAGGCTCAGTGGCCATGGCTCATGGGCCCGGCCGCTCCGCGGCATGTGGGATCTTCCCAGACCAGGGCACGAATCCGTGTCCCGTGCATCGGCAGGCGGACTCTCAACCACTGCACCACCAGGGAAGCCCTGCTCTATGTTTTTTGATGAGGGGGGCTGGAGGGTTTAAAGGATCATGCCACCCTGCTGCCATCTTCCTATTCATCTCCTTTAATCTCTGGTATGCTCTGAAACCCCAGATAAAAAAGACGACGAAACACTGCACATTTCAGTGACGCTTTTATCTTATATTATAAAAGGCAAAAGGCTTGACTCTTCCTTGCTCACTTGTCTGCTGTGTGGCTACAGGCAAGCCTTTGAACCTCTCTGAGCCTTGGTTTCTTGGTCAGTAACAAGGATCACCCTTACTCGCTCACAGGAGGGCTGTGAAACAGAAATGAGACATTGTAGGGGAAATCTCATTTCAAGTTGTACAATTCACATCCTAAGGTATTGTTGTTATTATTATTACTGGAGATGTTGCAGTCTGAGTATCTGTGTATGTTGAAATTTGTGAATATATCAGCGGCTTTGGTCTCCGTGACTTCCGCCCAGGTCTGCAAGGGTCCATTAGCCTGAGGGAGGCTTCAAATTGTTACAGCAAGGATGTGAGACAAGAGTCAGTGTTTTGATGTGTGAGGGAAGATGTTCTGGAGTTCCCGACTCTGATGCTGAGAAGCAGGCTTTGGGGAGAGACAAAGGTAGATTCTAAGTTTCTTTAGCTGCGTTAGCACATCAGGATCCTAACTCTGTGGGCAACATCGTGAAGTTTTACTGTAAATCGGGGGCAGAGGGAATCCCGAGACTGGATACAAGGGAAGTCCATGCCACAGGGAAAGAAGATAAAGAGATGGTACATATGTCAGCCCGGGAATGATGGGTAGAGACAGGTCATCAGATGTGCACGTGTTCTGGCTTTCTACTTCTGAACCCAAATCCGGCAAGCATATTTGGATATTTGGATATTTGGAAGGGTTAAAGCTAACCTTTCCCCATAGTGCCGTGTATGCTGGATGCAGACCACCCTGTAGGGCGGCTTGGTGGCTGCATGAAAGGTGCAGCCATGGAACGCCCGGGTGGCCAAAAGATGGCCCAGAGTTCACTCTCCCGAACTTCCCGTGTGGCACAGAAGGAGCCACGGTCCTCACATGCCCGAGCGGGGGTGACAATTGTTCAAGTCAACTGCTGCTACCCTGCAAACCATCCCAAAACTTAGTGGCCCGAAACACTAACCATTGTATTATGCTCAAGGATTCTGTGGGTCAGGAGCTCAGAAGGGCACCGGGAGGATGACGTGTCTCTGTTCTATGACGTCTGAGGTCTCGGTTGGGAAGATTCAGATTTCTGGGGCCTGGAATCATCTCAAGGTGTCTCCACTCTCGTGTCTGCTGCCCGGAGTACCACGTGTGGCTTCTCCGTGTGGCTTGGACTTCCTCACAACACGCTACCTCAGGTGCACTTGACTTCTAACACCGCAGCACGTGGTTATAACAGGGAACATTCCGGTGAAACTAGGCGGAAGCTCGCGTGGTCTTTTATAACCTGGACTCAGAAGTCACATAACCTCACCTCAGCCGTAATCTATGGACCAAAGGAGCCACAAGTCTGCCCAGATTCAAGAGAGAAGGATAGAGACACCACCTCTCAATGGACAGAGTGTTAAAGAACTTGCAGCTTTGCTGTAGAACAGTCACAAGAATGTAGCTAAGAGTGTGGTGGGGAACTTACAGCACAGCAAGGTGAAAATGCCAGGGGAACCACAGGGCAAGGAACCAGGCTGAGGACCAACTAGGAGCCGGGGCCGGGGCTGCCCTGTACTGCTAGTAAGAGACAGGGGGTTCTTGAGTCAATGAGGGGAGAACCCCTGCCTCTTAGAGGCTAAGGGGAGGGGGACGAGGAAAATAAAAATATTTACTAATGTCTGTTTAGAGCGCTGTAAACTTCATAAGGGCAGGTACAGATATTTTAAAATGTGGTCACGGATTTTTAACCCTCCTCCCACAGAGTGGCGGGGTCTATGTCTTCTCTCCCTGAACCCAGGTGGGCTTGTGATCCAATGATCTCACCTGTGACCTACAGTAGGTGGGGGGATTGACACCACGGGACTCCTGAGATGAGGTCATCACAGGCCACACAGCTTCCCACTCGTCCACGGGGGCACAGAGCCTTGAGCCACATGTCGAACAGACAGACATTCTGAGGCCTCCACCCTGTGTGGAAGCCCAAGCCACATGGACAGTCATCCAGCCCAGCAACACACGACGGAGTGAAGACGCCTCCAGGGGACCCCAGCCTCCTGAGGCTGGCGTCACTCCTTAGACATGGAGGGGCAGACACCAGCCACCTGCTCTCGGCCCCGTCCAGGCTCCTGACACACAGAACCTCTGGGTAGGACCAAATGCACATTGCTTCACATCACTAAGTGTGGATGGTCAGTTACACTGCAACAGATAGCAGAACGGTGGGACACTTTGGCCAGCAAACCTGAGGTCCCGAATAGGGCTGTGACATGTCCGTGCCCAGGGGCCCTGCCTTCCGTCCAAAGCCAGCATCTTAGGTAGCACAGAGCACCCCTGCCTCAGAGGCGCCCTCCTCGGCGCCCCATTCCAGTGCTGGAGTGGGAGGAATGGTTCCCCCCAGGTGGGACCGTGTCCCGTGACATCCTTGAGTGCTTGCCTGGCCAGCTCTGTCTCCACGCCAGGTAAGATCAGCTTCCTGTCCACCCTGCAGCTAAAGCTTTGCGATTTTCCCCACCAGCCCTCTTACATGATAGACTTTACATTAAAAAGCTGCCTGAAGTCGGAGGCAAACTCTCCTCTCCTGACTTCTGGTGTTATTTTCACCATGACTGGATCCAGGCTTACGCGTCTGAAACGGAGTCATATGCGTGAAAAGAAGATTTCTTGACAGTACTGTACTAATGAAGATAATAGCTAACGTTTATTGACTGCCTACCATGTGTCTTAGTCCTTATTCAATCCTTACAATGCCGTTATGAGGCGGATGCAATTATAACCTATTTTACAGATGAGAAAACTGAGGCACAGGGAGGTTAAGCATTTTGTCCAAGGTTACACAGTGGCAACTAAGTTTAAACCCAGATAAATCATCAAATTGTATACATTAAATACATACAGTTTTTTTTTTTTTATAGCAGGTGTAGTTCAGTAAAGCTGAAAAAAGAAAAGAATAGAAAAGAAAAACTTGAGCCCAGGGAGTTTGGCTGTAGCATCCAGGCTCTGGTCAGCATCGGTGTAGCCCGACATCACCATCCAGCTGTGTGCAACATTTAAATTTTGAACTCATGTTGCAAAAGGACAATTTCGCTTGCTCACACAGCCTTTCCTCCACTCCATACCTTACTTAACTTCTTTCCCCGGAATCTACTTTGTTTCGTGAAGATAGTAAACATTCCACAAGACAGTACTTCAAAAGCTGTTTTTGAGCAAAAAAGTTCCACGACCTTCGTGTAGCCTCTGTTTCTCCAGGTACAAGATGAACTGAAGGAGACTATTCTAAAGAATCACTACATCCAGAGACTTGCCATGTTTATGAGTGTTCCCTGAAAGAAAAGAAGGGGCATCCTGATTAGGTTGTGGTTACATGACTGTGCATGTATCAAAATTCATACCACCGTATACCGAGAAAATTGGCTTTTACCATAAGTTAAAATGGTTAAAAATTTTAAATGAGAGGCTATAAGTATACGTACTGGTAAGTCAAAAGGAGACAAGGAATGTTCAGTCTTCTTAGAAGAGTCAGACCAGAAAATATGATGAATGTCCACTTCAGTCGTTCAGAAAAATGACAGCGTGTGCAAGTTATGTTTGTGTCTATGAGAGCCTTTGAGGACCTACCATTTCTCACCTGCTGAGGGTGTGGGACTCACCAAGCACCCTCAGGGATGGGTGGGCAGTCTGTGTGCATGGATTGCAGACATTTCCAAAATGCACCATTGAACAAGGAAAAAAATGATGCGGTAAGCTCTTTCAATCTATGTACAATCATGTCCCTTCTGGACCTCTTCATGGCACAACAGAGGAATGAATGGGCTGGTTTATGGTGCACGCTTACAGGGAAGAGAAAGGAAACACTATATATTTACTGAGAATGAAAGAAATATTGAATTTTGAAGAGCTTTAGGTCACTCAAATGGAATAGATATATCCGTATCACCATCACGAGAAAGATGCTCCTTTTAACTACATTTCAATGCCTTCCATTTATTTATCTTTCAAGAGTTTTGAGCTTCACTCTGAAAAAAATCCCGTGTTCTGTCAATAGACTAGGTCTATGATGACGATTTTAAAACCCACTGACCTGTAAATTCCTCATGGCTGGTGTTTCCCTGCATCCGTGGTCACTGTTGCTTGCATTTTGCAGGTGAGGGTTACTCTCATTTTGCTGGGTTGTTAACCATCTGTTCAGGGCTGGCTTAGGAGTGAGTGACAGGAGTGAGACTGGAAGGCTGCCTTCCTTCCACAGAACGTGGAGATTAAAATAAAAAGAGCCTGACAGAGGTTTCAGCCAGTTCCAGACCATTGCTTCTCCCTGCAGCGCCGGCTTTGAAGAGGGCCACCTCCACGGGAAAGAAATCATCGTGGGGGGCGAGTGAGAGGAATCCACGCAGCTTCCAGAGGAGCCAAGGTGAAGACACATTTTGCATTATAAGAATTTCTGCTTTCAAACCCCTCCTGGACACACTAAATAGCCCACCCAGTGAATGCACACAGGATGACCCTCATCTGTCCTGAAGATGAGATGTCACGGAGGGTGGAGAGAGAGGGCTGCAGCCCTTGGGCACTGGTGGCTGCAGACTCGGCCCCCAGGCCTCTCTCCCTTCCTTGAAAGCCGCGGAGATGGGCAGGGCTGCCTTCTCGGGCAGCCGGGCTGATCTCTGCTCACACATGCTTCTCTGAGGCCGGCAGCTGCCCCAGATGTGATGTCTAGGAACGGGTCCCAGGCAGCTGGTGGGACTCGCTCTCTGCCACTTCCATCTTCCTCGCTCTTGGATCCACGTCTGTTTCAGACACTTGGTCTTCTGCAGCTTCTCCAGAGCCAGACACCAGCCCTCGCCCGTTGGAAGCCGCCCCTGCCAAGAGTGAGGGCCTGGGCTGGGAGGGTGTGAAAACCTGGCCTCCCCCGAAGGCATCCCAGCTCCCCCCAGCAGTGACAGCCTCTTGGCCCGCTCCGCTGGCACGGCTGTCTTGGGGTCCCACCGGTTCATCGATTCATCACGTCTCAATGTGCCGTCGCTGCAGGCAGCACGATCTCTTGGCGCTCCACTGGGCTGCCGCATTTGGAAGTGATTTGGGACTCAGAAAGGCTGCAGATCGAGGGAACTCTGCATCGTTGTTCTCTTCTGTTTCTGGCCACCCACTTTCTGAGCCGAGAAAGTGGGATCCGGCCAAGCTGAGGCGAAGTGAAACGTTCTGAGGTCAATAAAGGTGGTAGCTAACAGGGTGGAGTGGTGGGTAAGAAACCTCTCCATCCTTCTCAGCTCACTGGGCTGTCAACCAGGACACGGGGTAGGTTTGGGGAGCCCTGCTAGCTCCCCCTCCCTGCCGCTCTGTCTGCCTGGCCTCGCATCTATCCTCCGTCTTGATGATGATTCGTCCTGAGCCCTGCAGGTGCCGGATGCATCTCCTGCTTCCGCAGACATCACCCTGATTTCTCGAGCTGGGACACCGATTTGATCTCCTCTCAGCCTAGAGACCAAGCCACGTTTCCCCTGCCCCTCCCACGAGCTCAAGCGTCCCTTTGCAGAATGTACAGGCCCTTTACACAGTTGAGGTCTCCCCTTAGGCCACTGTCCCCCTCCTCTGTTCTTCTCAAATCCAACCATCATGCATTTCCACTGCACCACACCAACTGCGTGTCAAATGCTGAGGTTAGCAATGACTTTCCCTAACGGTCCAGAAAAAACCCCATTTTTCACAGAGCTTTTCTCCACGACTTGGTTTTACATATGACTGTTGTTTGCTGTAGAGACCAAGTCTTTCGATCAATCATGCTTCCTCTCCGACTCCCCTCTCCCTGCGGTCCTGTCCCCCCTTCCATGTTCATCTGCCCACCCCTACCCCCCGCCCTTTGGTGGGCTGTGCTAACGGTGCAGCAGGAGGAATTTCTGGAAGGAGGCCAACTTTGGCTTCAGATCATTTCTCTTCAACACACACTGGCCTCTGAAAACCAGATTCTGTTTGTCATTTGGTTTGCTCTCCCAGCTTTGTGTCATTCCGATGGTAATGCTGATGGATTTCAAGCTTGCCTTGTAGAGGAACGCACAAGGTTTTCATAAGCACATTAATCGTAAAAGAAAAACTGTCAGATGCAAACAATACTCATATGACTGATGTTGTAAAGACACAAACTAACTCTTAACATCCATTCCCAAAGAATATTATCTTACAGGGGCCTTAGGTTGCTTTCAGCTCCCTTCAAACCTGTGTACCTGTATTACTAGGTTTCATGGCACCTAAGAAGCTTACTTTCCACACCAAAAGGTTGGGGATTAATGACATGTCTGCTCGTTTGCCAAGTCCAAATAATAGGTTTCTTATCACGTGGCCGTGTAAATAAGAGCATGATTACAAGAAACACGTAATTTCATTAGTTTTCACAAAATGTAATATAAGCAGTCCTTATTTAAGCCAAATTGGAAAATCATTATATTCCAAGACAAGGGACTCTGGTCTCCTTGACACACTAAACACTCATTAGCAGAATGAGATGTGCTGCCCAAGCTCTCTCTTTGGTGGACGCGTCCCCGGCTCACAAGCGCCTTTTCGGAAGGCATTTTCCCGTTTTGTTCCGAAGTTAGCAAAATGTGTGGTATGAATTAAATGTCTGATATTGCTGCAAACGTCATTGGGAAGGGTGCCAGGCCACAATCAAAAGTGAGCTGGTAGCTTGTTCTAATTTAATGGTGTTGAAGTGTTCCACTGTAATTAAGCATCTGAAAATGAAGTAGAAACAGTCATTAGGCTGGGCAATACAAAGCCACGAGACAAAAGAATATAAATTATTTCAGATAGAGGCCCCCAACGAGCATTCTGGGGTCTGAGAGAGGTCCTGCAACAGAGGCTTGAGTGATGACTGGAGTTCAGGGCCTTTGGAATCAATGAAGACAGACAGTTGATCTGGGGGTGCTGTGATCCCAGCCCAGTCGGTCAAGGTCAGTGTGGACCAGTACTTGAGCCGGAGTTGCGGCCATGCAAACCGACCCTATATGAGGATGAAGGGGGCCCTGAGGCTTTCACCTTCTCTGGCAGCCCTCCTGCAACCCAGGGCACTGCTCTCTGTGTAGCCCTAACCACGGTGCTGCGGCCGCTCAGGAGAGCAGGGTCTCTGTAGTATTTCCCCACTTTCAACCCAAGAACAGACTAGTGCGGGCCTTTCCCTTCATCTCCACGCCCATCCCTCACAGAGGGGAAAGGTCTAGAGTGGGCGTGGCCAGACAAGATGATGGCGTGTCCTCCAGATCACTCTCCAAAGCTCAGGAAAATACTGCAGACACTTTCCAGGGCTAAAGTACAAGGCCCAGACTCAATATTTTGTAGACCCACAACTGAACCATCGTGTTTAGCGGGCAAGGCAAACCTTGCTATGCTCCTTCTACAGATAAGCCAGCTGAGACTTTGAGAAATTCAAGACTTTCCTTGGGACACACAGCTGGTCAATGGCCGAGCTGGCAGGAGAACTTAGGTCCTCTGATTCCAAGTTCCACTAAACTTGTGTTTTATAAAATGCTAAGTTGACTCTTGGTAGTAAACAGTAAAATTTCTTGTGCTGCCCTCAGTGGTTTTTTGTTTGCCACCAAGTAACCTATTTCACAATAAACTGTCATTTATCCACAAGTTTGAGTAACAAAGACAGTGATGATTTGAGTTCTTTAGCTAAACTCTTTGAAAATATGATGAAAACAAAGGATACTCTCTTGGGAAAATATATATACAGAGACACAATGACACCATCCGTTTTAGGAGTTTGAGGACATGTAGCCAGGGACCTGGGACCAGGGATCTCCAGTTAAAAAGGAATGGATGGACAACTGAAGCCTTCAAGTTACCCCAAGTCTTCACTTTATAAATCACCTCCAAGAGTGTCCTCTACCAAATAGTTCTGAAACCAGGCTTAGCCAAATTTCCCAATTGCCTATCATCACCTCTCCTCCCACCAGCCACCTCCTCGGAGGGTGGGGGGGGGGGACACTGGTAAGCAGTCAACACTTCTCTAGGTGGTAAGTGAGAGGGGTCCAGGAGACCTTCAGGGCCTGGAGAGCCTACCGCCCAGAAGTCAGTTCTGGGAAATTCCGAGTTGGCTGAGTGTTAGGTCTCAGAGGAAGGATGAAGCCTCCTGAATTGAGGACAGTGTCTGTGCCCAGTGTGCACAGCCTAGGGGTAGGTGCGTACTCTGAAGGCAGATGCCAGGTTCAGATCCTGGCTTGGCCACTTTCTGGTTTGTGTGGCCAGGCACAAGCTGTCCTCTTTGTGCTTCAGTTTCCTCATCTGGACAACAGGGATGACGTGATGTCAGTTTAGCCTCATGCAAGATATATGTACAAATGCTTTGAACAATGCCTGGCCCGAGGAAGGCACACAGGAAGCTGCAGCTCTCACTATCAAGGCTAAGTAGGAGGAGCATGTCGGTTCTGGGTCATGTGGTACCGGAGTGGGACATTGTCACAACGAGGCAGCTGCCTTGATGCTTCAGCAGCCGGGGGAGGCTGACCTCAAGGTTTTGCTCATCAGTTGTGGTTCTTGTGTGGGCTAAACCTCCAAGTTGGCAATTCCTCCATGTTACTTGGTATATGTACCCCCAAATCCGCTCAGGTGAAGACTATTTCGGCAAAAAGGGCCTGTCTTCTTCGGAAGCACCCGTATCACCTTCTCTTAGCCCCCTGCAGCAGTTTATTTGCACTGTGTCTGTGTCTCCCAGTATTCAGTGCCACACCTGCCCCAAGGGCTGGGCACCTGGTTATAACTATCCTCACCTCAGAAGTTCAGCCCCCGAAGCAGCTTCTATTTCTAAGCATAGATGGAATGTTCCCTCTGAGCAGTTTTCTTTTGACTTAAAAGCACTTCATCTTCATTTTTTATTTTCTTTATAACACAGGAAGTCTTTCAACTCTTCTGAAATTCAGGGTTCCAGTTCTATTTTCAAGACCTGAATCATGAGTGTAATGCAATGCAGGTTATTCCTAGCTGGAAATATTAAATAACTTTGTTTTCTCAGCGCTCCAGAGACTGTTGGAGCCTCGTTTGTCATTGGGTACAGCCGACACCGTGACTTGGGCCGCTGTTTCTCGGGGGGGGGGCCCTTGTCTGGGGCAGCTCTGGTGTGGGAGTGGAGATGACTCAGGACAAGTCAAGTGCAAGCTGGTCTGACTGGTGGTGGGAGGACTCAGATCGCTCGAACTGCCGAGAGCCAGCTGTTCCAGGTAGTTCAGGAAGACGGACTTCTGCAGATGTCTCCATGGGGGCGCGTGCAGGTGAAGCCAAGATCAAGAAGGAGACCTGGGTATATAGAACAGATGGGGGTTGCCAAGGGGGAGGGGGTTGGGGGAGGGACGGAGCGGGAGGTTGGGGTCAGCAGACGTAAGCTATTATATATAGAATGGATAAACAACAAGGTCCTACTGTAGAGCACAGGGAACTATATTCAATATCCTGTGATAAACCATAATGGAAAAGAATGTTTAAAAAATGTATATATATGTCTAACTGAATCATTTTGCTGTACAGCAGAAATTAACCCAACATTATAAAGCAGCTATACTTCAATAAAACAAAACAAAGCAAAATGAAACAAAAGAAAGCAAAGTAGGACACCAAAGGGCGTGGTGCATGGTGTCGTTGCTGTATCTGAAACATCTGTTTCATTTTATATCAACATATCCTGTCCATAAGGTTGCATATCGATCAGACCAATAAGACGGGAAGGTCACGAAAGGATGGTGAAAGAGATACTCCAGCAATAATATACAATATAATTAGCTCAGCTGAACAGTAACATTTGGGGAAAACATGATAGGTTAAACAGTTTTGCATCGGACGAGAAAACAGACCAGTTCTTTAAGAAAGACAAATGGAGGGGAGGGTCCCGGAGAAATGCCCCCCAGGGATGTCATGCAGAGAAAACTGATGCACAAGGCTTCCGGGGTTCCTGTGGTGACTTGGTAATAAAGTCAAGAGTAGAAAAGTGTGCTTCATGTTACACGTACTTAGCCCTCCAATTTAGATACATATGTTGTACAAGAGCAGGAATTGTAGACCTGTGCATGATAGGTGAACAGGAAGTGGACGTTTAGGAAGAGAAGAGAATAGGTGGCTTTGGCTATTCTTTGGAGAGCCATCTGAGTTCAACCATGCCAGAGAACAAAACAATAAAAGGCTTAAGAACCATTCGAAGCGGACCACATTCATTTATTTTCCTGTCCCCCAGACCCTTAGGGGGGTTGAGAGCTATTGCTACCAACACCTCCTGCTTGTGGGAGGAGACGGGTGTTGAGGATGGGTTTGACAGTGTCTGCAATGAAAAACTAAGAATGCCAACTCTCACCAAACTACTGTTGTCTTATCAGATTCATGTGATGACCCAAGTTACCTCGAGGCAACCTTCAAACTGGGGGACATTTGGAAACCAAGCTAAGCTCCTGGGCTCAAGTGATTCCGTGCTCAGGAAATTCAGCAAATTCAGCAAATACCTCCTGGAAATGCTATGCTTTAAGGCCCAGTACGAAGGTGTAGAGCCTGCTCCCTGACCTTGAGCAGCTTGGGACCTAGCAGACAAGGGTAGGAAATGTACTGGAACACATCAAGTACGTTTGCTGGATTATGTTAAAGCCAATCCCAGATGCCATTTGATCAGTAAATATTTCAGTATGTAGAGTTAAGAGATGAGGATACTTTTAAAAAACAAAAACACAACACCATTACACACCTAAACAACTAACAATAATTTCTTAGCGTCTTCTAATATTTTGCCAGTGTTCACGTTTCCGTGATTGATCGATAAGTGAGTTTTTGCAGTTGTTTTGTTTGAATCACGATTCCAACAAAGTCAACCGTTTCCCCTGGTTGATAGATCTCTTAGGTCTCCTTTATTTAGTTTAATTTTATTTGTATCTATTATATACCCTTATTTCCCCCTTGCCATTTATTTATTGGATAAATGGAGTCCCTGCTTTGTAGAATTTCCCACATTTTAGGTTGGGCTAATTGCATCCCTGTGAGGTCATTTAAACAACCTTTATCTTTTATGCCCTGTAAGCTGGTGATGAGGTGATCCGATTCCGGTTCACTGCTTGGGCCCTGGGCCTCCGACTGCCCCCCAGGGAGGCACACAGGTCTGGCTGTTCCTCTTCTGTGATGTGAAGATTGATCACTGGGTTCAGATGTTGCCAGTCTTATTAATGGACAATTTTTCATTAGAGCCATAAATTTTTGAATTCTAATTCAAAAGACAATTTTTGAAGACAATTTGAAGAGTTTTTTTTGACAATTTTTGAATTCTAATGTGTTAGAAAGAGAGAGCTAATAGACTAGTATCAAAAATAGAGACCTCATAGAAGGATAAAAGGCAAGAGAGAGCCGGACGTGTAGATGATGTTTTTCGAACACACACAGCCCGGGCCCTGTGCTGAACGCTGTGGATGCGTGCAAGGTGCTGAGAGCAGTGTCTTGGGCATAACAAGGTTGCATAATAAATGATATTACTGCTGTTGTTCATTTGAACCACTTTACTCTGCTCCCTCCCTGTCTCCCTAAAAGGGTCTGGTGATCCAGGGAGAGGGAGGACCACCCGGAGGACACCCCCTGGGCAGAATGACCTGGGTGGCCAGAACTGTGAAAGGGTGACACTGAGCAGGGCCATTTGTGGAAGGGACAGGTAGGTTGAGCTCAGGGGCTAGACAACAGTACGGCCAAGCAGGTATTTTAGAATGAGTCTCTGGGCAATCGCTTGTCCACAGGGGGTGACAAGAGGCCAAGAGTGCAGGTAAAAGGCTTCAGTAATTGACAAGCTAGGAGTTGTCAGGGTTCCTATGAGGGGTTCCTTTACCAGGTGACCCTCTGAAGAAAGACAGACCCACACCTTCCACCATACACTTGGGTTAATGCCCATGGATCACAGTTTAAGTAGAAGAAAATGAAGCTAGGAAAGTAGCAGATGGAAGCATGGGGGAGTTCTTTATGTCATGGAGGAAGGAAAGCTTTTCTAAGGGTGCCACAAAGTCCAGAAGATTAAAAAAAACCAACAAAACACAACAGAGTAATCTGACTCCTAAGAGTCAAGAGCTTCTACATGAAAAAAAATCACCATAAGCAAAGTCAAAAGACAAGTGAGAATCTGGGAAAAAAAACATATTATACCATGTGGCGTGTGGGATCTTAGTTCCCCGAACCTGCACCCCCTGCATTGGAAGCGGGGAGTCTTAACCACTGGACCACCAGGGAAGTCCCTCTGCTCAATATTCTGTAGCAACCTAAATGGGAAAAAGCATTTGAAAAAGAATAGATACATGTATATGTATAACTGAATCACTTTGCTGTACACCTGGAACTAACACAACATTGTTAATCAACTCTACTCCAAAATAAAATTAAAAAATTTTAAAGTAAAAACAAACAAAAGAACCCATATTACAGATAAAGTGTGAATCTTCCCAAGATGTGAAGATTTCCTGGAAACTGAGAAAAGGGCCAATAGAAAAGACTTTTCACAGAAAAAGAACCACTAAAGGCCTGAAACATGAAAAGATGTTCCATTTCATTCCTACGAAGAGAAATGCCAACAATAACTGTAATAATACCCCAGCCAGCCCCTAACAGATGGGCTGAAAAAGTTGCCCTTGGGAGTGCAAAATGGTAGGACTCCTGTAGAGGACCATTTGGCAACATTTATCAGGGTTACAAATGTATGTATCCTTTGGCACAGAAATTCCACTTCTGGAATTGATCCCACAGATGCATATCTGTGTGCCCACAAAATAGCAAAAGACTGGACACAATTAAGAGGCTGAATAAGCACAGTACTGAGACGGTGGAAGCCTACTCGGCTGTTAAAAGAAGGGCGTGAGGCCCTCCCTGTGCCGATATGGAAAGTTTTCCAGGGTGAGTGAAAACAGTGACGTGCAGAACAGCGAGCCTGGCACGCTGCCTTCTGTGTAAGAAAGTGGGGTAAGACCAGGTGTTCTTGTTCGTGTTTATTTGCATAAAAGAACACAAAAACACCAGATAAAAGTGGGTCCCTGTATATTTCAGGGGGGGGGGAACAGGGCAGGATGTGAGTGGGAACAAGAGTACTTAAAGGGGACCGCTTTAAACCTTTTGGGAACTCGAGTCATGTGACTGTGTTTTTGTCAATAGATAAAAAGATAGAATGAAATTTTAAAAAGAGTGGTCCGCCTGAGTCACTGCTCACTTTGCAGCTGACACCCCCTTCCCCTATACCTGCTCCCCTCCCACTGCAGACCTGGACACAGCACACTTGTGCCTTGCCTCCCATTCCTTCTGCAAGCTCACCCCACTGGTTCCTGATCACCTGCACTCCAGAGGAGACTGAAGAACAGTTGTGGCCAGAGCAAACCAGCAAGCTTCTCTGCTATCCAATGGGCTGAATTACACCTTCTCCAATAAGATCTGAACCAGCCTTGGGGAGGGGGACCCTTCTAAGTTTGTCCTTCTTTGGGTATTCTCCCTTAGCCCTAGAATACCGTACACAGTTTCCTTCTAGTCATTCTTTTATCAGAACTTGATAATTCTTTATATTAAACTTAACCTACTGTGTGGTTCCTATTCTTGATTGGACCCAGACCGATACAAGCACGGTATACATTTTATATCAGTTTTAGTTGACATACTGGATATGACCCAATCAAACTGACAGCAAAAAAAGAAAAAAAAAAGAAAAAATGTTAAGAAGAAAATAAAGGGAAAAATTGTTAAGAAGGAAATAATGGAGACAACATAAAGTGCAAAATATACAAGTTAAAATAAGAAAGATGTTCTGCCATATGTGGGGCAGAAGAGAATTAGAAAGATTAAATAATCGGGTTGACTTTTCTAGCCAGGTTAAATGCAAATAACTTTAGAGGGCTGATTCTTTTTTGCTTTACTTATTAATACAGTTGAGTGATAAAAATAGTATTGTATAATGTCAATTTCATGAAAATAAAGTAATAATTAAAAAAATAAATAAAAAGAGTGGTCCATGGTGTCAAAGGTCCATGGTCACCTCTGGGAAGAGAAGGCCTGTTACTGGCAGGTGTGGCAGGCAGTCAAGACCCCATAGACCTTTTCCATCAATCCCAGGATCCCAGGGAGGTCCTGGATGGTATGTTTTTCCTTCCCTCTTGGCCCCAGGCCCCAGGAGGTGAAGCTCAAATCTGCTCTTTTCTTTGTTTTAAAAAATTTTTTTATTGCAGTATAGTTGATTTACAATGCTATGTTAGTTTCAGGTGTACAAAAATGTGACTCAGTTATACATATACATATATCCACTCCTTTTTATTTTTTTTTTTATTTATTTATTTTTTTTTTTGCTGTACGCGGGCCTCTCACTGTTGTGGCCTCTCCCGTTGCGGAGCACAGGCTCCAGATGCGCAGGCTCAGCCACTTTGAGGCATGTGGGATCTTCCCGGACCGGGGCACGAACCCGTGTCCCCTGGATCGGCAGGCAGACTCTCAACCACTGTGCCACCAGGGAAGCCCATCCACTCCTTTTTAGATTCTTTTCCCATATAGGTCATCACAGAGTATTGGGGAAGGGGGGAGGGATAAACTGGGAGACTGGGATTGACATATACACGCTGCCCTCTGTTTTCCAGTGGCTGCTCCCAGTACTGAGATGATTGGGTGGGAATGGGGGAGGGGGTGGGGGAGGAGAACTCTGGGAAAACACACCTGACTCCGAGGAGTCTGTAGGAATGAGGTTCTGTTGTTCTCCAGGGAAAAATATATCGGAAGCCAGCAGGCTGTGGCTTGCAGAAATTCTGCCTTTGTGCATAGCTAAGATCGTTTTACGATTAGCAGAGCAAAACGCCTGTCTGGGCGTCTTTCCCCTTCAGCATTGCCAGGTCACAGCTCACCTGGCTTCTTCTTGATTTCTCACTATTTCACTGATTTGTCTGGAGACCCACGATAACAAGTATATATTATAATAAAATTGTTATATGTGATTATAATCATTAATGAGTATTATTCTAACAACAATCATTTATCGAGCACTTGCTATGTGGCTGGCACTGTCCCAAGAGCATGCCTTAGCTTCCTGATCTCATTTAAGTCTCTTCATGTCAAGAAATGCATTCTCTTGTGACCCCATTCTCCAGATGGAAAAACTGAGGTTTGATGACTTGCCCCAGTACGACAGTGGTCGAGCAGGAGTTGCCTTCAGTCTGCACAGCCTGTGTTCTGAAGTCCAAGCTCTCCCCCCAGAACTGGGGCCTGAGCTCCCCAGCCTCCCCACTCTGACACCTCCACTTTAACTGTCCTTTAACTTCCAGGCTCAACACTGCACGGCCTTAACCCTCCTCCCTGCTTTCTCTGCCCCCACTTTCCTCCCAGGGCCCTGCTTCCCTCCCAGCCAAACTATTTACTTTTCACCCCTGCCTTCCTGTGACCTTCCTTTGCTCACCTTCTCTTTGCTGGAAGGGCTCTTCCTGCCCCTTGTCCGCCCTCTGGGCCTCCACCTGTCAAAATCCACTCTTCAAGGTACATCTCAGATGCCGACTCCTTCCTGAAACGCCCAGTGGCCCCCCGGCCATTCGTGACCTCTTCTGCCTTGGAACTGTGGCTTTACCTCTGCTTGCTCTGCCTTCAGTGGGGCTCCAAGGTTTTCCCCACAGTACCCCTCTAATGCCCCAGGTGAATGCCCCGTCTGATCATCGGCTCCAGGGAGCCAGGGTGGCATTTCTGACATCTGTCTTGCCCTTAAAAAGGGTAACAAACTTGTCTCCTATGCCATGAACAACGCGTGCTTGTTTGGCTATCAAAATCATGTTATTTTCCAAAATCATGAGGTGAGATGAACGTTTCAGGAGGATGTGCTTTTGCATGGCTGGGAGCTCCGTCTCTCTCACTGCCAGCCCCAGCAGGGGAGGCACACCCAAATTTCAGAAATTGTAACCAGAACATAAAGACCATAAAGACTGAAAACTGCATCTTGTTCCTAATCCCTGCATCACCACCCGTGTGTTGATTGTAGAAAGAACTTTATATTTGCTCAAATGAATTACATGTTAACATAAGCTCCTAAAAGTCTGAAAATCATTTCTTTCTCAGTAGATATGTTTCCCTTGTAATTGAAGCTACTTGATTAATTTGCTGAATGAAGCTATTTTTTAGAGCTGGCATAAGCCCACCAGCATGGTTCATGTTCCCAAGTTCTAATTTGTGGCGTCCTTAGGAGGTTCTGTTGTATTTCCATTCCAGAAATGTACATATGTTGGAAACAGAGCCAGACCACATTTTATTTTATTTTATGTTTTTTTTGAACACTAGTGGGATGTTCTTTTTATTTTTTAAAATAAATTTATTTATTTGGCTGTGTTGGGTCTTCGTTGCTGCACACAGGCTTTCTCTAGTTGCGACGAGCAGGGGCTACTCTTCGTTGCGGTGCGCGGGCTTCTCATTGCGGTGGCTTCTCTTGTTGCGGAGCACGGGCTCTAGGTGTGTGGGCTTCAGTAGTTGTGGCATGTGGACTCAGTAGTTGTGGTTTGTGGGCTCTAGAGCTCAGGCTCAGTAGTTGTGGCCCACAGGCTTAGTTGGTCCGCAGTATGTGGGATCTTCCTGGACCAGGGCTCGAACCCATGTGCCCTGTATTGGCAGGCGGATTCTTAACCACTGCGCCACCAGGGAAGTCCAGACCACGTTTTAAAATCACTGCATTTGAAGGTGGAAGGGAAGGAGCACTCCCACCTTCATATTTGTTGCCTTCTTTTGCTTTTCAGATTCTCAATCCCTGATGCTAATCTGAGATGGTCCTGCTGCAGCCCAGACAGCCCCCTCCTGGCCCCCGGTGGGCCAGAGCCCAATCACTTCTCTCCGGGGAGAAGTCCCACCCACTCGGAGCAGCCCCCTCAGCTGGGCAGGAGGATGGCGGGGCAGCCACCCTGGCTTCCCTCCCCGTGTGATTTGGTGGCCATGATTTTATCTCCATGCCTCTTCCCTTCATCTGTGGAGCAAGGAAATGGCTATAACGAGCCCACATGGTTGGCAAAGGAGGGAACGTCTGTCACAGGCTGGTCTCCCAGGGAACTGGGCCGAGGCAGGATTTGTGGCAGGAGGTTTACCGAGAGGTGTTCTTGGATCAACATCTTGAGGGGTGAGGGGTCAGGACTGAACAGGAGAAGTGGCAGTGCTGGGAAGGCCTCTGCTGACCCCACACCGAGCCCTGGCCCTGGGACGGCCCTTCACAGTTGTCCCTGTGGAGGTTTCTGGGTCCCCACGTCTGCAGTCATGGGATGTAAGCTGCCCCAGGAAGGGGAGAATCCTTGAGTGTGATGGCTGTCGTCAGCTGAAGCAGTGGGGGGGCCGGCTGGGAGCTGTCAGCATCGACACCCCCCAGCAGCCGGGGATGAGGGGCTCAGACCTGGGGTGGAAGTGGGTCGGGGCAGCGCCCCATAGTGGCCACTGCTCTACGGGAGGCGCCGGCCCCAGAATAAACAGAGGCTATCAGATCACTAAAGCATTCTGCCCAAATGAATAAGGTACAGCCTGGTTATCTCAAGGGTGTGACCTTTTTAAGAATCAAAGTTGCCACTTCACCAAATCCTTGGAGTTGAGGCACTTCAGGGAATGGGGAAAAGTTAAAATGGGGGGCAACCCAAGAGAGATGCAAATTTGCAAGGGGACGGTAACTTGTGGTAGGCACGGAAGTCAAACCTCACTCTGGCTCCATCAGGGGCAACCCGTCACTGTGGAGGCCTCGGAGAGACAGCCCCCTGACAGCCAAGCCCAAGCCTTGGTTCACAAGGGACGGGTCCCATTCCCTGAGGGAGTCCCCAGCACTTCCTCAAGCAGAAAGAACATGTTCAGAAGGCAAACAAGGAAAGGAAAAACCTCCACTTAAGACAAAAAAAGCAAGAAAGCAAACACAGACATAAGATCTTCTTATTTCTGACAAAGGAAGAGTTTGGTGTTCCAGCGGGTAAAGCCAGAACAGGCCCGGGAGTCCTGTTAGTGCGGGCATCCTCGCATCACAGGAAGAAGTGGCCTGGTAAGAATCACTGTCCTCCCAGGACATCGGAAAACTCTGGGCCATCCATGGATTTCCTTCTTCCTCAGCTTTCTCAGACTCGAGCGTTCACAGCTGCCACTCACCACCTCTTCACTGTGGACCCTGTCTCCCCAGGAGTGGCCCTTCCCCAGAAGGAACCACGAAAGAATGTGGCAAACAAACAGAAACTCAGAAAAATACCTTAAAGCTGTTTCCTTCCCAAGACCTGATTTAAGACAGCTTGATTTATAAACATTTCTATAAGCAAATCACCCACTGCATGTCTAACAGATGTCCTATCAAAGAGACAAAGAATTAAAATGCATGAGTTTCTTAAAACTATAGAAAACCAATGTAGAGGATAAAGACCACAGATTAACCACCTGCTGTGGTGAAGCATTTTCCACAGCCAGGCCACGAATCCTTACTATGACCCTATCCCAGAGAGACCGAGGCTCAGAGTACAGGTCTCAGTAAGTGGCAGAGCCTGGATTCCCAACTGAGACTTCAGAGTGAATAAAAAGCCTCGACTCAGCTATACTAAGCTTTTCTGTAGCCAGGTCCTTTGCTGAGTTTGAGATGCATGTACATTTTGGACCCATGGATGCGTCCTCTTTAAAGAGGGTGCGTCGACCTCTGTGTGCCAGCTCCACGATGGTGCTCACACACGTGTTCCCACTGTGGGTAGCAGCTCGGCTCGGCTCCCATCTGATCATAAATCCCTCCAGCCTCCCTGCAGCTTAAATACTAGAGACACAAAGAGAAGCTCTAAAGGCATAATGAGAACAGAAGGCCCTCAGCTGAACTCCCATGCCCTCGGTAATGAGGGGCAGCATGAATCCAGCCTAAAAAGACAGGAGGACCTGGGGCCCAAAGGGGAAGCAAACCACCATCAAACCTCATGGAGTGCCATTTGTCTAGATTGAACCTCTGCTGTGTCCTGAGCCCCAGTCGACCCCACCGGCCCCCTTGCAGTTACCTACACCCCAGCTTAAAGAGAAATGAAGATGGAAGTGCCAGATTCGTTCTGCCCACATCAGTTGGCTGACATCGAGAATACAAACACATGTCCCGCACATGCAAAGACCAGGCCCTCGCATCACGGCCTGGCTTGTATTTTGTGAGACATAATTACAGAAGGAGATTAGACCCGGCAGAGTCTTGGCTCAACCTGAGGTGTTATTACGGAAAGCGAAATGGACAGCACCTCTATGCTGTCCCGACATGGGGTAGCCAAACTTCCCCTGGATGGCCTGTCAAGAGGAGTATTCCCAACGCTGAGTATTTCCCAGTTGGATGAATGTTAATTCATGTATCCCCTTTGCCAACGTCTCGATGCTTAAAAACCCTGTCAAAACACATTTTCTCAGCACATCCATTTGGAAGGCCAGTGTCCTGCCACTGAGTTCTGAATCTGGTATTGCCTTGGGTACAACCTTCTAAATCTTAAGTTTCCAGTTGTTGCTGAGAAATGCCGAACCATTCTAAGGGCATTTTAATTTTTACTGTTGTTATTGTTATGATTAATTTCCCTGTACCTTTAAATTATTTTACCATTGTCTTAGAACATAACAGAAACAGTATCATCTTATTAAAGTAGGTGAACACAAAGAATTTTTTATAAGACACTTTAAAAAATTGATGTGGCTCCTAAAATAGATAGTTTAAGATCTCCTCAAGAGGTGCCCATGTAAGATTTTAAAAAATGAACGAGACCTAAAAGCCCCACAAGAATTAGTGTATTTGTTCTCTTGATCCTATAGTGATTGAGAAACAAAATGTTATAGCTAAACAGGATCTTAAAAATCTGCACCTTAGAAGTCAAAGGACATAAAGGCACTGCAGCAACAGAGTTAACCTCAGATTTTCTTGGAATTTGTTTAAAAATGAAATGCAGTTCATATTCTGGAATACGCCTAAGCTTAGAAAACAGTCCAAATCAAATAGAGCAATCTAAATCTTCACGTTTATTACCAAGGCGAGACTAATTAAAAATGAAAAGGAGTTTTCCTTTTAATGACTTCTGAGACTTTAAAGAGGATAAGTCAAGCATTTTTCTTTCTTTCTCTTTCCGCCCCCCCCTTACCCTCCCCCCATGAATTGACACTTCTGTCCTTATTACAGCAAACCAGCGATCTGGGGGGCAAGCAACTCTGAGATCTAAAATGCAACACTGCCGCAGCCCTGTGATAAAGTTTCCGTCTTCCAATGTGCATGGCAATTAAATAATGTTAACAGCAGAAACAGTCATAAAAATACTAAGCTACACTTAGCCCTAAAGAAGATTCAGTCTTTCTTAGATGCTATGAGAAGCTTGAGGGTTATGCCTGCCCTGCTACCTTACATGGCAAGAGGGCAGGGTCATTTAACCCTGTTAAAAAGGCCAGTTCATTTCTCTCCTCCTTGGACAATGCAGTTACTCTGACTCCCCGATGGGCAGCGTTTATGATTCGTTGCCACTTCTCCCCAAGTCCATCTTCATCAGCACCAATAGCTGAGTCAATCTCCGTCTCCATGATCCCCCCCACCTTCCGACCCCAGCTCCTTGTGAAGATGGCTTCACTTAACTGGGAGGCTGTGATCACCTGTGTGAGGGCAGGGATACAAGGTTCCTTCTTTTAAAGACATCAAACCTAGGGCAGCCGAGCGAGCTTGAGAAGGCAGCCTTCTCCCTCTTCAGCTGATTCGAGAGGGGCCAAAGTGACAGTGTAAAAACGCACAGGAAGGACGTTTGCTCCATGGAGTTAAACATGTTTTCATGTGTCACGTTAAGGTGTCCACAGAGGTGAATGAGGCAGGTCAGTCGCCAGCCGGTCTCGGGCATCCTGGAACACCGCTGCAAAGCGGGAGGCATCAAGTTACATCACCCCCTCCCTAAAGCAGCTCTTCAAAACCCCAGGCTGCACCCCGAAAAATTCAGCCAAAATCTCTGTGGGTGGGACCCGGGCATTCGAAGTCTCCTCCGATGATTCCAAAGTGCAGCCACTGGGAGAATCAGTGTCTTCAAGAAGCTTTGCTTCAGCAGGACTGGCTGAGATGGTCTCTATCCAAGGCACAAAAACCGAGCATTGATTCCAATGGCCGCACATTCGGCTTATTGGGGAGCTGGTGACGAGCACTCGGCCCACAGTGGTGATGTGGGTCTTTTCCGGCATGCAATCTGCAGACCCTGTCTAATATTTTCCATACCGGGCAGTGAGATCACAAACTCCAAAACACTAAATCAAAACCGGAGGCATTACGGGTCTTCAATAAAACTCCATGGCCCATACATGTGGGGAGGGGGGTGGAGAAAATTAAAACCATCACCGAGCTGCGAACATGTTATATATATGTATATGTAGCAGGCATTGAGGTATTGCAGCAATTACAGAGAAAAAGATATCAAGCGGTAACTGCTTAAAAGTGACCAAGTAGCCCAGCAGTAAAAAGTTACTCACAAGTAAAAATCCCATTTGTGCCCGAAAGAAAGCTCCTCATAAAAGACACTTGATTTCTGACAAGAAAATGATTTGAGCAGCATTGCAGGGAGAAATAACATAGGGATCTATATGAAAAGTTAAATGAACATGGAGGAGATCCTACTTTGATGAGAACATACAATTCCAGAGGCCTTTAAGACTTCTGAGCTTACACTAAACCAACCAACCCACAAGCCTGGAACAAAGCCTTTATTCCCAAACAGCAAGGTTTCCAAATAGTATGCTGGATTCAAAAAGCAAAATCATTACCATCTAGTTATGAATGATAATTTTAAGCTTGCAAGAAATGGATAACAGAAAATGGGGGTAGGATGCCTGCTTCACTGTTGGTCTGAGGGGAAGTTGGAAACCCTCTACCAGCAGGTTTCAGAGTTCTTTAGTGCAAACCTCCTAACCACCCTGTTCTAGCACTTGCACTATGAGGTTGGAGAGGACTGATCTTTAATGAGAAATCAGACAGATCCATGTAAATCACAACTGGATGGGCATTTCTTTAGTTCAAGGAAAAGGGCTCTACATGTGTCCTTCAGTTGCCATGTCCTCCATCCATTCTCCAGGTCCTATGTCCATGGAGGATCAGAAATTTCCAAAGCATTCAAGGGCAGCACACTTCAAGCTGGTTCCAATTAGGCTGGCCGGTGTGGATGTCTCACACATGTCAATATTTGCAGCAGAGCAAGTCTGATCCACAGGGGCATCCACTAGGCAGTGGGAGACCCTCGCCCACTGCAGCCTGTGCGAGTCATCCTGTAGGCAGACATGCCATCACTCTCTTGGTCTCCTTTGAAAATGTCCCTTCTGTCCTCTGTACCCCTGTTAGATCTTTCCTTTTCCAAGTGCCCAGACCATGTACAGGAGATATGCCCCATGGACATTTTAAGTTTCCCAAATATTTCCATTTTAATATTGCTGTTTAGACTCTTAGCACTGTCATATAAACACTTCTGAGAGCTCACTGCATAGGTGGAATTTTGACCAGTGCTTGGAGAGCCCTTTGGAGGCTTTTAGTTGATGGAATGAAATGAAATAGATCTAATTACACAGTGTAGGTCATTTTATATAAGGGGAAATTGAAGCTTATCTGATATGCCCATTGCCAGGGAGAGGAGGGAAACTGTGGATTTTGCCCCCGTGAGAATAACCACGAAAGAATTGCAGGGACGCCAGCTGGTCCTTCAGAAAAACTCAAAGAAACCATTTCTTCCTACTTGGCACCAGCTTCCTCTAGTTAATTTTTATCACCCAAATGCGACATTTAAAACGTTTCTACTCCAAAAGAAATGTTACAAATGTAGTAGTCATATCCCTGCATTGCAGGGTAGGAAGTATCTCAGATCCTCGTTTGCTGTGTTCAATTTCCCTCTATTTCTAGTGGGGGTTTCAGGGCAGATTTCTGTTTGCTGATTTTCCCCCCATCCCTCTGAATGGAACCCGGAAACTGTTATTCACACGGACAATACTCATCTATTCTTGTTTGTCCATTTCATTTTAGGAAAATGAAAAAAAACATTTCCTTGCTTCTCTCCCCTTGCATTTCCAAGGACATGCCCCGGTCAGCGCCCAGGGGAACGGCCCCCAGGGGAACAGCCCCCAGGGGAACGGCGTTCCTTCCCATCACTGCCTACTCGACCCGTTTCCAGGCTGGCAACTAAAAGGCGAGGCTAGGCAACCAACTTCAAGGCCAGCGTGGCCACCAGCAGGCCAAGTGGAAACAAGCCTCGGGAATCTGTCTGAGAAGCCTACGGTATTTCTTGTGCCTGGGGCTCTATTTTCATGCTAACTGGCATCATCTTCAACATCTTCCATTCGGGGTCTGGGGAGTCTCTGTGTCCCAATCTGGAGCGGCAGGTGCAGGGCGTGACGCACCCACCCTCTTCCCTGTGAGTCCACTCCGCCGCCTGCAACAGGGCCGGTTCAACCGCGAGTCCTCTTCCCTCCTCCCCTCCCCTCAGGCCCCCAACGCCGCGGTCACTCCGGGTGGGGTTCCGTTGCTTTATCTCACAGTCCCGTTTCCGGCGAGCTAGTTCTCGGTTCGCGCATTCCGTGGGGTTTGCAATTCCCTGATCTGGGCCAGCTCTTCCTCCCTTACGTCTCTGAGCAGCTGTCCACTCCGTACTTACTTCTTACGAGTTTGCGCGGGATCACCTTTGCAAAACTGTGTGAGTGCGGTGGGTGAGGGCACAACATAACCTGGTGCACAAAGCGCTTTCCGTAGCTTGCCCTATTTTATTTTTTAAAGCTAATTTAAAAAGAAAGTGAAGAGACTCGGTTTGACTTTGCTTTCCAACCACACGACTCACGGCACAGTGCACTTCAAATCACAGCAAAATTGCGGGGTGTGGGGCTTCCCTGGTGGCGCAGTGGCTGAGAGTCCGCCTGCCGCTGCAGGGGACGTGGGTTCGTGCCCCGGTCCGGGTAGATCCCACATGCCGCGGAGCGTCTGGGCCCGTGAGCCATGGCCACTGAGCCTGCGCGTCCGGAGCCTGTGCTCCGCAACGGGAGGGGCCACAGCAGTGAGAGGCCCGCGTACCGCAAAAAAAAAAAAAAAAAAAAAAGTGCGGGGTGTGCGCGGAGCCAGGACTCCCCCGGAGCGCGTGCAGGCCCGCAGGCCTGGGGCTCGCGGGCCGGAGGGAGGCCCCGGCATCCCGTCCCCGCTTCCTCGGAGCCCGCGCTGGTCCAGCGTGCCCGGCGGAGGTGGCTGGGTACCGGCGTTCGCCGTTAGTCAGCGGGCTCGGCCCAGGGTCCTCCCGGGATGCTGCCTCTGTTTTCTGCGCTCGGGTCCTTCCAGGTCGCCGAAGCGAAGGGCGCCCGGCCCGACGGTTGCTCCTTCAGCCCCGCGGGACCCGAGCGGGACTTCCTGCTGCTGGTTTAGGTTTCTCCTGAAGCCTTTGCGATGCACGGGCTCCGGGAACACCGCGGTCTATCGCGACTGGCACATTTCGTTTGCGCCCAAATAACTCCCCGATACAGTCCCACCAAAAAACAAAGCGACGCAGGAGACGTGAAGTGGGGTGACTGTCGCTCCAAGGATGACCTTGTCACCGAACCTTTATCTCACAGCCTTAACTTTCGGGTTCTGGGCCCAGGCGGCAAACCGCAGGAGTACTCACCCGTAACCCATCCTGCCTTCCGGGAGGACCGACACCCTCTTCCTGCCTCCTCTTTGCCGCTCGCTTTTGGCACGTAGTTGCTACTCCTTTTTCTGTCCTGGGAAACCCGCGTCAGTCTCCGAAGCCACTCAGGGACCCTCGAATCTGTCCTTCGCCCTCCGGGCTTCCAGCCCCAGCGGGACGCGTTGTCTCCCGGGTCCCGGCGGGCGTCCTTAGCTCCTCTGCCCTGCGTCCCCGGGAGCCGCTCTTCACTTTGTTCCACGCTGCGCCGAGGCGCTCGAAACAACGGAGCCAAACCCAGCCCAGCAGAGACGTGGAACCCGCGAGCTTTTTACCTCTGCGCGCTCAGCACCGACCACGTCGCCGCCCCCTGCCATGGAGGAGACCAAGCTGTATCCCGGGGAGGTGGAAGAGTCTTTTCCTTTCCTTCTGCAAGCCCACTTTTGGGCCACCTCGCTTCCAGCCCAGCCCGCCGCGCGGGAGCCGGTGGAGCCGAGCCGCGGGCCGACAGGGGGCGACAAACTGTAAGCTTTTTGGCGGCGGGCTGGGAGCAGGCTGTCGCGAGCGCTGTGTGGTCCAGCAGCGGGCAGCCGGCGGCTGGAGGGGTGGTGGTGCGAGGGATGTGGGCTGTGAAATGAGGGCCGGCGGGCTCCGACACCCCAGGGAGCCGCCGGCGCAATCCTCCTAGCGTCTCCTCCAGCCCTGGAAGATCTCCACCAAGGGGAGTGGGGAGAAGATGCCGTCCTGGGACCTGGGCTCACCTCCTTGCCCGCGCCCCGCGGTTTACTGGCATAGGTGGGGTGATGCTCCCCTGACAGGGAGATTGGGGCGAACCACCTCTCACCCAGACACCCCAGCTCTATTTGTTCTTCTCCGAGCGCGCCTACGGGGTGGGCGGGGGGGTGGGTAGAAACGGCTTTAGCTGCTTCACCTTATTTTGAGGGCGCACAGGGTTATGGATGCTGCGTTTCCCGGAATAAAACTTTTTGGTCTTCGGCGCCCGACTTGAAATTCAGACAACGAAAGTCTAGATCAGGGGCTAACAGGTTGCAAACCACCTGGAGAGAACTGAGCGGGGCGTATCCCACTGCCCGCAGCCTCGGAGGGCCCCACGTCCATCGGGCACTCAGTGCTCTGCTTGGGGCCTTTGCAGAGTTCCTGGCTTTGCCCACCTTAATCCAAACCACCTTTTCCCCTCTCTGAAACCCGACGCTGCACGGTCGTGGACGGGCCTTATCTTCCAAAGAGTCCCACCCCCAACTCTCGCCAGTGTACTGACTAACCTCTACCGGTCCCTGTGGCCTCCCTGAAGTCCCTGGAGCCCGAGTCTGCACTATGTTTTCTGTGCTGCAGGAAGGGAGAGTCCTTGCTTCTTTTGAACCCGGTTTTTCTTTTTCCGAGGATAATTCTCGGAATTATCTGCCGGGGCCTGTGCACTCCCTCCCGAGAGCAGAGGAGGGAAAGGAGTCAGGGACTTGGTCTCCACTAGTCCCTGCTGCGTTGGTGGAGTCTGTCTGTGCTTCCAGCAGCATCACCGTCCAGGAGCTGCGTGCAGCTTTCTGCCAGCCCCCAAGCGCTTGGACTTTTGGGGCGATGGTGGTGGGGATCACTTCCTTCCTTCTGAGGAGAGCTGGGAGCATACAGGAATCCTAGGAACCAGGGCTTTTCCTAGGCTCCCTCCAAGGCCCCCCTTTCTGCTCCTACACATTCAGTTAAATGCCCTTGGCAATTACTGGCCCCAAGCTCAGAACTCCCAGGTCCCAGTCTTCTGTCAAAACCAGGAGCTTTCTCCCTTTACCTGCTCTCTCCTGAACCCCACCTCAAGGCTCCCTTTGGGACTACCACAGTTAGTGACACAGGCTGGGAAATCTACAACTCGATGTTGATGCAGGATAGAAGTAGAGAAAAGTGTTGATGGTTAATGCTAAGTCCAAAGAGTTCAGGGCTGTGCAAACCCCACTTACAGGAAGGGGAAAGGACCATTCAGTGGTTTAACAAAGACCTCTCGGAAGCCACAGGTGCTGGGTGAAAGATGAGGCCACGCCCCCCCCCCCCCCGCATGGACAGATGCAGGCTTCCAGCTTGGAAGACAAGGAACTGGAACGACCTAGAGCAGGAGCTATAGCGTTTGCCCTCTGGCAGGCCACCAGGACGCCCCTGGGGTCCGGACAGTGTGGGGTCCCTGTTCTGGGGGCAGCAGGTCAGGATCCCTTTCTGACCTGAGTCCTGGGTCACCTCTCTGAGAGAAATGAGTTCAAGTGGGTGGGCCTGTCCACAGGGAGACAGAATCTAGAATGTGCCCCCCTCACATCACTGAAATCACACTACTATCCCAAGGAGTGGGTAGCTGTTAAACATTGTAAAGATCTTCTGAAAGCGAAATTGGGGTGTCAGCCAGAAGTGGGGGCACTCTGGAGTCACTCCATCGCAAACACTTTGGACCCGGCTGGCCAGGCGCCCTGCATTACCCTGGGCTCTCACTGCGACACCAGCACGCTGCCCGCCCGCCCGGAGTTGGGGCGCTGGCACCGCTCTTCCCCTGACTCTGCCCAGGGAGAGGGACGGGAGAGGTAGCCCCACACTGACCACCGTGCCATAACCGACTTTAATCCTCGGATATCTTAGTAGTAATGGCAGCGGAGGTTAGTGATACAACTAAAACCCAAACTAGTACTAGTACTAATAAGTACTCATCAATTTGAAATGACTAGCCCATCATTCTCAAAACCCGAGGGGTGAGGGGCTTCGAGGGAAGCGGAGCAAGTGGAAGGTCCCAGGCCCGGCTGGGGTTAGGACTGTGTGTGTGTGTGTGTGTGTGTGTGTAGGGGGCTGGGTTCCGAAGGAGGGCTGAGGGGAGAGCACAGAAGGAGGGGGTAGAGTTTCAGCGCGGGGAGGGGGGCGCCGGGGCGCAGTGACGGGAACCAATGAGCTGCCAACTCGCGCGTCTCCGGCGTGACTGCCTAGATTGACGTGGAGGACACGTCAAATTGATCCCCGCACTCCGCAGCCTCCCGGTCAGACGAATTTCTCCTAATCGGATGAAGTTCACCCTAGGCCTGGGGTCGCGGGCGTGGAGAGTGTCCTGGGAGCGGGCGGCGGCGGCGGCGGGCGGCGGCGCGCTCGGCAGCGGCTCACGGCGCTCTTCCAGCCCGCGGCCCGGCCGCCGCGGCTCTCGGCTCGCGCGCGCCCTCCCTCTATGCCTCTCCCGCGGCGGCGGCGCCCCAGCTCTCCCGGACCGCGCCGGGCCCAGCCCCGGCCGCCTCGGCGCCAGGCAGCCGGCCGGCCCGCGCGCCATGGGTAAGGGGAGGGCGGACGAGGCGGGGGGTGTCCCGGCGCCTCCCTTCCCTCGCGCCCTCGGTCCCTGGGAGACCAGGTCCCGGGTCCCGGACTGGCCGCGTTCTCCGCACGCCCCCAGCCCCGGGCGTGGGTGGGGGGCGCTCGGCGTGTCGCCGGAGGGGATGTCCCAAGTAGACGCGTCGGAAGTCGCGAAAGGGCACGGAGGGCTGAAGTGCGCGGCTCCCCCCTCCGTGGTCCCTGCGCGCGTGCCAACTCCCGGGACCGGACCGGGTCCGTTTGCTCGGATTCCGAGGACCCGCCGGTCACCTTCGGAGGTGCCCCGGGTGCAGCCCCTGTCCCTGCGCGGCCCCCCTCGGCTAACTCGCCGGTGTTCTTTCCCCTCCCCTCACTCTCGTCGGGCGCGTCCGCAGAGCAGACGTACGGCGAGGTGAACCAGCTGGGCGGCGTGTTCGTCAACGGCCGCCCCCTGCCCAACGCCATCCGCCTGCGCATCGTGGAGCTGGCGCAGCTGGGCATCCGACCCTGTGACATCAGCCGGCAGCTTCGCGTATCCCACGGCTGCGTGAGCAAAATCCTGGCGCGCTACAATGAGACGGGCTCCATCCTGCCCGGGGCCATTGGGGGCAGCAAACCCCGCGTCACTACCCCCAACGTGGTCAAGCACATCCGGGACTACAAGCAGGGCGACCCCGGCATCTTTGCCTGGGAGATCCGCGACCGGCTGCTAGCCGACGGCGTCTGCGACAAGTACAACGTGCCCTCTGTGAGTTCCATCAGCCGCATCCTGCGCAATAAGATTGGCAGCCTGGCGCAGCCCGGCCCGTACGAGGCGAGCAAGCAGCCGCCGCCGCAGCCGGCGCTGCCCTATAACCACATCTACCAGTATCCCTACCCCAGCCCCGTGTCGCCCACGGGCGCCAAGATGGGCAGCCACCACGGGGTCCCGGGCACAGCGGGCCACGTCAGCATTCCCCGTTCATGGCCCTCGGCTCACTCGGTCAGCAATATCCTGGGCATCCGGACGTTTATGGAGCAAACAGGTCAGTGGCGCCGGCCTTCTGTAGCCTTCCTGGAAGGGGCAGAAGTGGAGGGGGGCGAGGCATGCGGGTGAGGGGTCACTCTCGCGGGCCTCCTCCAACCGGTTTTGGCTCAGGGGAGGGCTCCGGGTTGGCCAGGGAGACTGAGGGTCCCGGGCCTTCTGTGGGAGTCCTCGGACATCTTGAACTTTTTATGACAAATATGGAAAATATTTCCCAAATAGAAGAGCAATCACCGACCACAAATTCGGAGGCTTGAAATTGCGCTTTTTCATTCTTGCAAAAAGTATGCAAACCCCTATCGCCAGATCTAAGCCAAACAAACCGCAAAGTCAATTCTGCGACCCTTTCTTAAGATCCCGATCTTTCGGGATCCCTCACCATTCCCCAAAGGGCTCTGTCCCTCCCAGGCCCAAAGGCTCTTTGAGTAAAAGGCGAAGGGACTGGCTGGCCGGTCTTGCTGTGTGGCCTGAATCTCCAGCAGGCCCCGTGGCCTGGCGGGTGACAGGCGCCTGCAGGCTGCAGCCATCCTCAGGGTGAAAGCTCCCACGGATTTGCCCTTTGCTTGCAATCTCTGGGTGTGGAGGGAAGGGACGGGGAGAGGGGGGAAGGTTAGGGGCAGTTTTGGTGAGGGGCTCGGAAGAATGGATGGGGGCCGGGACCGGGTCCGTAGTCTCTTTGCACTGTCCCCTGCCCCCAGCAGCCGGCCAGAGAGTGGCGTGTTCTTAGGTGCGCAGACTCAGACTCAGCGGGAGCATAAGAGGCAAAATTCACCGTAGCCCAAGAGACAGGAGGGGCGTCCAGAAAGAAACTGAAGGCTTAGCTCCAGCGGCTGTGGGCCGCGCCTCCAGGCCGTGCACAGGCTTCATTTCTCCTTGTGGCTCAAACCCAGCCTGGGCCGCAGGCTTGGGCCAAAGCTTCCCATGGAGCGTCCGGTGGGGAGCTAGCGGGGAGGTGACCTCTCCAGGCCTGAGCTCAGATCTGGAGCTTTCTCTTGGTTTTCTGCACACACACGTGTGCGAGGAGCAGACCTGTGCCGGCGACGCTCACGGGCGGCTGGGTTGATGCCTCTTTCTGGAGGCCCGGGATGTCTCTGGAGGGAGTTGTGAGTAGAAACGGCTTCCAGCCCTCCAGACGCTTATTGAGACATTGAGAAGCCCATATAGTTCTCTTGAGCCTGCTGTGGATTTGAACTCGGACCTTTCGGGGCACCGTCTCTGCAAAGTGGAAAAGCCGCCTGGGCGGAGGGTGCCCAGATCTGGCCGTCAGCCTCTCCCTGTCAGAAACTTCCTGTTTCGTGGGAAGCGGGTGGAGACCTGGGAGGAGCGAGGGGCAGGTCCCCAGCACCCTCCCTCTGCCCCGTTGGGAGCAACAGCGAAATCTGGGGTCCCCGCTGCCCTGAGCATCTGCCGCCGGGTGTTCAGAGGAGCCTGGGTCGTGCCTTCGGATCCGGGCTGGGCGCTTGTAGGCACGTGTTTAGATGTCCGGGCCGGAGGGCTGCCCGTGTGCCCAGCGCGGACTCAGATGCCTCTTCTAATCCTCCTGTGTCCCCGCAGGGGCCCTGGGGGGGAGCGAAGGCGCCGCCTACTCCCCGAAGATGGAAGACTGGGCCGGCGTGAACCGCACGGCCTTCCCCGCCAGCCCAGCCGTGAACGGGCTCGAGAAACCTGCCTTGGAGGCAGACATTAAATACACGCAGGTAACTGAGCGCGGGGAAGGAGGTGTCCTTAATCAGGGGAGAGGGAGAGGGAGGGGGGTAGGGAGAAAGAGAAGAGACCCCCTCCACCCCCAGGGGAGGCGAGTTGGGCTGAAGGTTGAGGTCTGGTCTGCGGGCATATTTCTCTCCTTTCCTAGGAGGGGATTGACTTGCCTTTTGCCAAGACACTTTTGCTAAAAAACCTGGGCCCCGTTAACACAAAAGGTTGAGGACTGACTCCCTTTCTGTAAGTCCCGGACGGTGAATATGATGACCCCCTTCACCTTCTGTTATTATTTCTAACAATTTGAGTGGACATCGCTTTGCCACAGTCCTTGCCAGGACAATTAGAGGCCAGACTTCGCATGGGGAATCATTGTGGGGACAGCAGGGAGAATGGGACTCCCCCCACCCCGGTAACTGCCGGTGCTGGAGAAGCCGGCGGGATTGCCCGCTGCCGACGGTCTGTCGCTCCCTCTCCCCGCAGTCGGCCTCCGGCCTCCCCGCGGTGGGCGGCTTCCTCCCGGCCTGCGCCTACCCGGCCTCCAACCAGCACGGTGTGTACAGCTCGCCGGCCGGCGGCTACCTCGCCCCGGGCCCGCCGTGGCCGCCGGCGCAAGGGCCCCCGCTGGCGCCCCCCGGGGCCGGCGTCACCGTACACGGCGGGGAGCTTGCCGCAGCCGTGACCTTCAAGCATCCCAGCCGAGAAGGTGAGGGGCGCGGGCCGGCGGGAGGGGTTCAGACGAATGCTGGAGGATTAGGAAGGGTGCAAAGGAGCAAAGGAGAGAGACAGACAGAGACAGAGACAGAGACAGGAGACAGAAGCTGGAGTGGGTACCGGCATAGATTCTTCCTCTGGGTTACACTTTAAGCCAGAGCAGATTAATTTCTAATAGGTATAAGCTGTGTCCCTAGAAAGGCAGGCAGAGATTGAGAGAGGCCCCAAGACTGTCCCCTAACTTGTATGGATTAAGAAGACCCCCTCTCTGGGTCTCATTTCTCTGTCCGTAGAAGGGTCTAGAAGGCACCCTCCAGGGGCACCTTCCTGTGGCCTGTGGAGCTGTACCTTCTGTGGAGGACCTGCTGTGGCACCTGAACCCCGCAGGTGGGGTTGGACCTGCCCTGGCCTGGACCCCTTCCACGCACTGCCCATCTCTTTCTTCCATGTCCGAGTTTTTTTTTTTTTTTTTTTTTTCCCAAGCAGGCCCTGTTTTCCCCTTGCATTCATCTTCTTCAACACATCCTTTGGGAGAGGAGACAGCATTTCAATCATGTGTCTCTAAGTCTAGACTCTTCTCCTCCTCCTCCATAAATCTGCTCTCTGATAAGCCAACTAACAGATTTGAGGTATTTAATTCATGGTCCACAGTGAGAGGGGCATCTTCTTACACTGACCTTTGGGTTCTAGTTTTTCCTGTAACTTGGGAAAAGCTCACCTGCCCTTGACTCTGCATTTTCCTCACGGTGAAAGGAATGACTGGATTTGCCAATTTCCAACCTGCCTGCTTTTAGGTTCCGAGCGCCAGGAATTTGCAACTTCAACTCTAGGAAAAGGCAGGAGTCACTCCGGGGTGGAGGTGGGGCCTCTCGGCCTCAGTAGCAAAGGTGGCTGAGCACGAACCTGGGGGCTGCGTGGGGCACAAGGATGTTCCAGATTCCCGAAGGGTCTTTGCAGCTGATCTGCCTTATACCCACCCAGGCAGAAGTGGGGGCAGGTGGCACTGGGTAGGCAGAGGAAAGGAGGGGCTTCCTCTTTGGTGATACCCAGGCAAAAACTTTATTTCCAAGTAGTTTCATTGAGACATAATAGCGTGATCTATGAAAGAGAGAGAGAGACAGAAAGAAAGTGAGAGAGAGAGAGGATTAAGATGCCAACATTAACAGTCAAGCGGAGGAACAAAAGTTAAAAATTTTTTTGTCACTTTTTTAGAGCACGAAAATTCTGGAATATCAATTTACAAATATTGAGACTTAGAACTCCTTCAAGCTTTAAATTTAATTTAAATAATAGGAAAATTCCACTTGTTCATTTACAGGAAAATCTAAGTAAAGGGAATTTTAAAAGTCGAGACTCAGAGCTCCTTCGATCTTTCCCTTTAAGGACAGATAAGGGGTCTTAGGGGAAGTGTTTTGCTCAGAGCCTTGTCCTCGGACTTGGACCTACTCGTTTTCTTGACACCTGAGGTTATCTGTTGAATTAGAAATTAAAATGGAATTTACCAAATTATACTCATTAGACTAATCGTTTAACTAAGCAGGTTAATTTGATTTAGAAAAGTGTATCCACAAATTTAAACGATTCCCCCTGGGCTGACCCCAAGTAGCAGGAAGACTTAGAAAAAGGACTCGCTATCTTCAGAGTGATGCGGTCCTTTCCTAACAGAGCCATTCTGTCCCAGGGTATTTCAAGCGCTACCTTAGAAACAAATTATGAAATGTAGGTAATAATCCAAAGGAGAAACACACAGTTCTGAGTTCTAGGCTAACTCTAGTTAATTTGATGGGCAGGGGGTACCCACTGGTGGTTAATTTTCTTTGGAAGATACTTTCCTTTCAGAAATACAGAGCCATTGAATGACACTGGCATTCCTGTCCATTTCACCATTATTTTCACTTCCTATTATGAAACATCCCACCCATTTCCAAAATCTGCAGCAGTAATTAGCTACATTCATTGTTAAATTAATAACAATGTTCTGATCCTGACAGTTCTTTAAAGATCCAAGTAAAGGGTCATCGAATAAATCAGGTCGATCATTGAAAATGATTTCTCCAGCTGCCATACAAATGTTTGTGTTTGAACAGGAACATATAAATAATGAGAATTGCATATCTACTTGGGTTACGGATTTTTACTCTTCTCATTGGCAGAGAAACGGAATTGAAAGATTGCCCCCACCCACAAGTGGTCTTTGAAAAATTACAAAGCAAAGTAATGTGAATCACTGCCTTTAATTTTCGAATCATTGCTTAAGAAATTATCTTCAAAGAAACCTATCCCATAAGACAATTTACTATCATTAATTGTTCATAAGAGTAGTAGGAATAGTGTCTATTGAACTTCTTCAGTAAGAAAAGTTTCTTTACTGAAAGCAGTTTAATATCACGATGGTTCAGTATAAAACAAATACTTCTGATCACCTAGTCCATACACGGACAATATACACATAATAATATATATTATATTTTGTATATGCATATACATATATTTCAATATGTCCTCCACATCAGGTGCAAATGAACATTATTATCCTAAGATAAGCTTAGATGTCAAATTATTCATTACAATTTATTAACTTTATCTTGGTAGAGGGTTGTGAGTCTGGGTTCCCTATTATTTAGGCAAGACCGTGTGATTTACATTTCCCCACGGTGAAAGGAAACTTTAATTCTTAAGGCCTGAGAGCATAGGAAAGTTCCACTTCATCTACAAGTGGAGGGGGGCCCGTGTTCTAGGAATTCCGACCCCTATCCAGACAAGACCATCTCCCTCCCCTTCCCCTTCCAGACAGGTGACAGACCCCATCAGGCATTCCCTCAAGACAAATGGTATTTACAGAGTGTTTTCAGAAACCTCAAAACCTCCCGGCTCTGAGGTCCCTCCCAGCCGGCTTTTGGAAAAACTAAAGATTTGAAAATCAAATTTATAAGATATTGCATAGGCTCAAAGAAGATGTGTCTTTTATATTTGTTAGAGATAACTCGCGGCTTGTTCCAGTCACCCCTGCTCCGGATTAGTTCTTGAAGGATCCTAAAACCGAACTTTGCCAGGAACACTAGGGCGCAAGCGTTGGCCTGAGAGCCCGCCGCCGCCAACCTCGGTCTCCTTTGACACAGCCTTGGGAGACCCCTTTCCAGGACTCCGCTTACATCTCCCCCATCCCCGCCCCGCCCCACCCCAGGGTCCAATATTTTTTAAAAAGCTTGTCCCCATTTCTGCCCATTAAGTTTAAATAGGCTTGCAGAGCGCCTAACGCCGGCCCGAGCCTTCGTGGGGGCCCCGCGACGTACCCACAACGTTGCCCAGATTCCTGCAGGTGGGAAAGGAGGGGCAGAGGGGTCCTATGGGGAGGGACTGGGGCGGGGGAAGAGTTACAAACGCAGCAGCAGGCTCGCCCCCATAGAGTGGAGTGAAATCTGTCTCTGGTCTCCCTGGTGTTTATTTTTCAGGAGTTCATTTTCTCGCCTGTCTCTCAGGCAACCGGCCCTTGGCTGAGAAACCTCCAACTCCGGAGTTGTTTTCTAAACAGGGCCTCACCTCCAAGTGTGTGTACTGGGTGGAATGAAAAGGTCTGAAAACCTCGTCGGCTGAGCGGCCACAACTGTGTTTAGGAAAGAGAGCTGAGAGGCAAGGGAGAGCGAGGGGTCGGTCCTGGAAAGGTCTCCAGACCCCTTCGCCACCTCTGCGAAACCAGATGTGCGCGCGCGCGTCCCTGGCGCAGAGGTGTGGGCCCGGCTCCGCGCGGCCCCGGGGCCGTGCGCCAGAGCCGGGGCGAGGGCAGCTGCAGGAGGAAACAGCCGGGAGCTCCCCCTCACCCCAAACTGAGACGCCTCCAAGCTCCCCCTTTAAAGGAGGACGTGTGGAGGAGAAAAGAAAGTTGAAAATAGGCGCTTTTAGGTATAAATAAGCCTGTGCTTTCCAGCGCAGGAGAAGCCGAGGGGCCGGGCGTCGGGAAAGGGAAAAACAGGGGTTGCACAATCGTGGCGTCAATTTTCTGGCTTCCAGTAGCAAAACTTGGGCCCCTTCCCAAAACCCTAAATAATAGAGCAACTCGCTGAATGCTGCCTAATATGGCAAGTCCACTGTCACTAAATCCGGAGGCCCACAGGCCCCAGGACGTGCTGTGCCCACAGTGATGAGCGCATCTGGATCCCCGGGCCGCGGGGGCAGAACGAAGTCTGCCGCCCGCCTAACGCGCGACCGCCTCCCACGTCGGGGGTGATCCTGGCCACCCTGGGCCCTCCCCGCGGGGCATTTTGGTGACCCACCCCCACTCGATTCCCCCCCGGCCCATCACGGGCCCTGAGCTGCTTTGAGGACCGTGACCTGACGCGCTGGCAGCCTCTTGGGCCGGTGCGCCAGCTGGGTCTGGCGTGGGTGGGGGCTCGGGAGGCGGGGTGCGCGGATCTCAGCTCCCCGCTCCCTCCCCGGTCTGCGATCGGACCACAGCCCCGCCCGTGGCCGCCTGGCTCTGCAGCGCCTCCCTGCGCCCAGCGCCCGCTTTACTGAGCGGCGCGGGGCCCGCGGCGCGGGGCGTCTGCAGGCGGGCCCTGCGCGGAGAGCCGCGACCCAGGCTGGGAGGGCGAGAGGCTTCCGCGGGGCCGCGAAGGGTGGGTGCCGAGGGCTCCGGGGAGCGCGGTCTCGCTGCCTCCTTGCAACCCCGAGATGTGGAGCGCGCGCTGCCCCTTCTCCCCGGGACCCTGCGCTGTCGGCCGTGTTCCCGGGTATCGCGGTCCCCGGGTCTCCCGCTCTGCGCAGCTCCCGGCAGTGACCCCACGCCGTGTGCTTCCTCCCGCAGTGGCCGACCGGAAGCCGCCCAGCCCCGGCGGCAAGGCCCCCGACGGCCTCGGGAGCTTACACGGACTGCCCGTCCCGGCCTCGACCTCCTAGGGCCGCGCGTCCGTGAGCCGAGCCCAAGCCCGAGCCCGGAGGCGGCGGCGGAGCGGCGGGCGCAGTGGGGCGCGGACCCGAGGACTCGCCGCGGCCGAAGTGCCCATCAGCCCCGGCCTCGCCCGGCCCCGCGCCCGGCAGCCGCGCTTCCTCCATCGGCCGGGGTTTTCGGCTTCTCTGAACTTTGGCTTCAGACTGTTGCATCTTCGTCGCCGCGACCTTTGCTCTGACGTGGCCTCCCTCGTCCAGCGGGCCTCCAGCGTCTTTTCCTAGTTCTCCCCGGGCTGTTTGGCGCCGCCCCTCCCTCCCTTTCTCTCCCTTCCCCTCTCTCCCTCTTTCCCGCTCTGCCTCGCTTCCCTTCTTCCTCCCTTTCTTCCCTCCTTCCTCCTGAGCCTCCTTTCCTTCCCCACCTTCGCCCTCTTCATTTTCCTCTCTATCTCGCTTCCTTTCCTCCCTCCGTCTCCCCGTCTACGTGGGCTCCCTTTCCTGTGGTCCAGCCGGGTCCGCCGTCTTCTCTCCTTGGCCTTTACAAGTCACGACTCTGCCTCTCCTTATTGGCACTGCCCGGACCCTCACCCCCTTGCCGAGAGCACCAGACCAGTCTCCATGACAGGCCCTCCTCTCTTTAGCCTCCACCCCATCCGGGGGCCCCAGCCCTCACCGAGGGGCTCCAACCTGGGAAATGGAGAAGCCACAGTTTTTATTTCATATTTTTATAACCATGAACCCAGACAAAACCTTGGTGAACTGTCCCTTCTTCTCCCCCCCCCCAAGGATATTATCAGGAAATATTCTTCTTTGGATGTTTTCTCAGTGCCCAGCGGCTGGGCTTCTCTTTGCTTCCTCTGAGATGATGTCACCCCAAAGAAGACTGGGGTAGGAGTAGGGGCACTGGGGCCACTGTGTTTTCTGTAGTTAGAAAACCATGCGTGCCCTGGGGGTGCCCCCTCCTACCCCTCCACACCCAACAGGAGGGAATCTGGCATATGGCAGACGCATCAGCACTGTTTTTTGGTGCTCAGGGGTCAGCACATGTGTTAATTTAAACGACAAACTGCTTCCGGGTACAAAGGTGCAATCTGGCTTCTGGCTTGCAAAGGGATGGGGGTCAGGAAAATCCAGAAAGTGTCTTCTAGAGCAGGACACAAGCTCCGTTCACTGCTCCCAAGTTCAGGAGCACTGGTGGCAGGACCCTGGACATAAAACTTCAATCTCTGTAGTCAGAAAAATGTCACTGGTGAGAGTCTGACATCACCTGTTAACCATGGCTACCTTTGAATAAAGGAAAGCATCTGTATGTGTGCTTTGTAAGGGTAAGCAAGTCTGTGTCCAGACTGGAGTGTTGTATAGGTATGTCTCAATGACTTAGCCCCTGGGTTTCCAGCATAAACACTATTGAGAGGGAATTGTTCTGGGACTTCCCTGGCAGTCCAGTGGTTAAGATCCCATGCTTCCAACGCAGGGGGCACGGGTTCGATCCCTGGTTGGGGGAACTAAGATCCTGCAAAGAGGGATTTGTTTTATTGGTTTACTCCTTAACACTTTGTAACCCAGGTTGAGGTGGAAGAGAAAATGAGAGGGGAGGAACATTTTCAGGGATGGTCCCTGGAAACTCGAGGTAGAGAGACAGAATGCAGAAACCATCCTAAAATGAAGTTAATTCTTAGAGAGAAAAAATGGGCAGAAGGCAGTGAGGAACAATGGAGGACTTTCCCAGAACATTTTTTAACATTCTAAAGCTAAAGAAAACGATCACAGGCTACCAAATAACCTAGGGATTTCTCACTACAGAGGAGTCTCTGGCTACTTGTTTTGTTTTTCCTCCCACTGTTTGCTTTTCTAAAACTGAGAGCAGAGATTTTCGAATTGAAGATTTTGCTTGTAAGTGGAGCTGTCGGCTTGGAGGGAACCGGTGGGGGAATTATTCTCATTGCATCTCACTGCAATAGTACCTGCTGGAGGCATTCATCAAAACTAATGAAAAGAATACCTGCTTCTTTTCATATAGAGGCTTTTCTTCCCAGGTCTTCAAAGTCTCTGCTTATACAAAACGTTCCATTTTATAAACAGGAATATTGAGGGTTAGAGACCTAGTTTATTTCTCTGGACCACATACAGCAAGCTTTGGATCACAGGGTTTGGACATGGAAACTGGGTGATACCATCTCATTAGAGAGCCAGGATTGGGGCTCAGACTTTGAGCCTGGGGTCCTCAGCCTTCTGTGCCAGCATTTCCTGCAGAGAGGCTGCCCATAATGATAACAGGAATAAAGTATTTAGATGAGCTTGACGTGCTCAGTCGTCCACAGCATCTCACACATCCATCCTTGCTGCCTGGAGGACTGGCTGGCTTGGGCCAGGAAGAAAGCACCTCACCTTTTCGGAAGAAATGAGAAGAATCCATCTCTCATTGCTGTCATCCTTTTTTTCTCTGCCATTGTTGTGCTCTGTGTATGGGCTGACTGGGATCAGGGGTGAGAAGAGCTGGAAAATGCAGTCCAGGAAGGATGGAGGCTGCCACCTGCAAAGGGAGGCACTTTCCAAGTCTGTCCCCCGCAGCTCCCCGTGTGCTGTGGCTGGAGGAGGGCCTTCCAGGGTCGCCGGCGCTGAGGGCGCATTCACAGAGGATGGACAGCATCTGGTCAGAGGGCCAGCACGCTTTGTCATGTCCTGAGGGATACGCAGGGCTCTCCCTCCTCCCTGGAGGCTGCGGGCCCTGGAAAGTCCCAGTGAGCTTAGGTGAAATCCCTGTTCCATTCAGTGGGGAGGAGGCCTGTGACTTCGCCAAGCCTCGGTGTCCTGTCTGTGAAATGCACCCTCCCATGCGGTGACACCACTGGCCTGCTGGAAGCCCAGCCCTGGTGTTGCTTCACCTGTCTGGAGATGATTCTTTTTTCGCATTTAACAAAGGGCAGGGGAGTCGTTTTTATGGTTGATGGAAGGACTCAGAATTGAAACACTTTTCAAAAGAGCCCATTAAGGATTGCATTTTTGTTCTCCCTGCATGTTGGTCTGTCTGTTCTGGGGACTCATGATAAGGTTACAAAGTACCATGTCGGGTAGAATAATTTGAGAAAGAATCACTCTCTAGAGGCAATTTGCACTAGTACCTGCCTTTTATTATTTTTTAATTTAAGAATAAATTTTTAAAAATAAAGTACCAAAAATAAAATAAACAGAAAATGACATGTAACCACTCAAATAACCCTTGGATTTGTTAAAAGAATGAAAGTAATATATGTACATCGTTAGAAAATTCTAGCAGCACAGAAACATTGAAATGAAAAGTGAAAGTTTCTTCCTGTCCTCATCTCTGTCCTTAAAGGTGGACGCTGTTACAGTTTTTTAATGATTCCTTCCAGGAAAAAAAATGCAGACAGCAGAACTCTGTTTCTGTGTTTGTGCTTTAAAGGTACATACAGCGCTGTGCTGGGTGCACACAGATGGGGTCTGGAGATCTGATCTTTGCACACCGCCAGCTCTAGCATATTCACTTTATTCTCTTGAATGGATGCATATCAACAAGGGTTTATTAGAAACAGAGTATTTGTAAAGAGGGCCAGCTTCGTGCTTTAAATGAATAAAGACTGGGTTTTGTGGCATTCATGATTGGAGAAAGGGCTTAGAATGGATTGTAAAAACTTCCCTAGGAAAGGTGGCAGCTTTGGGGCAAGGAGGAAAGAAAGCAAACCAAAGGACAGGAGACACAGAGGTTTGTCCTTCCTGAAGACATCCTGGCTTGTCCTACAGATCACCCAACGATGCTCAAAGCTGCCAGGGGCTGAAGAATGCAGTTTTCCTTTCTTTGAAAGGACACCATCTCTCTAGGTCAGGAAAGAGAGACAGAGACAAAGTGGTGGGGAAGACCCTCGTTTGAAGAAATACTGGATAGGAATAAAATGTAAACATCCAACAATGGCACGAGCATTCTTTTTACTTATCCCCAATTCACTTGAAAACCATGTGGCGTTAATCTCCTGTTGGGTGGACCCCACTCATTGACAACTGTGTTTCCCTGTTTGCTTGTTTCTTGACTTCTGTCAAGGAGGACGGGATTTATTTAATGGAGCGATGGTCTGGGTTAAAGCCCACTGGCATCAGTTCCTCTAGGTAGAATTATACTGGCCAGGGTTTCTTTTCAAAAGAAACTCTACCTGCTCCACGTTAGGCCAGGTAATATGAATTTAGAATCTTGCGAAAATGTGCCCGAGGAACTCAGCTCAAAGGGTTGTGCATCCAGGCAGGCTATGTAATGAGAAACATTTGATTCTCTTCTTTTAATGGGCGGGAATTACGTACAAAATGGTATTTGGTCTTCACCTTGACCTTGCTGTTTGAACTATAGCCTCACTCACTGTGGCTGAGATATTTCTAGCCAAACTATTAGATCTCAAACTTAAAAAAGAACAGAGTAAGAAGGAATCACACTGTCTTCTTTTTTCAAGGCAATAACAGGGAAACCACACATTTAGTAACAATCCAACTTGGGAATTCTAAACACTTGGAACAATTATACTCAATTTAGTCTAGTCTCTTCTTTGGAGTTGAAACCAGTTGAAACCCCTGTTTCACTCTAAAGAGCTCTTCTCCAGGAGAGCAGTCTGCGATCCTCGTTGGAACACACATCTGTTTCTGGGCTGGCCAAGTCCAAAAGTGGAATCCCAATTACAGTTTTCATGGGTGATGGAATTTCAACTGCATTACAATTTAACCACCTGGGTTGCCTTCACCCTTTTTCTTCTTGAGGATGAAATAAGCTGATCAAGTGTTCACTCAGCTATTAAATTACATTTCCATCCTGTAACATTCTATTTCCTTTTACTCTAGTGAGATATATGGACTGGATGGATTATCTCCAGTGTCTTATATTGACCATACAACTTTCACTTTTGGGACATTCTTCCGGTCACTGGTGGATGTGGTCTTAGCTTTATAAGATTTAATTTTACCCCAAACAGACAAAAAAAATTCTTTAATTAGATGTTTTTAATTTCACAACAAACCTCTTGGATGAAAAAATGAGAAAGATATTTGAATGAATTGAAGGAAATTGATCTTTTAAAAAGAGTTGAAATTGGGACTGGAAGCTTGTGAAACATAAACAAAACAAAAACAAAAAAACAAACAAATTCTCCTTTGGCAAACAAGCCGTGATATGATTAACTAGATCTGAGAAGCGACGGTATCATTCTGGCCACCAGGGGGAGCACACATTGTTCCACCAAGATAAAGATGAATACAAAGATAACACTAAATATACAAAAAATTCGTCATTCTGTTCAAGTGGTAACCTGTCCAGTTGTGAACAACACCTGTTTACAAGAGGAGTTCTCTTCCTGTTGTGATTATTATTGTATTTGATAATCAGTTGCTTTGATTCTGGAACAAACAGGACAGGCTCGGCATATATAGTGAAAAACAGGTTTTCTAGGCTCATCCACGTGGGAATTATTAAATAAGTTAGATGAGAATCAAGATCACTTTAGAAATAAGTTTCACCTCTAAATTTGACTCTAAGAGATACATATATTCAATGCTTTGAATCTAGAACAAATAGGAGTTTTAAAGAGCAACCTGTCAAAACTGATGTCTTCAGGAAATGAATTTTATCTGTATTCGTGCAATTTTGATACTTTTGATTAATTTGGGTTCGACTCTTCCCAATTTTAAGCATTTTTAGCAATCTTTTTGAGGTTCTTAATCATTTAAAATCATGATTCACATTTAAAGTAAGGGGCGACCTTTTGTAGAGAGGTAGAAAATGACTATTTCTTCCCTTTTGTATTTGTTTTAGGATAAAGTCCTTAAAGATCACTTACAGTTGGGGTAAAGAGAATTTCCTCCTTAGCTTAAAAAGCGGGGGAGCTCTCTGATTGTCTTTCACCTGCACTTTTACATGTATTAGACTCAGACTACCAGCTGTGGAACCCCCCTGCCCCCCACCCCACCCGAGGGACGTAACCTGGGAAGAGATGGGTAAGGGGTGACTAAAAGGTGGCACAGTTGTCTGGGTTCAAATCTCGGTTTTACTGTTTAGCAGCTGTGTCACTTTGGTCAAGTTTTGACAAAACTTGACAGCCTTGGTTTTCTTGTCTGTTTAATGGGACTAATAGCTCCCTCCCTGGGCAGTTGTGAGGATTAAATTTGATAATATGTAAAGAGCAGAGACTCGGTTTGGGTTCTGCTCATTTGTTATTAGTATTGTTATTATCATTTTCTCCCTTTTCTCAGGCACATCAACATTTTAGGGTGAATTCAATCATGTCCCACCCTGCAGACCATATTTGCTGTCTATCAGATTTGTGAAAGGTACAGAGGCCATCGAGACTGCCAGTGCTAGTCTCTGAATTGACTGGAACTTTCCACAGCATCAGAGGGAGCTGCCACTGTCAGCTACTTATCAAATCTGATAGCCCTGAGACGTTCACCAAGACCTTAGGAGTGCTTGATGAATCTATGGCTAGCCCTGTGGGGATCAGTGATGGCCCAGGAGCCACCATGACTGCACTGAAGTAGATTTTGTGTGGCTAGTCCACTTACATCAATGTTATGTGACCATGTTTCCTGTCATGTCAGGAGGCTGGAAACTGATGTACAGAGACCTCAACCTACTCCGTTGCCCTCAAGGGGGTTAAACAGCTTGTTGCCTCTGCTGCTTACCTTAGCGCGCTGATTATGGGAGCTGCTTGGGCTCCGGCTGTGTCTTCCTGTTCTTTGCTGAGTAAATGAATTTTGAGTCAAAGTCATCTCATTCCTGACTCCATCCCTCTGGCCATGACGTAAAGAGGTAGCTCCGAAAGCCTTCAACTTGGTACCTTCAGGAAGAATTGCACTGATGGTCTCCTCCCTTGGAAGACCGAGTCAGACTTTTAGGAGAGGAAAAGACCTATCCGCTTCAGGTGTCCATTTTGGAGTTGGAAGTGTAGGTGAAATCTTCATCTATTGCTGAAATTTAATTAGAGGGAATCCACAAATGCTCAAAGCTTTAAGAAAACACACACCAAATCCGTGTGACAAAATAACATTTAAAAGGTAGCTGTAGGATCAAGTATTTTAGTGATATGCACCTCCATCCATCCAGATCTTCTTACCTAACAATGCTTCTTTGCTCTAGAGGGTGACCTCGGATTTATTCTGAATGTTTGTAGCCTTATCAGTTGTGGAAAGTGCATGTTAACTGAATATGGCAGTTGGGTTCTGACATGAATTTGTTTGGAGTTTTTTCTCGCAAACCGGATGTTTTCCAAAGCAAACAAAGACATTAAAAGATTTATAAAAAGACTCTGTCACACATTGTGAAGTGCAAAGTGTAAATGAATTTTTATAAGCATATGGATTTCATCTTTTAAGTAATATGCATGAATTTAAAAATTAAAAGAAATTGTGCTGGCTACAATGTGTTTTTAGTTCTCATTTAGACTTGAAAAATAATCAGAGGTGCCTAAAATATTCAAAAGCCAGCAGACTCCTGCATCTTATGATGTCATTTGAACCATGGGATGATTAATATGGCCGCCCAAGGAATGCTTTTTTGAACGACGCTTCAGAGTGGCACTTGCCATTTGAATTCATTGGACTCATTTCTTCTTGTACCTCCTTCCAGGTTGCTCTGCCCAGCGTACTATCACTCTCTTTTAAATTTGGATAACACCATCGTCAAGTCAAACACCTGAGGCATTTTGATAATATTTACACTGAGGCAGAAGAAGCCTGAGAGAGGAAAAAAGCGCAGGGAAAACAATGTTTGGGTCCTTATGGTCCCACAGAATGGATTCTTTCAAGAATGTAAATAACGCTTATACCTTAGAATCAAAGATCTATCAGTTCCGTCAGGAAGGTAGCCAACAGTTTATTTTGAATTGTCATGATAACATCGCCTTTGAGAATTATTCAGGTTGTACTAGGCTCAGCATCAGAAGAAATTTTGGCTGCAAGAATTTCATTCCATTGAGTTAAATGAAAACAAATTAGCATAGGTTTTTTTCTTGCGAGCTCCACTTTTGGTTGTGATGTTATCAGTGGCTGTAACTGTGGTGAGTATTGGTCCCGTAAGAGATTTCTTTTGAAAGTTTACTACACATGAAAACAATAAATGGTCTAGTTAGCTTCCATCTGTTTTTATCAGCGTGGAGCCTTTAAACTCAGGATTCCTTGGATAAAAATAAAATTCCCAGACCCTCACACATGTAAAGTATTCCTGTTTCAAAATAAGTATTATGGCTGAAAAAAAAGAGGTAGTATTGGGCGAAAAAGTTTTAGTCTTGAAAGAGCCATCATTTTTCTTATGGGGCACCCTGGTATAGGTAGAAATGTTAGTCCCGTGTTTGTCCCAAGCTGTTCTAGCAGAGATAGAAAGACACAGCATCAATGTGACTCCCTCCACCCCCGATAGGAAAAGCTAATATTTATTATGCACTTACTAGGCACCATGTATGCTTTAAAGTACTTTGTGAATATGTCCTAATTCAGTCCTCGCTTGGGGGAGGTGCTACCTCTGTTCTCATCAGCAGATGAAGAAGTTGAGGAACAGGACAGAGATGTAACATGACTTGCCTGAGGGCACCCGACTAGTCATGGCAGGTCCAGAACCTGAGTCCATACCCTTTGGCCTCAGAGCCTGCACTTAATCCTTGCAAAACCAGGATATTCTGATAATCCCCTCCTTTCCCTGCCTGAGTGGAGAGTCTCTGCTCTTGATGTCTTACCTGCTTCTGATGTCTGTATGATGTTACACTTGTAGAGTCCCTACCCTTGGGATTGGCTTCAAGGAAAGGCAGATTTATCATACGTACCTGACATTTGCAACATTACAGTATAGATGTATCAGCTATCTATTGCTGTGTAACAAACCATTCCAAAATATAGTGGCTTAAAGCAAAAACAATGTATTATTTCTCATGATTCTGTTGGTTGGCTGGTCTCCCCTGGGCTCACTTACGAAGCTGCATTCAGCTGGAGTTGGCTGGGCTGGCAGGTGCAAGGTGGCTTCATTTCCATGACTGACAGTTGGTGCTAACTGTTGACTGTATCTCCTTAGGTCTGCTCTGCACGGTCCCCTCTCAGGCAGTGAGCTAGACCAGCTTCCCAACCTAGCAATCCCAGGGCAATAGCCCAAGAGGGCAAAAGTGGAAACTGCAAGGTCTCTCAAAGTCTAGCCTTGAAAGTCCCCAGCCTTCTATTGGTCAAAGCAAGTCACAAGGCCAACTCAGACACTAGAGGTGATCAAATAGTCTCCACCTCTTTATTTGAGAACAGCAAAGTCAATTGCAAAGGGGCCTGCATACTCGGTTGGGAGGAATTTATGATCAATTTTTGCAACCTACTACAGTAGACACCATTTATATACATATACTTAGGTATGTAGATATTGCACATACAATATATATTACATATATGTTTATGTAATGTATATATTATATATAATGCATATGTTATTGTATGTTATATATAACAGTACATACATGTAATATATATTAAAATAATGTATATAATATATATGTTATATATATTAATATATGTAATATATTAAAAGGATTACCAATTCCTTTTTTTTTTATTACGGTATAGTTGTTTTACAATGTTGTGTTAGTATCTACTGTACAGCAAAGTGGAGTTCCCTGTGCTATACAGCAGATTCTCTTTAGTTATCTACTTTATACATATTAGTGTATATATGTCAACCCCAATCTCCCAATTCATCCCACCTCCCCTCCCCCCTTTGGTGTCCATACGTTTGTTCTCTACATCTGTGTCTCTATTTCTGCCTTGCAAACCTGTTCATCTGTACTATTTTCTAGTTTTCACATATATGCGTTAATATATTTCTAAGTAATCATAAAAAAATACAGGTTTTACAATATTGTATTGACAATGTCATCTTTAATCACTTGGAAGTCACCTTGGCGTCTTGTTTCAGGGTTCTTATTAAGAACATTGACAATCATTGTCTAAAACAAACATGAGGTATGGAATCGGGGGCACACCCGGATTTTTATCAAATTAGATCTGACTGAGAAGAATGAATACATTTTTTTTAAACTTCTATCCAGTTGTCTGTATCCTGAAGGGAACATGGGAAGTATGAAAAGTTATGGTTGTTCGGTGTTTTATTTTAGTATCTATACATAGACAGTAAACTGGAGAGATGAGGAAGTCATATATGTATATGGCTATATACACATATACCTCTCGATTTTGGCTTTAATCACGTAGTCAGTTCAATTCTTGCTTTCAGACTTTGCCCTGGGCCTGGAGGCAGCTGTGAAAGCAGATAAGTAACACACAGTACTATGAACAGGTCATTTTAGCTTTATTTCTAGTAGGATCGAAAGTAGAGGGTTAACTAAATGCCAAAGCCCTTAATTCCAGCCTTGAAACACTGTCGGGAGGAGGCCGGGCTTAAGTACGTACCCGAAATGCTGGCTGTGTCCACGGAGCCTGAACACTTATGTTTTTGAGATTCATGTTGCTGAATCCTTAATGTTCTATGCAAGAATTTCTTTTTTCTTTTATTTTTTATTGAGGCCTGGCATTCAGCTAAGAACTAGGAAAACAACCTGCTGTTTATACAGAGAAGGGGAAAAAAATCCTTGTCCTTAGCTGAAAACAGAGTAGTTGTACTTCCCTCAGCCCTGAAGTATGGGCTTTTGCAAGTTCAGTTATATTTGGGAGTCCTGGGTCTTTTACAAGCAGGAGGCCCATTTTAAGGGCGAGGGAAGTGCCAGACCACCATGTGAGCCTCCGCACGGCCTTCCCAAATCCAGATTTTCTCTCGTAATATCTGTAGAAGGTGAGGCCTGGGATCGCGGTGCTAGAACAATGTGGAGGTCAAGCAGGGGGCTGGGGATTCAGACCTGACTTTAGCCCTCGTTCACTGCTAACAGACTGTGTTACCTGGAGAATTGACTCCGTCTCTCCCTCAGGACTCTGGTTCCTCATCTGTAAGTTGGGTCTGTACAATGCCTGTCCCATGGGGTTGCCATGAGAGCCACAACTAACCTTCCCTGTAAGTGCCCTTAGCCCAGCATCTTAAGAGGATGGCCATCATTAGTGGTTGGCGGTTAGTATTTAAATTTGGAGCTATGTCTTTGGGATCTTCAAAGACAACAGACTTCAGATATCACCCTCAAGTTGTTTGCAGAACTTTCAGCCTGATAATCTCCTTCCGCCCGCGACCCTCCCCCCATCCCAGTAGATTCAGCAAATTTAGTTAAAAAGAACACCGTCACGACCATTTAGCAACTCAAGTGAAAAACTCATGAAACATTTTTGGATGGACTTGATTGACCTAACTGGTCAAAGGTATTGATCTGGAAGAACTGGGCTCTATGTTCTGGGTGGGGTGTTCATGGGCTTTTGACCTGTGTAGTCACACAGGGTTCCATGCTTAGAAGGACCCCATACTTGGTTCGGTGCTCTGTTGTTGGTCTCTTGAAATTCTTAATAATGTTTTTCAAGGTAGATGAATGCATTAATTTTTTAAAATTAATTTCGTATTGAAGTATAGATGACTTGCAATGCTGTGTTAGTTTCTGTTCTACAGCAAAGTGAATCAGTTATACATATACAGATATCCACTCTTTTTTAGATTCTATTCCCATTTAAGTCATTACAGAGTATTGAATAGGGTTCCCTGTGCTATACGGTAGGTTCTTATTAGTTATCTATTTTATGTATAGTAGTGTGTATAAGTCAGTCCCAATCTCCCAATTTATCCCTCCCCCACCTTTCCCCCTCGGTAACCGTAAGTTTGTTTTCTACGTCTGTGACTCTATTTCTGTTTTGTACATAGGTTCATTTGTACCATTTTTTTAGATTCCACATATAAGCAATATCATATGACATTTGTCTTTCTCTGTCTGACTTACTTCACTCAGTATGACAATCTCTAGGTCCATCCATGTTGCTGCAAATGGCATTCTGAAAGTCTTAATAATTTTTGAACAAGGGGCCCCAATTTTCTTTTTGTACAGGACCCTGAAATTATGGAACTGGTCCCAGTCCCAGGAAAGACATTTTAAAAGGCAGTGAAGGCTGAGCTAGTCCTGGAGAAGGTTGACCAAGACCTTGACTGGCCCCTGGACATGACTGTGACTTAAGAGCCTGTGGGAGGACAGACTTTTCTGGATGTCAGAGTGGCTGGCTTTTACTTTCTATCCTGACAAAATAATTTTTTTAAACACTGATGGAACAAATAAGACTCTAACAGAGTTTTCCCAATCTGTAAAGACAATTTTGTACTCTTTGAGATAGTTACAAATACCTCTTTCCCTCTGAGGTAGGACTTTCTATATAAGATATTAAAAACACAAGTCACAAAGGAAAAGCCTGAGAGATTTGACTACATACAAATGAAAACATCAGCTTATTTAAAAGTATTGTAAATCAAGTTCAAAGACAAAGGATAGTTTTGGGAAAATAGCAATCAGTAGGGGAAAGATGATCACTGCCTTAGAAAATGGACCACTGAAAATAACAGGAGTTAGACAGCAGTCACACAGGATAAGAGCAAATGTGCAATAAGCAAGTGAGACAAAATCACACTTCAGTAGGAACCAAAGGAAGGCAAAATAAAACTGGTTATCAGTGTTCCTTTGTTCACTGAATACACAAAGATTCTTTTAAAACACGGAGGGGCTGGGAGCAGGGGGGCTGCTGGGCCGAGGGAGGAGAGGTTGCTGCTGCTGTTTGCGGAGCCCAGTCTGATGACAGTCTCTCAGGGTGGGGTCCTCAGAAGTGGACTCCGATGGAGATTAGCATGAGGGGTGCCTATCTGGGAGGGCTGTTGGCATCACAGGCCCGGAAGGGAGGCAAGGATGCAGGACAGGCTGCGGGAGAGCTGCCTGGGTGAGAGCTCTGAGGATGGAATGGCCCTCCAGGGCTGTCCCAGACTGTGGGAGAGGGTCAGGATGTTCCATCCCTGAAGTGGGTCACCTTGGGACAAGGGGGCAGGCTGCTCTCTGCAGCTAAGTCACTCGTAAAGGCTGCACGGACTTCATGCCCGTTGCACTGTTAGCCCGACGTGGTGGGCCCTGCGCTCTGCACACTCCACGCCATCAGGGTCGGAGAACGGAGGAGCTACGAGGTCGAGGACACTTGGGGGTGCCTTCCGAGCTTCTCGAGGGCAAGTCAGTGCCTGTGGCAATCGCGAGCTGGGGACCGGGGCCAGCAAGTGCAGAACTGGGTGTGACACGTCCATCCGTTGTTGGGCAGCAGCTAAGTCCCCCTGCGCCTGCCCAGAGGCCACGCTGGCTGCTCCCGGTTGAGATTTCCCTGATGGATTTCTTGCAGCTTTTCTAGGCCTACCCGCAAATATCAATTCACTGTATGCTTACATTTTTGCAAAATAAGTATTTACAGGGGCTAAGCAAAGAGCTGGAAGTAGATAGAACATAGAGCATTGAAAATGCTGTGCGAAGCGATAGCCTAGGAGTTTTAAAAAACAATCTACTCGTAGTTTGAAAATTTTCCAGTAAAGGTCATGTTCATTTACTAAGACAAAGTATATTTTTTATTTCTACTAAAAGTGGTATAAGAGGGAATAAAGAAAAACTGCCAAAATCAAATAACTTAAGTATAAGATACTTAAAAATTTGGGCTAATGACATTAGGAATAAAGAAGGTTTACAATAAAAAGGAATTAAAAATTCAAGAAACTTAACCATAATAGAAGAGAACAGCAAAAGAATAAAATAGGGAGGATATAAAAAAAAGTGAGAAAGGAAGGTACATAGAGAATCATGTCAAGAAGAATGTAGAAGAATAACTTTATTAATGCAATTTTTCTTCTGTGAAACAGGAAGTTATCTTAGAAGGCTAAAGTTTATTGTGAAAACATTCAGAATGAGAAAAAAAGTGAATTCAAAAGATTTCATCCATCAGTGGTAGTAATAACATTTTAAATCAACACTGGAATTTGAATTTTTAAAAGTGAATTATTGATTTTTTAAAGAAAAATATTTTAGAATTTTTTAAGAAAAATCAAGGCAAAATGTTCTAGTCTTCTACTATTCAAACTTTACCATCAGTGGGACTTAGGACAGTAGCATTTTCTTCACACAGGAGCAGAAAAACAATGGAATGGAAAATATAATTTAGAAAATAAATGGATCCACTTAATTTTATTAGGAAAACAGAGGGAAGAAAAACATTACCAGTAGGAATGAAATTTACAAATTTAGCTATGTTGAAAAATTTCCCAGCAATCTAAACTTTTGGTTTTCAAATGTTTCAAGTTGGAGAACTGCTTTTGTTTTAGTTTTCCCCAAAGGGAATCTTTCTGCAGAGGCCCACTGTGTGGAGCAGGTAACAATGAAATGATGGCAGGGGTGGAGACTGGACCATCCACCCTATCAGTTATAGAATCTCCTTTCTCCTTTTCTCTCTTTCCAGCAGCCTCCCTTTCCAATCTAAAGCATATATATTTGTACTTCTGTGATAACAGATCTGAAAGCCCTTGAGATCCCCACATGGCACCCCCCTCAAATGGCCTTTTACAGTCCACATAATTGGGCAAGTATTACATTTAAACTTCCTCCACAGGCCCAGAAATATGCCCCTCAAATCATAAAAAGTCTCATTTATATCATGGAAATCAAACCTAAAAACACACCAATGTTGTCTTCTCTTAGGAAGATTTAAGTTTCCAGAGGAAATGACCAGAGTTGTTTACTGAAACCTGCATGTCATGTGTTGAATTGTGTCATCCCAAGAGATAAGCTGAAATCTTTAGCCCCAGTACTTGTGAAGGTGATCCTATTTGGAGACAGGGTCTTTGCAGATGTAATCAAGTTAAGATGAGGTCGTTTAGGTGGGTCATAATCCAACATGACTGGCATTCTGATAAGGAGAGGAAAAAGCCATATGAAGACAAAGACATGCAAGGAGGATGCTATATGATGAGAGACGCAGAGATTGGATTGATGCAGCTACAAGCCAGGGAGTACCCAGGATGACATCCACCCTCAGAGTTGGGAAGAGGCAAGGAGGGATTCTACCCAAACTCTCAGAGGGAGCCCAGCCCTGCTGATACCTTTCTTTTGAACTTCTAGATTCCAGAACTATGAGAGAATAAATTTCTGTTGTTTGAAGCCACCCAGTTCATGGCTGTTTGTTAGGACAGCTCTAGGATATGAATACAGTACTCAAGATTTTAATCCCCAATAATTCCAGTTTTCATAATAATCTTAAAAAAGAAGGGAAAAGAGATATGGAAGCAACCTAAGTGTCCATCAACAGATGAATAGATCAATAAAAAGAATGAAATTTTGCCATATGCAGCAATATGGATGGACTTGGAGGGCATTACGCTAAGTTAAATAAGTCAGACAGAGAAAGACAAATACTGTATGATGTCACTTATATGTGGAATCCAAAAAATATAACAAACTAGTGAATATAACAAAAAAGAAGCAGACTCACAGATCTAGAGAACAAGCTAGTGGTTACCAGTGTGGAGAGCAGAGAGGAGAGGGACAAAATAGGGGTAGGGGAGGAATAGGTACAAACTATTATGGATAAAATAAGCTACAAGGATGTATTGTGCAACATGGGGAATATAGCCAAAATTTTATAATAATTATAAGTGGAATATAACCTTTAAAAATTATGAATCACTATATTGTATACCTGTAACTCATATAATATTGTACTTCAACTATACTTCAATAAAACTTTTTAAATAAAAGAAGGGAAAACACTTATTCGCAACATCTTAAGTAAAGGTGAGCTTGTCAAAGACAAGTACTCTGCCTTATTTATCTTTCCATTCATTCAACTTGTAGCACTGTGCCTGGTACACACTGGGCACTCAATGATAGCTGGGTGACTAAATAAGGAATGAACGAAGAGGAAGATTCCTGAGTAGAGTCCTAATTGGGCGAGGGTCATAACTTGGATCTATGCTGAAATAATTATCTGGGAATGGGACGTTCCTGTCAGTTGTCTAAATTTGGGGGCTTGTGTGATGGTAGCCATGTTTTCAGAGGTGACACCTGGCGAAACAGGGCACAGGAAGCTCACCTGTGTTTTCACCTGGTTTTATTTAAGTTAAATCTATGTGACACTGCTGATGTTCTAATAATGGTTCATGCTCTTTAGAGTTTACTTTTTTTTTAAGATTTTTTTTGATATGGACCATTTTAAAGTCTTTATTGAATTTGTTACAATATTGCTTGTTTTATGTTTTGGTTTTTTGGCTGTGAGGCATGTGGGATCTTAGCTCCCTGACCAGGGATCAGGATGAAGGTGAAGTCTTAACCACTGGCCTGCCAGGGAAGTCCCTAGAGTTTACTTTTAAGCAGAATTTGAGCTGAGCTATATTAACAGTTGAGGAGCCCAAGAGGAAGATCTCTGGGGAAGTCCTCCTCCTTCCCCCACCCCATTTAAATCTGTGAGTTAATCTGATTCCCAGAAGGTGCATGTTCAGGAACACTTTGCTGTTGGTTTCAACTTATTACATCATTCATTCCCATTCATTTGAAAATGCACGAATGTGCCAGTGGAACATCACTGGTCTTCTTAGGCACCTGGATGGGTGCTTGGTGATCATCACACATATCCTGATGTAATTTTTCCAATTGTGGGGTTTTAATTTTTTTGCTTGTTTTCTTCTGTTACTTTTCCTCCCTCCCTCCCTTCCTTCCTTCCTTCCTTCCTTCCTCCCTCCCTTCCTTCCTTCCTTCCTCCCTCCCCCGCTTCCTTCCCCCCTTCCTTCCTTTGACCACACCACATGCCTTGTGGGATCTTAGTTCCCCGACCAGGGACTGAACCCTGGTCCTTGGCAGTGAAAGCATGGAGTCCTAACCAGTGGACTGCCAGAGAATTCCCTGTTAACTTCTAAATTTTGAAATAATTCTAGACTTCCAAAACAATTACAAAAATAATATAAGGGATTTCTATAAACTCTTCACCCAGATTCCTCTGATTTTTGTCCAAACACTCCCACGTGTATTTCCTAAAAAATAAGAGCATTTTCTTCTTCTCCCACAGTACGATGACTGAAACCAGGAAATTAGCATTATACTATTAGCTAACTGGTGGACGTTATTCAAGTTTGGCCAGTTATTCCCTTTCTCTGGCCCAAGAACCAAGCTGGCATCAGAGGTTGCATTTAGTTGTGTATATGTTTCGCCTCCTTTAATCTTTCATAACCTTTAGACTCCTGAATGTATGTTGGTAATTTTGTAGGATGTCCTTCAATTTGTGTTTTCCTGATGCTTTGTCATGGTGATATTCAGGTTACGGATTTTTGGCAAGAATGTCACAAAAGTGATGCTGTGTTCATTCCAATTTATTGTATCATGAGGCACAAGCTGTCTAATTGTCCCATTATTGGTACATGTTGTTGTAGGCTGAATTGTGTCTTCTTCTCAAATTTACATGTTAAAGTCTTCACTCCCAGTATTTCATAATGTGACTATATTTGAAGACAGGGAATTTACAGAGGAAATAAGTTAAAATGAGGTCATTCGGGTGGTCCCTAATTCAATATGACTGGCATTCTTATAAGAAGAGGAAATTTGGACACAGACACGTACAGAGGAAGATAATGTGAGGACACAGGGAGAGGATGACCATCTACAAGCCAAGGAGGGAGGCTTCAGAAGGAACCCACCCTGCAGACACCTTGATCTTGGACTTCCAGCCTCCAGGACTGACTTTCCCTGTCATGTGTGCCATTGTTGCAATAGTTTTATTTCTACATACATGATAAACCTCACCTTACAATGTTGTATTTTATTTTGTGTAGTCAGTTGTGTTTTAAGGAAATTTTGAGAAGAAAAAACCTTCCATGCTATTTTATACTTACTCATTTACCATTCCTTCCTGTGGATCGAAGTTTCTATCTGCTACCAATTCCTTTCAGCTTGCAGAATATTCTTTAATATTTCTTGCCACACTGGTGTGTTAGAGATAGAGTTTTCTCCGTGTTAATTTTGTCTGAAAATGTCTTTAGTTGACCCTCATTTTTGAAGGGTATTTTTGCTGGATGTTGGATTCTGGGTGGATAGTTTCCTCCGTCCCCTCCACCTAGCATCTTAAATACTGTCAGGCTTCTGCATCCCTGGGTTCCATGTCTGCAAATTCAACCAACCACAGATTGGAAACATTTGGAAAAAAGTTCCAGAAAGTTCCTAAAAGCAAAACTCGAATTTGCTGCTGCTGGCAACTGTTTACATAGCATTTACGTTGTACTTAAAACTATTTACATACACTTACATTTTATTAGGAATTATAAGTAATCTAGAGATGATTTAAAGTATATGGGAGGATGTGCGTCGGTTATATGCAAACACAACACCATTTTATATGAGGAACTTGAGCATCTGCAGATTTTGGTATCCTTGGGGGGTCATGGAACCAATCCTGGGGGACGATGTATATTGTTCTATTGTCTTTGGCCCCTATTGTCTATAAGGTGAGGTCAGCTGTTTGTATTTTTTATTCCTCCATGTAACGTGTCTTTCCCCACTCCTCTTTCCTGATTTTGAGACTTTTTTTCTTTATCTTTGTTTTTTAGAAGCTTATGATATATCTAGGTACACTTTCTTTGTATTTTCTTCTGTTTTGGGTTTGATGAATTTCTTGGATCTAAGAATTGGTTAAAAAATCATATTTAGGAATACTTTGGCCATTAGTCTTCATATTTTTTTTTCTGACTCATTCTCAGTCTCCAGTTACACACACGTTAGACTGTTTGATAATGTCCTGCAGGTCTCTGAGACTCTATTCATTTTCCTTCAATACTTTTGTTTTCTGCTCTTTGAATTAGATAACTTTTCTTGAAGTGTCTTCAGAAAAAGGAAGTCCAGATGCAGTTGATATCTGGTGTTGTAAATCTTTCAGCTTTTTCCTTAAGATTATCTTGGCTATTTTGGCCCTTTGCATTTACATATAATTTCAAAATTTTCCACAAAAGCCTGCTGGAATGTTAATTGGGATTTTGTTGGATCTAGAGAGTAAATTGGTGATAATTGATGTTATTACAATCTTGAGTCTTTTAATCCCCAAGCATGATATATCCATCCAGTCATTTTTCTCAATGATGTTCTATAGTTTTATGTGTAGAGATCTTGTACATTTTTGTTAGGCTTATTTCTGAGAATTTGATTCTATAATTAGCATCTGTAGTATCAGCAGTATCTGTTTAAAGTTTTTATTTTCTAGATGTTTACTGCTGTATATTAATTCCACACCCATTGACTTGGCTAAATTCATTTATTAATTTTAATAGTTTATAAGTATAGTTTTGCATATTTTATATGTATGCATTCATGTATCCTGTGAATAATGACTTTCTGTTCTTTCTTTTCAGCCTTTATCTTTACATTTCTTTGTCTGCTTCATTGCATTTTAGAATAGGCATCGGATCTCAAGTGAAGATGTTCAGTATTTCAACATTATGAATCATGTTTGTTCTAGATTTTCACATATACTGGTTTTTATATTATATTAAGGAAGTTTTATTATATTTCCAATGTGCAAACCATTTTTGTTTTCTATCACAAGTGTATTGAATTTTTTCTGCATCTATTGTATAGTCATATGATTCTATCTTTATTCTCACAATGTGATGAATTATTTACTAATTTCTGAATGTTAATCAGTGTTGCATTTCAGAAATAAATTCAAGTTTGTCATGTTAGTATTTTTACGTGTAACTTGATTCGGTTTTCTAAAATTTTGTTTAAAAATTTGCACCAACATTTACACGTAACATTGGCCTGCAAATTTCATTCTTTGTAATGGATTTTTCAAATTTTGGTATCAAGGTTATGCTGGCCTCATAAAATTATTAGGAACAAAGTCTCTTTATCTGTATACTGGAAACGTTTGTGTAAGATTGATATTATCTCTTTATTCAGTACTTGGTAGATTTCACCAGTGAAGCTGTACTTTCCCTGAGGGAATTTGTTTTTACATATTCAGTTTATTTATGTAAAAGAAATTTGTTTTTACATATTCAGTTTATTTAATACTTTCTTTAATTGTTATAAAACTATTCAGATTTTTATTTTCCTCTTGTATGATGTTGGCAAGTTGTTTTTAAATGACTTGTTTATATTATTCTCTCATTTAAAAAGAAGTTCTAAGATCTGCAGTGATGCTCTCCTTTTCATTCCTGATATTGGTACTCTGTGTCCTCCTTCCCTCTTCCTTTCTAGGAACAACTTCTGGATTTCTAGATTTTTGTATTATATGTTAGTTTTCTGTATCACCAATTTCTGTTATCACCTTTATTATTCCCAGCTTTGGGTTTAATTTGCTCTTTTTTTCCCCACCTTCTGGAGTTGCTCATTAATTTTATCCTTCTTTTTTTTTTTTTTTTCTAAAATATTCTTTTGAGGCTGTACATTTTCCCCCAACTATGACTTTTGCTGTATCCCACAACTTTCAATATGTTATATTTTATGACTATCCGGTTCTACATAATTTCTAATTTCCACTGTGACCTCTTCTTTTGTCTATAAGGAATTTAGGAGTGTATTACTTAATTTGCAAACATTAGGGGATTTTGTGAGTTATCTTTTCTGTACTGATTATTAGCTTAATTCCACTCTTCTTAGAATATACCCCTCTCTGATTTAAAACCTCTGAAGTTCCTTAAAACTTTAAAGACCTCACACTTACTTTAATATTTACATTTACTTTTCTACTTTCCACAAGAGCTCAAAAAGAGTGTATATCCTGCAATGTTCTGTATATACTGAATACGTCAAGTTTGATAATTTTCTCATTTAAAACTTCTATATTCTCTGATACTTTTTCCTGTTTGCTCTGTTAAACAGCACTATGATGGGCCTAAATGTGGTTTTCTTTGTACGATTTTCTGCCTAGGGTGTATAGCCCTTCCTAAATCTAAGATTTGATGTCTTGCATCACTTTTGGAGAGTTTTTGGTCATTATTTTTTTAAAGTAATGTTTCTGCCACATTCTCTCGTGCCTCTACTTCTGCGATTCCAATTATATGATATGTTACACTTCTTCACCATGTCCCATATGTTCTTTTCTGTATTTTCCATCTTTTTCCTCTCTGTGTCTCAGTTAATTTCTACTAATCTTTCTTCCAACACATCAGTTCTTACCTGCTTTTGAACCTATCTATTTAGCGTTTCTTTTCAGTTTATTTTTCAGTATAGAATCTGCATTTAATTCTTCCTTAAATTATTTTAATTATCTACTGAAATTCTCCCTCTTCTGTTTTTCTGGAACATTAAATTTATCCCAGCTGTTTTAAAGTCCTTTGCTGGCAATTCTGTTGCCTGTTTTCTCTGGGTCTGTTTTTTTAAACTTGTGTCCTGTCGTGTTGTCTGGTCTCTTGGTATGCTAAGTAATTTTTCTTAAATACCAGACATTGTTTGATAAACGTCAGAGACACTTTGAGGCTCTGGACAGTCTTATCTTCCTCTCTGTAGACTTTACTTGTGCTTCCTGCAGGCTGCTGAAGAAGGGGGAGACCATCCATGTCCAGGCAGCAGCAGAGCCCAGGCTTTGTCCTGGCTGGTCTGTGTCTGGCTTGCCTTTACTTCCGGGCTGTGTCCCTGACATGGTCGATCCCACAGCCCATGCCTTTGTCCAGGGCTTCTCCTCTTTGCTGGGATCTGTTTTCTCCACCCAGCTTCGTGAGACCGTGACACCACTTAAACTTCCACCTAGCATGCCTCAGTGACTTCTGACTGCCACTTTCTGCTGTTTCCCCCCACCCACCCACCCAGTTTCTAGGCTTCCAAGCCCTTAAGGCTGCTGCTTTGGAAACCAGAAATCTCTCAAGGAGAAAGGCTGGACCAAATGCAGGCTCACTTCTGTTCTTCTTCTGTCTTGGATCATGGCCCCTCAAATTCTTGCTGCCTTCTCAACTCTTTGATGCCTCTGAACAGGTATTTTAAATATTCTATCCAACGTTTTTAGTTGTTCCGTATGGGAGGTTTGGTTTGTCATGAGCTAGTCTACCATAGCTGGAATCACATATAAAATTTTTAGAAAAAGTTCTCACTTATCCTCATCTTGTAGGTCATGAATCCAGGACTAAGAGGATGGAACGATTTCCCAAGGTGAACTGTCTAGTTAAGAGCAGAACCAGAGTCTGGACCAGGTCTTTGTCCAGTCTGCTCTCAAGATGCCACCGCTCCCTATAGCAATCACATCTAAGAGCTGATGCCTCAGCCCAGGCAACAGAGAGAGTGTTTGTACCTGTCAGGAGGGGAGGAGTGAGCTGAGGGATGGCCTGAAGGGGTCAGCCAGCTTGTCTGCTCACCTTGTTTGCCATTGCTCTCATTCTGAGCTTGGCTGAAGCCACACTTCTGATGAAGCCACATTCACCACCCGTTCATGGACACAACGTAAGACTTGCAGCCATACGTGTGACCAGGCCCACTGGATCCGAAGAGGCACATACAGTAAGAAGGCTTCCCAGGCAATATTAGCCACCTGTGGTCAGTTGATTTAGGAAACTGGTCAAGGATCTTTATTACTTTTAGGACACATATGCCGTGAGGCCAATCACACCTTGGGCCTGAAGGACAATTGGTTTGGCCTCAAAGGAACTGAGCACATAAGAGCTTTAGTCATAACACCAGGAAGTTCTAGCCACAGACCTCCACAGTTACCATTTCTCCTTCTGGAGGAAAAGAGCCAACGCATTTCTCCAAGAGGCTTGAAGTCTGACCCTAACTGGAGGCTAAGTAGAGAATGCTGCCCAGGGCTGGTATGGACGGGGAGGGGGCCGAAGGGGAAGCCAGTCTGCTATTCTGTGAAGGAGCTCAAACCGTAAGACTGCTTTTTAGTGGCCCCCCAACAGCTGGGGATGACACAGTAATGGTTATTTTCCTCATTTCTCCCCCAAAGTCATGGAAGTTGACTCATGGTGTCAAAATGGAGGTCAGGGTGAGACTCTTGCCCAAATCCTTTCCCTCTACAGCCTCAAGAATAAGGAGGATTAGCAACGTCCAAAATCAGAACAGTCTCTTCAACGAACCCGTCTTCTGGCCAATGCACGTGAGATGGGCACCTACTTCCTTTCTCACATTTTATCTCCACTTTTCAAGGGGAGTAACATGGAACAGAAACTTTCAGCCTTTCTCTTGCTTCCTTGCCCCAAAGGTAGGAGCTAACACGACTGGTGACAGCTTGCTGGTAGTTTAGGTCTGCATGTCCAAGGGTGGGGTGACTGGGCCTCAAAGGCAAAAACTAAACAAAACAACAAGAAAACAGGGCCCAGTCCCCACCTCCTCCTTTCTTGTGCTGCCTCTCACGAATCAGGAAAATGTGTCTGGACCCCCAGGCTCCCATGCCGTGAGCAGCCCAGGACAAGTGCTTCTCCTCCTTCCACTCTGCTGAAGCCCTGTGCAGGGGACCCAGCTCCCCACCTGGAGCTGATGGCAGAGCCATGGAGCAGTGGGTTTCCCCAGTTTAGGGCAGGCCTGGAGCCCGCCATGGCCTCACATCCAAGCTACATCCTCCCATTTGACTACTGCCAAATCTCCTACTAAAGCTATTATTTTGATCCCCCGTGGGTCACATGCCATCCTCTGGGGAGAATCACCTTGAACTTAATCCTTCACAGGAAGAACATCTGTCCCTACTTTTGCAGGCACTTTGCTCCCCGTGGCTGGATGTGCATTTACTGGCACTTTGACAAAAGCAGGACACGCTGTTAATATTTCTTAGCGTGTCAATGCATTTATTCACCATGTAATATATAAAAGCCTGGATCGACATGTTGCGATCGTAAAAACTATTCTATTTTTAAGCATGTCGTTTCGGTATTCTAGATTTCTAAAACAGAAGTCTCAGGTCACTTAAGTAAATGGATAAACCAGAACATTACAACCGTGAGAGGCAATGAGAGAAAGAAAGGAAAAAAAGTAACCACAGCAGAAGCCGGACTGGACAATCTAAGAAAATGTGTGAACAGAAGCACCATATATAATGTTGACTAGTATTCAAGCAGCCCCCAGGGCTCCTTGGAGAAAGGGTCTACCTGAAATAGAAATAAAATAGAAAATTTCCCCACATTCCTCATATCCTTTTTCCGGTGTTGGTCACAAAATATATAGCGCTTTATATTACTGTTCAACCAAAATTATATTATGGGAGGCCTCAGAATAGTTCCTCTGGGGGAACTCTGGGCTGATCCACTGGTACCTCCTAAGACCACCTTGTTTTTCCATCAGGCCCAATGCCTGAGACTTTGGGGAGTGAGGACTCTGGGATTTTGGAAGAGGAACTTCAAGATGACATGCCAGATTGCATCCTTGTCAAACGGCCTCACTCGGGACAGGGACTTGAACCATTACCTTATTCCAGAACACGCCTCTGCAGCCATGGTGATGGAGACGACTTACTCTTGGAAAACTGGACTGCATTCCTCTAATTTAAATTGTAGATGGTCAAGTGGACTCTGCATTGATGAGGCTAAGAGTTCTGAAGTTCTGCCCACAGATGACACCTGCTACCTGTTCTCCTGGGCACGTGTCTGTCTCAGTGTTAAGTTCTCGGCACCTAGCAGGTAGCGGACACTCGATTCCTCTCGCTGAATGAAGGCATGAGCAATTTACCTGCCAGATGCCACCAAGGCTGATACACAGGAGAGGAATTTACAGCCTGAAGGGGAAAAGGGTCAGTTGGCCACAGGGGTGTTTTTCCCTGGGAAGAGGCACTGCCAACTTGGTATCTCCAGGCCTTACACATATATGTGTTTGTTGGATCCACAGCACCACCAGGTCTCCAACATCCTCAAGCAAGGGGAGAATTTGTTCTTCAGTCTCTGAAGGAACGACTCTCCAATGGGTAGCCAAAAATCCAACAGAAGACATTCAGCAACAGTCTCTGGCTTGGTCTTTGGTTCCCCAGTGAAGCCCCAGGAAGCATCTTGGGCAGCTTGCCCTTCCTGAAGACCCAGAAGGGGCTCCACTGACTCTCTGCTCCTGGTGTGGTGTCCATCTCTTCTGTAGCCCTTCCCACCCTGAACAGGGCTGACCTGTGTTACCCACAGGATACGATGGAAATTATGGCACGTGACTTCTGAGGTTGGGTCACAAAAGACACTGCGGCTCCTGCCCTGCTGCTCTCACATCACCTGCCCTGGGGGAAGCCAGCTGCCGTGTCTTGAGGACACTCAAGCAGTTCTATGGAGAGGTCCGAATGGCGAGGAGCTGAGACCCCTGCCAGTAACCATGCTGAGGGGTTTCTTCTCTGTAAAATGTGAGTGAGAAGAATACACATCCCTTAGGGTTTGATGAGGAGTAGATGGAATAATGCATGACAGGTGCTTCATGCAGTCTTCAAATGCACAAGTGCTACCGGTTGTATAATGTTCCACCATAGGGACATTACAGTTATTTAATCAGTTTCCTTTAGGTGGACATGTAGCTTGTTTTCCAAATTTTGCTACAAATCACTTTACAAAACACATTTTCTTGAACAGGACTGTTCATATGAAGTTTATGAAGTACTGTATGTGAGCCAGTGTTTCTCCTCCTTCCTTCTTATCTTTATCTCCCCAGGTACCATCATCAAACGCTGAAAAGTGGGCAAGAGACCATGCTGTTGTGTGTGAGTCTGTAGGACCCTGTGGGAACTCCACTTCCAGCAAGAGGGTTTGAGAAGAGGATGATTTTGTCACAAAATAGAAAAGGGACAGTAACAGATACACCTCCCTTGAGTAGCCTCTGAACCCATGGGAGAGGAAGACCTGTGGATATTTCAGTACGGGCTTCTGACAACACCACAAATTTGTATTTCTTTTAACATGTTCCTGGCTAACTCTGTGTTCATGGCCTATATTTATTTCACCTTTTCTGAAAATGCTTATCTTTCCTAGTAATCAGATTTCCTAAGACTTCCAGGCTTTTTGGCCCTTTAGGGAATGCATCTGGTTTCACATTGGGAAGGTAATCCAGGATTTAACCAATTATATCGAATATTTTCCCCCATCCTTATTCACGTTTGCTAACTATTTTATAATATATTAAATTAAATGTGCTAGTTTCTGGGTTGTCTATTTTACTCTCTTAGCTTGCCTACGTATTTTGCACTGTTGCCACAGTGATTGGATTTTTGTGCTTTTCTAGTGTGTTTTGATACATGATCAACGGGCCACTTATTCCCCCCCTCCTCCTCCTTCTCCTTCTTCTTTTCATTGCAAAAATTCTAGCTCTTCTTACCAATTTATTCTTCTTGATGAGGAAATAAAAGATTAAAAGGTAGGTGTGAAGAAACTGTAGATCACACAGGCTCCCGCAGAGTTGTTAAGCACAGAGTTAATTTCTTTCTTGTCCTTCACTCAAAATTAGTGTTTTTTTTTCCTGCTCCCACTCCTTTTCCTTCTTTCCTGTTTTCCTTCTCTCTTCCTCTTTTCTCCATTTATATTCCCAAGTTTTTATTTCCCTGTGAGTGATTTGCTTGTTTCCTGTTGGATCTTTTCTACAGTTACTCTCTTTGATTTCAGAGTTATTTACAGTTGCTTGACTTTCGCTTTAGGGAGCTTTAAAATTGAGGATCAGCATAGACCAGTGAAGTGTGTATTGTACGTTAGTCTTACGTATGCACTTTGGTGAATTTTTCTAAACGTAGAGACCCATGTTAACTACCACCAAGATCAGGAACCCATGGGGTTCTCTCACTCCTTCTCCCAGTCTATCTCCATCTCTACCTGGAATTAACCACCACCCCGACTTCCATCACCATATATTAGTTTGCTTGTCCTTCAACTTCATGTAAATGGATTCATACTGTTAGTACTCTTGTGTCTGGCTCAGCATTGTGAGATTCACCCATATTTTAAGGGTACCAGTAGTTTGTTCTTTTTTTATTGTTGTGTAGTATTATACTGTAAAAATAAACCACATTTTATTTATCCATTCTCTTGTTGATGGGACAGGCATATTCTTTATTTTTATTTATTTTTGGCGGTACTGCACGGCTTGTGGGATCTTAGCAGTGAAGGTGTGTAGTCTTAACCACTGGACCACCAGGGAGTTGGGACAGGCATATTCTTGAATAACGTTTTAGTAAACCTAATTACCTACAAATAGTGTCCCATAATTAAAATAGAGGTCTTTGCACAGTATAAGAAAAGACTTTCTAGATTCTTCCATCATTTTCCAGATCTAGCTCATCAAATTTGGACTATCCTTTGAAATAAATGGTCAAAGAATTTGACCTAAGTATGTACCTTCTCACTTGTGAGATCAGGATCTTTTTTTTCCTTCTTTTTCTTCTAAGTATTTTCTGAAATACTGAGGCTTAATTATATTATCCTCAAAGTCCCACGGACAACTAGGGAAGGCTTGTCCTCTGAAAAGGCAGAGAAGTCAGTCAAAAGCTGGTTTGAACGTCTTCTACATTTGCTTTTGTATTACACTTCAACGTTCGTCTCCTCTTGTATATAGAGTTTGAGGTGATGTGAAACACTTGAAATGAAGGGGTCTATCTACATTTCAGGACAGTAGGTAATTCATGATCGTTTCCCATGATCACTTGCAACAGGTAGAAAGGAGGCCAAAGGTTTGACAGCCGGCAAAACAGGTTACAGACAGCAGGAGTGGGCAGACTCTGCCGTTTACTTTGGAAGCCGTTTGTCACTGTCAAACACACAGTGGCGTCTCTTTTAGCTCTGTTTAAACAAGGATATAGTTTGCATCCTGACATTTCCCTGAAAACGGCAAGTTTCTTTTTATCACTAGGTTAGTTTTCAAGCTTCATATCCCCTGTCGTAAAGGTGAGCTGAGTTTTTTAGGAGTGGTTCTGTTGAGCACTGTAACTTCCTCGTGAAAACCCATAATTCCACTTTTCAGACTAACATCCCTTCACATCCTCTGGCTGTTTCAATACAACTTGACAGTTATTTATTTTTGTATTATACCCTTATTGAGCTCAACTTCACTCCTTAAGTAATGATATTATATCCATGTATATGGTCGTGGGTCACTGATTCTTAAACTATTACTATTCATGCAACTCTCTTTGTATAAAGGAAGCTAATATATGAGGCAAAGATGAAATTTAGATCTGCCTTTAGAACAAGGATCTAAAACTCAGCTTCAAACAGAAATTATTGTTTAACCATTAAAGAATTGTAGTCTTGCTAAAACTGGGAATAAAACAAGTTGCTTTTCACATGAGATAGGAAAGTATACAATAATTAGAGACTTTTGTGTTAAAGATATGGGAATAAAGTGGTTAATATATAATTGTATGTATACCTCATCTAGCCTCTATTCCCTTGAGATGATTTTTAAAACTATGAAAGATTTGTAAATTTAAAATATCTTTTTTTGTTTTTATGAAGGAAATGTACCCAGATTTAGAAACAGTAGAAAATATGCACAGTTCCACAACAGAAAAAAAAATTATGTAAAAATAGTTATAGAAATCCCTGTATCTGAATCTTAGAATTCTAGAACTTGACAATCTGTAAGCAATATTTAGTTTAGGGGTTGGCAAACCATGGCCTATGGGCTAAATCCAGCCGGCCGTCTGTTTGTAGGTAAGGTTTGATTGGAACAGAACCCATATGTTTACAGACTGTCTCTGGCTGCTTGGGAAATACACTGCAGAGTTGAGTAGCTGTGACAGAGACCACATGGCTTGAAAAGCCTAAAATATTTGCCATCTGGCCTTTTACAGAAAGCATTTGCTGACTCCTGGTCTGGTTCATCTGGTAAAGACTAGATTATCGGGAGATACACTCTTGAACGTACTGTGATGTGCCTGGGCCTCACCTCAAGGAACTTACCGTCTAATTGAGAAAGAGAAGGCACGAACACTAATATGTTTGAAGTATAAGAAAGTGACTGGAACCATAGAGGGTACAACATGCTTTAGGATTTCCGTGGGGGTACTGGGAAGGCATCACGGAGAAGGTGAAGGTCAAGCTCAGTTTGATGGATGGGTAGCAGATGACGCCCAAAATGTCTGCAGAATATTCCTGTTCAAAGAACAAACGTAAGAAAGGCTTACGGATGCAGCAGCCCCGTGCGTGTGTGAGGACCTGCAAACAGATACTTGGGTTAGCATAAGGAGTATGAAGGAGTGGGCTGGCGGATACAGTTGGGATGACAGGGCTGGGGCATTTGAGTGTGGGTTGAGAATGATGTGTTTGTGTGGTAGGCTTAGAGGGGATGGAAGAGAAACATGGTCATTATGGGAGTTTAAGGAATAGCCACAAAGTCTTTGACGTTCTTTCAAAAGATGGAGCTGAAGTCCTTGTTCCTTGAGTGTGGACTGGACTGGATTTGGTGAGTCACTTGTAAAGAACAGAGGAAGGTGGGAGGGTGGTTTGTGACTTTCAAGACCAGGTTGTAAAGGTACCGTGGATTCTTTTCTGCTCTCTCCTGGGTCACTAGTTCTGGGGGGAGACCAGGTGCCTTGTCCTGAGGCTACTCCAGCTGCCCTATGGAGATGCCCATGTGTGGAAAATCCGAGTCTTCCTGCTGACAATCAGCTAGGAACTGAGGTCCCCCAGCAGCAGGCCACACAAGGAGCCGTCCTGGATGCAGATGCCCCAGCCTCAGCTGAGCCTTCAGATGACAGCTTGACAGCAACTTCATGAGACACCCTGAGCCAGAGCCTCCCGGTTAAGCTGCTCTTGGATTCCCGACCCTCAGAAATCCTGTGAGACGATTAATGTTTGTTGTTTTAAGCCACTAAGTTTTGGGGCAATTTGTTATGCATAATAGATAATGAATACAGTTATCATCTTTATAGTGTTGCTTTAGACAGAATCAACACAGTAGTTGTCATTCATTCATTCATCCATTCACTGACAACATTCATTGGCCTGGGCCTCCTGCAGTGCACTACAGGAGGCCCTGGTCCCCTGGCTTCATGGGATTTGGCAGTGTGTAGGATAGACCTTGCTAAGGTGAGCCTGGAGATGGGCAGACGGTCCCGCAACAGTCCAGGAGGAAGGTAGCAGACGCTACACTTCACTCCAGCCAGAATGGCCATCATCAAAAAATCTACAAACAATAAATGCTGGAGAGGGTGTGGAGAAAAGGGAGCCCTCCTACACCGTTGCTGGGAATGTAAACTGGTGCAGCCACTATGGAGAACAGTATGGAATTTCCTTAAAAACTAAAAATAAAACTACCATATCATACAGCAATCCATATCTGGGCATATATCCAGAAAAGACAAAAACTAATTTGAAAAGCTACATGCACCTGAATGTTCATAGCAGCACTGTTTACATGGAAGCAACCTAAATGTCCATCAACAGATGCATGGATAAAGAAGATGTGGTATATATATATATACAATAGAATATTATTCAGCCATAAAAAAGACTGAAATAACGCCATTTGCAGCAACATTGATGGGCATAGAGATTTTTCATACTTAGTGAAGTAAGTCAGACAGAGAAAGACAAATGTTATATATGATATCACTTATATGTAGAATCTAAAAAATAATACAAATGAACTTATTTACAAAACAGAAACAGACTCACTGACATAGAAAACAAACTTATGGTTACCAAAGTGGAAAGGGTGGGGAAGGGATAAATTGAGAGTTTGGGATTAACAGATACACCGTACTATATATAAAACAGATAAACAGCTAGGATTTACTGTATAGCACAGGGAACTCTATTCAATATCCTGGGATAAACCATAATGGAAAAGAATATAAAAAAGAATGTGTGTATATATATATGTACAACTGAACCACTTTGCTGTACACCTGAAACTTACACAATATTGTAAATCAAGTATACTTCAATTAAAAAAAAGGTGCAGGGTGAGGACCACACTAGAACAGAGAGTGTTTCACGTGCCTGCTGGGTGAGCCTTTCCCTTGGATACATTTGTTTGGATTTCCTTTGTGGCAGAAAGTGCTCACTGTGGGGGCAGCTGACGTCCCAGCTTAAGGGCTGGTGCTCTGGCCACCACTGGTTACATTATCTTTTGGTCAAGACTCCTCGGCCCCTGGAATGTGACCTTCTGACCACTGGTTGAAGCGGGTCAGTGCGATCGGGCATCCGATGCTCTTTTGATGATCCCAAATGGATGGGACCAGCCCGATATGTGTCCTGTGATCTTCTAGGTCAGCCTTTGATGCTTCAGGTAGATGACTTCACTACAAAGTTCTTTGGAGGAGACAGTGAAAGGCTGGCACAAGGGATATGATCTGGAAAAGATGCGCAATAAGCCCTGCATTTTGTTAGTAATGAAAACTATTACATTTAAAAAGTATTCAAATGCAATATTATTATAAAATGGTCATGTTTAAAACCCAGCTGATGACTTATAAAATCAGATTTAAAAAAATCATGGGTTTATTATTTATATTTCTATTATAATAAGCATTTTTATACATTTGAAAAGTGCTTTAATGAGTTTCTTTGTATTGAGGTGTTTTTTAATTGAGGTCTAATTGACATATACCAATACATTAGTTTCAGGTGGACAACATAATGATTCAATATTTGTGTACATTGCAAAATGATGACTACAAGAAGCCTGGTTACCACCTGTCACCATACATAGATCAAAAGGTTTTTTGTTGTTTTTGTTTTTTCCTTGTGATGAGGGCTTTTTAAGTTCTACTCTCGTAGCAACTTTCAAATTGGCAATACAGTATTATTAACTGTAGTCACCGTGCTGTCCATGACATCCTTAAAATCAACTTTTATCCAATTTTATTTATTCATTTCTTCCAACGGAGAGACTAAAACTCAAGTATTATCACAGTAAACAATCAAGAATTTTGCTAGGAAAATTGTCAAATATGTAGGAGAGGTGAAAAATTTCTACAGTAAACTCATGTCAGTCATGAGCCGATTTTGACTTCCAAGAGTTCTTTTGTGCTACATTACTGCAAAACTGTCCAGAATAATTTGAGAATATATGATTAACCTTACCCTTAATGATAAAAAAAACTGCATAAATATTTCCAAAGAACAAAATTTAACTATTGCACAATGCCAAACTCATAAGAATTCTGGATCTCAAATAGAGTACAATTAAGTCCTTGAAAATGAAATGAGAAGAATCTGTCTCTTGATCTGGGATCAGGTTCTATGGATGTATTCAGTTTGTGACAATTTGTTAAGCTGTACATTTATTATATATATATATATACATATATATAACTCAATGCATACTTTTCTAAGTAAATGATACAAATGAGACAGTGTAGCAGTTTTATATTGTGGGAACCAGATGCTCCTTTACTCTCTCAAGGGATCCTGGAAGCCTGGCATCTCCCTTTCTCAACAAGGCAGAGCTCTCTTGGAACCTCTTTTGTCTACATGGGGGTCTTCCGGGGATTATGTAAAAGTCTGTACATGGTTCAGGATTTAGGATTTCTATCTGTCCTGGTTTCACCTTGATGGCACCAAGATCGGATCACTTTTGGAGATCCATCGGCCCTTGTCCTGTAAACTGAGCTGGGAAGTCTTATCCGTGAGGAGCCATGAGAATTGGGTGTGAAATTGGGGAGACCTGGTGTAGCATGTGGGTCGCGATACAAATGCTGTCCTCCCTCTCCCATCACCTCCTGCCTTCTCCGGAGCTCCCTAGGCCCAGAGTCACAGAGGTACGCTTGGGTCTTCTCAGTTATTCTGGGAACTGGGAAGGTGTGGCTTAGCTGATGAGGGAGGTGGGGACTAGTAGACCACATCTGGAGGCAAAGAAAGCTGGCCATAGGTGTAGAAGATCAGAAAGGAGTGCGGGGCTTCCCTGGTGGCGCAGTGGTTGAGAGTCCGCCTGCCGATGCAGGGGACGCGGGTTCGTGCCCCGGTCCGGGAAGATCCCACGTGCCGCGGAGCGGCTGGGCCCGTGAGCCATAGCCGCTGAGCCTGCGTGTCCGGAGCCTGTGCTCTGCAACGGGAGAGGCCACAGCAGTGAGAGGCCCGTGTACCTCAAAAAAAAAAAAAAAAAAAAAAAAGTAACAAAAGGAGTGCGGTAGGATTTGACTGCCTGAGTTGCTGGAGTATCGTCTATTTGACTTTGGGCAGATAGAAGAAATATACTGTGCGTTGCTGCCTTGGCTTGTAAAAATTAAAAAAAAAACCTTATGTAACAGATTTATAAAAGCACAAAGGCTACTCTCTCAATTTGTCCCAGCCTCCCCTTCCCTGCCTGTATCCACAAGTCTGTTCTCTAAGTCTGCATCTCTATTGAGAGAGTAGCACTGAGGTATATACACTACCATGTGTAAAATAGATTGCTAGTGGGAAGCTGCAGTATAGCACAGGGAGCTTTGTGATGACCTAGAGGAGTGGGATAGGGAGGGTGGGAGGGAGGCTCAAGAGGGAGGGGATATATGTATACACTTAGTTGACTCCCTTTGTATTACAGCAGAAACTAACACAACATTGTAAAGCAATTATAATCCAATAAAGATGTAAAGAAAAAGTATCAAACAACATGTTGTATGCTTTAACTTACACGTTATATGTAAATTATATCTCAATAAAAATGTCTTAAATAATTAATTAAAAAAATAAAATAAAATGAGAAACAAAAAAAATATCAGCACATGTTTAAGAAAAAAAAAAAAAAAAAAAAGCGCAGGGGCGACCTCAGTCTCCCAGACACAGAGCTGGTAAGTTTCCTCCTCCTGTCCCCCTCTGGACTTTGCCACGGTTGTTCCTGGTGCCCCGAGGTTGGTATCGGTCTCACAGAGGGGTGATATTTCCTCCAGAAAGCCCTTCCTTGCATTTTTTCTGCTTATTCCCTGACTTGAAGTCCACACTTGGCTATTATGCTACTTCTTGGCTTCTGCTGTAACAGAAAGTCCAGGGGGACATCTCTGGGCACTGTCTCCCTTCTCTGTCCTGGGGGGGGCTGTCATCCCCAGCACTCCGTCCGCTGTCTCGTCTCTCATCAAGGTCACTGGTGGCCTGGTCTTGGCAAAGCCGATGTCTACCCCTCACCTGACCTCTGGGCAGCGGTTGACTTCATGGACCACCTTCTTCCTAAAACTGCATCCTGATCACTCCTCTGGGTTTCTTCTGTGTCCCTGGCCCCTCTTCCACCTCCTGTGCTGGGACCTCATCTGCTGTCAGGTCGTTACCTGTTGGCCTGTCTCAGACTCCTGCCCTTGGTCTTCATCCATACTTTCTCCCTGGATGACATCAGCAAGCACATGACTTTAAGTACGACTCCTGCTTTAAGATTTCTAACTAATTTCTCCAGCCCTGGTCTCTCCCCTGAGCACCAGCCTCAGGTGCGACGCTGCTTTCCTGATGTGTCTGCTGGGAAACTCCAGCCTCACCCAGACTGACAGAGCATTTTCTCATCCCCCAGCCTCCCTCTTTCACCCCAAGATTTCTTCATTACACTGACACTACTGTTTTCTCAGCTGTCCAGGCTTTTTCTTTTTAACCCCCTTAAACCCAGTTTCTCAACTGTCTATGGAGCTACCTTGATAGTACCAGCCTCTCAGCCTCAGTTTCTTAATCTGTAAAATGAGCATAATTATAATACCTCCTTTGCCTACTTTATTGGTTTGTTGTAGAATAAAATAAAAATACTTTGCAAATTGCAGAGGGCTGTCCTGTCAGTGGAGATACCTTATCAAAGGATCTATACAATAGATTCTTCCCAGAGTTTTGTTTTGCTGGCAAACAGACTGTCTTTTTTGACCAGCTGGGACAATTCCTTCTGGCAGCTAACAGGGGCACTGTAACTCAATATGTTTGTTTCTTTGCTTTGACTTATGGGAAGCTCAGAGCAAAATGTCATGTTTAAGCATACTCACCATTTTTGAGTTAGTTTTCAATTATAATTATTCTTTCTTTTTCAAAACATGTTTTATTAATTTTGAATCCCTATTTTAATGTCACCATTGTATATCCACCTTTCACTGCAAACTGGGTTTTCTTGTTTGTTTGTTTTGAAGATTCTATGTACAAATAATAATGGATCAGTAAATGAACCAACAAAGAAATCCCATAACCATGACCCATCTGATCTGGAGGTCATTATCATATTTTTTTAACATTAACATGAAATGAAATTTTCACTCAGGTTAAAAGGAACATTTTCAAAGCCTCTCTTTTGGAGAAATGAAAATAAAATAATTGCTAATTCAGGCTTAAGATCTTTCTTATTTTTACGCATATTTCTTAAAATTGATATTTTTGTTTAGAGTAAGGCATTTTTTCACATTATTACAGAGCCAGTTTACTTTTTTAAAACAATAAACCCTGTTTGTAATATGTGGAACATTGGTAATACAAAGTGCAAGCTCAAAGAATTTGTTTACTGTAATAATTAGGGACTACATCCAGTGGTATGAACAGAAAATGCAAATAAGAGCAGGACTTTCTCAAGCAGCAGGAAGGCAGAGGTGGGTGGTCCAGGGCCAGGGTGATCTCCTCAGTGTCAATGCTCAGCCCTCTCCTTTTTTATGTTCTACACCCTAAGTTGGGGACTTTTGCCCTCAGTGTCACAGGATGGGCCCTGCCTCTTTAGGCACTGAGACTGCATTCCAGGCAGGGAGAGAAGGAAGGGGAAATGGTAAAAATCAGCTGAATCTGAACCCAATTATCTGGAAAACTATACTTCCCTGGAAGCTCCAAATGGCTTATTTCTGCTTATGTCTAACTGGACAGAGCTGAGTCACGTGGCCACCCTGAGCTGCAAGAGAGTCTGGGAGGCTGCACGTCTAAGCACAATGCTGTACCAAATCCAACTGCGAGAACTGAGACCAAGGATGCAGCTCACAGGGTCTGCCACCCTCATCAGCCTCTTTTGCTTGCTGGTCAGATTTCTGAATACAGAAGACTTTTCTAACAGTACAAACGGGGGTTCTGAGAATTGAATGAGGTATGTAGGGGAAAGATCTTATACAGGCTTCCTTCACATAATGACTGTACAGATGTCACTTTTTACCATAAGAGCTCTTGAAAAATGATATCACATTCTAGGGTTTTTTTCCCCACTTAAAAAAATATTAAGCTTCTTACTCCAAAATGTACTCAATAAATATACTACAAGATATACTACAAGAAGAAATTTTTTTGACACTACAGTTTCAGGCAAATGCGTACACTCATCAACTTACTCAATACCACAGTCACTAGCCCAAGAACATTATACAGGAAAAATTTGAACTGAGTACCCTATTTGGTGAACCCACAAAGTTTTGGTTCCTGAATTCACCCTGGGGGAGTGGTGAAGCAGCGGCATTTTCATTAAGTGTCGGGTCTCTTGGATGTGTGTGCCATTCTCATGCACTTTGAAGGGCTTTCCTGCTCAGCCTTCATTCTGCCCTGGGTTTCTCTGCACCAAGCATTTACTCTTTAGAGCAGTTTGTGTGAGATAACCATTCTATCCCCAAAGTTGAAAAATTAGTGAAGAAAATGTGCAAGAAAAAATGAAGGAGAATAAGAGTAATAAATCTCTATCATTTTACATTTTATGTATAAACTCAATTTGTCATTTTCACATTGTTGTTTGTTAGTTAGGTAAAGTTATCTTTGTTGTTCAAGTGATATATCTTTCTATTTGTAACTTCTTTTTAACTTGGATTGGGATAGATTGCATTACATTCCTCCCCCCATTTAATATTAAAGAAAAAAGTTAAGAGTTAATGGCTTTTCACTTATGGACAGATCTTTAAAGCTGTTAAGCAGGGTGCTGTCGTGTGTTGTAAATCTCTGTGGAGATGGATATTGTGTCGAGGGTGATGGGGAACTCAAGTTTGTGCGTTGACTTGAAATCTACAGGGGATGGATGTCATATGCGATATCTTGTTTAATCCTCCCAGCAGCCCCCAGGGGCAGGCACACTGAGCCATTACACAGGGAAGTTATGATGGCTTCCTACCCCGTCAGCGTGACTGACCCAGAACTACGTTTCCCAGGACTCCCTCCCATGCATAGTTTTAGTTTCTGGTTGTGTGAGACCAGAAGGCAGAAGGGCAGTAGCGGGGCTTCCCTGGTGGCGCAGTGGTTGAGAGTCCGCCTGCCGATGCAGGGGACATGGGTTCGTGCCCCGGTCCGGGAAGATCCCACGTGCCGCGGAGCGGCTGGGGCCGTGAGCCATGGCCGCTGAGCCTGCGTGTCTGGAGCCTGTGTTCTGCAACGGGAGAGGCCACAACGGTGAGAGGCCCGTGTACTGAAAAAAAAAAAAAAGGAAGGGCAGTAGCAGCCCTTGGACGACTCACAGGTGTGCAGGCTCACCTGGTGGGCTCCCCCAGCTCCCACCCATCTCCTCCTTTAGCTCCTCCGAGTCCTGGACTGCATGGGTGCAGCTCTGTGATGAAGGTACCAGTTTCTTCATAAGGTCGCCTGTGTCCTCAATGCCAGAGTTGATGAGAAGCAATGTTGGTTCCAGCGTGTCCTCATGGGTTCTTTCTGCATGTCCAGCTTTTCTTCCAGATGGCCGCCTCTGTTAACAGGGTGCCCTCAAGCCCACCGCCAGATGCAGGAGCAATGGCCTCTCTAGACTTTTCCACCAGCTCCCACATTACACTAGATCTAGTCCCTTTAATGTATCCCTTATTCCATGTCACTCATGAGGCTCACGACCCCTCAGTGAACCCTGACTGATACAGAAGTCCTCAGTTCAGAGAGAAGGTGTTCCTTACTCTGGGCCTTACAGCTCCTTAGGTGACCTGAGAAAAGTGAGTGAAATTTATTCAACTCCTATCCTGCAACAGGCCGTGGAGTCAGTGCTGTTAATATATTTAATCTTTACAACAGGTATTATTACCATTTTATAGGAGAGGCAGCTCCTTTTTTCTTAGGGCTAGTTTTCCAAATAATTTTTTTTTTTTTTGCCTTAGTGCAAGCTGATGTCCAAAATTTATTTTTTATAGAGAATCTGTAGTTGTAAAAATATTACTCTGGAGACAAATTTTCAGAGAGCAGTAAATACCAGAAGCCAAGCCAAAAACTTCAGCACCCTGTTGAGATTGGGAAAAGGTAACGTTGACTTATTTTCACTTAAATTTTTGACTTGGAATAAACTCAACAAGGGCTGGTTTTCTTCTCGCTGTCTCTGTGGCTGCCCGTTTATTTCACTAAAGCAAATGATAGCCCAAAGGTGCTTGAGATAACACGGGTTACAAGATTCTACAGCTGTATATTCATTTCCCAGAATTCAGAAAAGTGCAGGGTTCTATTTGGTAAACATCACCTCCATGGAAATTAAGTTTACCCAGGTTGTGTATTTGAATATTAAACACACCCTGTCATGAATCAGGCTTGTTGGTCGACCAGCTGGCTGACCGTTTCTTTGTGTTCAGTCTTCCTCAAGTCTTTTTGCTCCTCCAGGCTGGCATTCAAATGCCAGGTCCTGGGCGTGTTTTGGAAGAATACATTTGAATGCAATTACTAAGTCTCCCTTAGAAGTCCAGCAGCCCTGTCCATTATAATAATTGATAGCCCAGAAACTTGTTAGAGAGAAGGGAATTTAATCAAAGCTAAAAGTAATTTATAGGGTAAGTCCGACATACACATACTTTCTCTAAGCCTCGGTTTGATTGGTTTTCATTTTTGGGATGTGTATTTGACATTTGAAACAATTTTGGCCAATCATGCTTTTATTCGAGGCTGAGGGTTCTTTGACCTGTGTATAGAAAATGAGGGTGAGCACAAGAGAAATTTGGTGCCAGTGCTGACTGCTGAACTTGTGGGATCATTAAAATATACTGCTAACTGTATGAAATAAGCACATTTGACTCGGGTTTCTCCTTTGGGATGGTATTGGCCGGCTTCCCAAGAGAGAAACTTCTTTTCCCTTCCCAAAGATTCTATCTCCAGCTGGACAGACTCTTTCTTCTGTTATTAGTGGCTGCAGCTGACGCTGTGGTGCCCTGCCTTTACCTCCCCGGTGCTTGTCTCCGATAACCTTATGAACCAATGTCTTCTTACTGGGAACTCTGCCATTCTCCCTGAACTTTTCCGGGACTTAAGAGCATGTTGGCCTGGACACATGCAAGCTGTAAATTCTGGGCAGTTAATACATCAGGAAGTAGTCCTTGGATAATGGTGGACGGCAGCTGGTGGATCAATACACAGCTGCCCCTTACGATGGTCAACCATGAGGTGCTCTGTGTACAGTACTCCACGGCTCCCCGGTGGGACGGAGACTCAGTTGACCACAAAAAAACTTTTCTATTTTATTTATGCAGCCCTTTACTAGCTGCATACTCTTCTGTCAGTTCCCCACTCCCCTGATCACCTCCCTAATAACCTATATATGGGAGTCCTTGTCTCAGGATCTGCTTTGGGGGAGCCCAAATCAAGACAGAGGCCTTTATCTCTGGTCTTGCCAGGGCTGCCTTTGTGGGCTCAACCCCAAGAGTAAGGTCTCTTGTGCTGAGCAGGTGAGCGGACGATGACTGGAGGGCCCATCTGCAGAGGAGCTAGCCAAGAGCTGCTGGGAGAACTCGTCCCAAGGCCAGCTTCTGCAGAGGTGAGGTAGAGATGGGAGCGGAGAACTGGGCGCTCATCAACAGGGGATGATCAAGAGGAATAGAACTCTGGTGGCTGAAAGCAGAAGTTTAAAGGGTCCCAGGACACTGGCCAGGACACTGTCAAGAGTTTCTTCTTTCTCTACATACTTAATGAGGTCCTTCATCCTCCTCTGTCTTTTCACCCACCACTTGTGAGCTGACAATTCTTAAACGGCTAGCCCAGCTCTACAAAACCGCAAATGGATTTTCCTAGCACTCTTTACAATAATCAACAATAACTGCACCCGGACGCCCTATGGGAACCTCAAACTCAGTGTGCCCTGAACTTAGTTCATTATTTTCTCTCCATAATTCTCCCTTGCATCCCGCCCCAAAGCCCCACACCTTTCCCTTCTTCAGCATCATTTCCTTCAATGAAAAACAAGCCACACACTTCTGAGCTGCGTGCTGTTCCTTCTCCCCATCTTCCACTTCTGACTCCTCACGCAAATTGCCTAACCCTGTCCTTTGAGTCTTCCCGAAGGAGCCCACCCCCGAATCGCCGCTTCACATCCACATTATCCCTCATTTCAACTTTCCAAAGTCTCATGACTCCTTCCACTCCCCACCCACCACCCCATTCATGCTTCCAGAACAGTCTTTCTAAGTGATGAGTTTGATCATGTCCCCTCCATCCCCCTGTGGCCCGAAACCTTTGAAGCCCCCTCCATCATCTACAAATACAAGTTTCAATGACGTGGGCTGACATGTCCTAGTTTTACTTCTTTTCTAGTCTCTTTTACTACCCTGTCTGTACATCTATGCATATTCCAAAGTGTATTCCAAGGAGTGTGGGCAACCTTGGGATGCTCCTCTGCTTAAGGGTTTCAGGGTGAAAACTTGGACAGCACTGCCCACTTTGTCCCACTCTTGGATATTCTAAAGGTACATCAGCGTCAGCACATTCTAGACTCGGAGAAGTTCTGAAATAAAGAAATCTGTTTAATTTTGCTTCACTCACTGTTCCCCAACGTATTTGGTTATGGGACTTCTTTTTCACCCTTACAGAATGGCAGCTCTTATTCATATTGTGAAGAGCTAGTATTCCTGGGATACATGCCACTTCTTCTAACCACACCAGACTTGACATCTGAAACACACGTCAAATTCCAGGACTAGAGTTTTGTTTGTTTGTTATTTTTTCTCTCAAGCTGTTCTCTTACTCTGGAATGACTCTACCCCAGTGCCTCTCAAAGTCCTGACTCAGCCTTCAGGGTCTAACTCAGATGTCACATGCAACAGGCCGCCTCCCTCATGCCCACCCACGTCCCTGCCCCTCCCTCGGTCCCTCCAAGTACATCTCTGTACCACTGTTACAGGAGTGATTTCTTTCTGCCTTGCAGTATTAACTTACATTCCTGTTCAAATTCAAGATCTTTGAACACAAAAATGTTTCATTTTTCTTTTTTGAAATGTGACCTACAGTACTGTGCAACTACATTGACCCTCAAAGAGTCCATGAGCGAGGTTCTTTTCTGAATCAATTTCACAGTCATTTCATTATTCCTTGTAGAGTCCGTCCAAGCAACAGAGGAGCACGATTTGTTCTCAGTCCGAGCTGGTGCAAATCCCAGCAGGGCGGCCGGGACCATAACATTCTATGGAGCGTCTCTGGGCCCGTAGGAGAATTGGTGAGAAGTCAGTGAACAAGTGTGTGGGCGAGGCTTACCCTGGACCTGGAACCCAGCTGTTCTCTAGACCACAGCAGTGGGTGACATGCTGTCAGTTCATCACGAGCATTGCTTAATTACAACCTCACAGCAGTCTTATGAGGCACATGCTATTATTCTCACATCACAGGGGACAAAACCGAGGCTGGATTCTGAGGCTCCGCCACACGACCCTGCAGACTGAGGTGGTGAAAGTACTTACTAGTTGTAATTTTTATTCACAGAGACTCCAAGAGATGGGGAATTCACGTGAAGGGCCAGCCCAGTGTCCAGAGCGGCTTGTGGTAAGTTTAGGGGTTGGGTGGCACTCTTGATGTCCTTATTATTATGACCACCTCATCGTCATCATCCATGAGAGGATGAAGGACTTCAGATGGAAAACTGCCACCTTGTGGTTATGCAAATTCGAGACGTTGCACGGGCGTCCTCAGTGATCTTCTTACTAGAGGGAGGGAAGGGCTTCATTCAAGCCTGATGTTTCATTCCGGTTTCCTCCGAAAAACAAAAAGCAAGAACACCTCCCTCTCAAAGACTCTGGGTCTTTTGACAAAAAGTACTTGGGAAAAATGAAGCTCCTAACAGTGCAGGACCAGGTGCAACCATGGGTCTTTGCCTATCTGAATGTGGGACCCAAGCTGGTGAGTCATTGTCAACCGCCCGTGGTGGCCTTGGGGGTGGCGTCCCCAGGGCTGGACCCGTCCCACTTCTCTTCCTTACCCGTTCCCAGCAAATCTCTGACTGGTCTCTCTGTGCAGGCCACTCATCCCATCGTGTCCATCCTCACCCACTGCCTGTTTGTGACTCACAGGGCAGAGCGTGGCCGCCTCCTCTTGTAAACCCCCAAGCGTGGACATCTGGGTGTGCCAGCATGTATTCAAGGACCATCCTATTCACCCACCCAGTCCCACTCTCCACCTGCTCACCTTCTGTGTCAGTCACTCAGGCCTCTGCTGGCCATGACTTTAGGGTCCTTGTTCACCCTCAATCTGGACTGTCTTTTATCTCATTTTCCTCTCATTTAAATCTATTGCATCCCAAGATACATCAATTGCCTTCCCTTCCACAAAGGCCTGGCTGGTGAGTCAAGACAAAAGGCTCATTACCCCTGGAAGGCCCCTCTCCACAATCCCTGTCCCCACGGTGGTTTCCTTAACCTTCCACCACAGCTGTGAGGGTGGCCCATGCTTTATCTGATGATTGGACGTTGACAAGTTTGGTTCCCGAGTCTGTTGTAAATTCCTCATCCTATTAAACATCTGTGTCTGCCTGCATCCGAGCAGATCCGGGCTTGCACTTGCTTCTGTGATTCTCTATCAACTTGATGCTGAACAGGGAACCCAGTCTCTCTCATTTACTCATTGTTACTGTGATCACTGAATTACACAGCTGCAGCCAAAGTGTGAGTTGAGGAACAAACCCATGTCTTCTTCTGGGTCACACAGCCGGACCTCATGTCTGAGCCTCCCTCAGGGTTAGGTGGGGTCATGTGCCTAAAGAGTGTGAACAGGAGTGATGCTGGCCGCTTCCGGGCCTGGCCCCTAAAGCCTTCTGAGCCACTCTGCACGTCTCTTCCATTTCTGTAGCAACCCTGGATGTCACGTTTTGAAGGTGGGGGTGTGGTGGCCAAAATCCACTATGGCCTCCAGTGATCTCACCTCCTGGGGTTCACACCTCCCACATACAGGGTGTGTCACCAATAGGATATTACGGAAGTGGCAGTGGGACTTCCGAGGCCAGGTCATAAATGTCATGCAACTTCTGCCTTGCCCTCTCTTGGGTCACTCCCTCTGGTGGGAGCCAGCTGCTGTGTCACCAGGACACTGAGCATTTCCATGGAAGGTCCATGCAGTGGAGAGCTGAGACCTCATGTGGACCCCCAGCACAAACCCTCAGTCGTGTGATGGAGCCTTCTTATAAGTGGTACTCCAGCCCCAGTCCAGCCTTCAGATGGTGCAGCCCTGGCTGACGTGTTAACTGCAGCCTCACAAGAGACTCTGAGCAAAACCACCCAGCTCGGGCTTCCCTGGTGGTGCAGTGGTTGGGAGTCCGCCTGCCAATGCAGGGGACACGGGTTCGTGTCCCGGTCCGGGAAGATCTCACATGCCGCGGAGTGGCTGGGCCCGCGAGACATGGCCACTGAGCCTGTGCGTCTGGAGTCTGTGCTCCGCAACGGGAGAGGCCACAGCCATGAGAGGCCTGCGTACCGCAAAAAAACAAAACAAAACAAAAAACCACCCAGCTAAGCTGCTCTCAAATTTCTTCCCCCACGGAAACAAATAATATTTATTGTTGTTTTAAGCCACTAAATTTGGGGGTAACCTGTTATGCAGCAATAAGCAATAGATACCTAATAGGGGGAGCCATAAGATGGAAGGGGCTCGAATCCCTGAGTGACCTGTTGGATGGGAGCTCCCACTGAGATTTGGGGCTTTATCTCTAAGTGGCTTAAACCTTATTAGCTTCATGGTCTTTGTCAGACCTCAGCCCATTTCTCTGTTTATTGAGGTCTTCCTTTTATGACCTTTAGTAAAATTTTATCATTTTCTTCCTGTAGGATTTGAATTTTCTTGTTTATTTCTATTTCTGGACACTTATTAGTTGGTGTTGCCATTGTGGATTGGATTCTCCATTCTATTTCATTTTCTCCCTTTCTGTTTGTTTGTTTGTTTGGCTTGTAGGTAAGAACCTAAATGATTTGGGTATGTTGATCTTCACATTCAGTCACTCTTCTCAACTTTCACTTAGATGCAAAAAATTGCCAATTAATTTTGGATTCTCTATATAATTATACCATGCACAGAAAATAACAGTTTTCCTATTATTTGCCAGTGTCTTTTTTTTCTTTACTTTTCTTTTTGTGTGTGTGTTGGCAAATACTTCCAACGGGATGCTGAGTGGTTAAGGCGGGAGTAGTCATCCTTGTCCTTTGAATGTGTCACCATTAAGCACGATGCTTGTTGGGGATTGCTAGTGAATGGCAGTTAGCATGTTTTCTTTGATGTCTAATTTGCTAAACATTTTTAAAACAAAAATTATTTTTGAATTTATCAAATCATTTTTGAGCTCTATTGAGATTATCATATTCTGTTTCATATATAATATATTAATGCAATTGTTAACATACATAGATTTTTATAATTTTGCATTGATCTTGCATTCCTAATATAGTCCTTATTAGGATATATTATTATTATTACTATTATTATTATTATTTTTTGTGGTACACGGGCCTCTCACTGCTGTGGCCTCTCCCGTTGCGGAGCACAGGCTCCGGATGCGCAGGCTCAGCGGCCATGGCTCACAGGCCCAGCTGCTCCGCGGCATGTGGGATCTTCCCGGACCGGGGCACGAACCCGTGTCCCCTGCATCGGCAGGCGGACTCTCAACCACTGCGCCACCAGGGAAGCCCAGGATATATTATTTTTAAATACATATTGTTGAATTCAATTTAATAATATTAAAGATTTTTTTCCCTGTATATTCATAGGAGAGAAGAGTATATTATTTTCTGGAGTTGTCTTTCCCTGAATTGGATAACATTGTTTATTGTAGTAAAATGAACTGGGTCCCTTTTCATTTCTTTCTGTCCTCCTGAACAACTCCTGTACTGTAGGATCTGTTTCTTTAATGTCCTGTGGAACTTCACCCATAAAATCTGGGCCTTGTCTTTTTTTTTTTTTCCTTTTAAAAATAAAGCTTGACTGCCTTTGTGATTTCTTCTAAGGTTTCTCACCTACTTTTTAACTTTCTCTTAAGCCAATTTTTTAAAACATCTTTATTGGCGTATAATTGCTTTACAATGGTGTGTTAGTTTCTGCTTTACAACAAAATGAATCAGTTATATATATACATATGTTCCCATATCTCTTCCCTCTTGCATCTCCCTCCTCCCACCCTCCCTATCCCACCCCTCCAGGTGATCACAAAGCACCGAGCTGATCTCCCTGTGCTATGTGGCTGCTTCCCACTAGCTACCTACCTTACGTTTGGTAGTGTATATATGTCCATGCCTCTCTCTCACTTTGTCACAGCTTACCCTTTCTTAAGCCAATTTTAATAACTAAAATGTCTCCTTTACTATGTTACATTTCCTTTCTTATTCCTAAACTTAGCTATTTGTTTCTTCACTTCCAATTTCTTAATCAGATTTTCCAAGACTTTGTCTATTTTATTGGTTTTCAAATAAGCGGATTTTGGCTTAATAGATTAATTCTACTTTATTCGGTTTACTGTGTCAAATACCTACTACGTGTAGGTTTATTTTGATGTTTTTCTAGCTTCTTGAGTTAAAGGTTTAGATAATTTATCTTTAGTCTTTCTCCTTGTTATATAAATGCAGTAGCTCTATAAGTTTCCCTTTGAGTACACCTTAGTCATCATCCTATACACCTTGATATCAAATATTTTATGGCTTATTAGTAAAGACTGTATAATTTATAACTTGATTTTGCATTAGCTATTTGGATCAATGTTTTAAATCTTCAAGTAGTTCTTTTTATTTTCATCTGCTTGCCCCTCTTTATCTTTTCTCTTTCTCCTCCTTATTGTAATTTTATACCAATAAGTTCACCATATTGACTGTATAGCAGCTTCAAATTTAATTGCTAAATCTTTAATGGCTTATTTTGTTCAGTTTGCCATATCCAAAATTGAGAGCAGTAACTTGAAATTTTCTACTATTATACTAAGTCAATGTCTCATTTTGGTTTTTATCAAGTTTTGCTTTATAAATTTTGAGGCTACTTTATTAGGTGCATTCAAGTTTAGAATTGTCCTAGCTTTTTGAAGATGTGGACATTTTATTATGATCTGGCTTTCTCTTTCCCTCTTAATGCTTTTTGTATTTAAATCCATTTTGTCTGATTTTAACATAATTTGTCCAGCTTATTTGTAGTTAATATTTACCTGGCTCTTATTTTTCCATCCTTTTCTTCGGCCTTTTCACGTCCTTAGCTTAAGTTGTATGGCTTGTGAAAAGTACAGAGCTGGATTTTGTTTCTTGTTTTATTTCAATCTCACAAGTTCCACTTGATTGATGATACATCCATTCTTGTATATTGTGATTATTGATATGTTTGAACTTGCCTATTCTCATCCTACTTCTGAATTTCTCTTTGACACAATTTTCTATGCTTCTTTTCCCTCCTTTATTGCCACTGATTAGATGGAGTAAAGTTTCATGATTTATTTTTCTCATTACATTTTTCCTCTCTCTGTGGGTTTAGAATTTATGTATTTATATAATTTACATATTTTCTATCTGTTTTATATTATATATTTTATTTCTGTTATTTTAATGGATCTCCAGTGATGTTGAACCATATGTGTAGAATATAAAGATATCTAAAGCCCAGCTCAGATTTTGCGGGGGTAAGGTGGTGGGGTGGAGGAGAATGCAGGGTGTCTATGGTGTGTAGAAACCCCTGAGTGCAGTCCAGGCAGCAGGGACATTCTGGTGTTTTCACAGGTTTTAAGGAGAAGAAGGAAAAGGAGCAGAAATTAGGTAAGAGAGGCAAAAAGGGCAACCAGGGGGCACAGAGGAGGGCAGGATCTCAGAGGCTTAAATGTGCACTTCCCACTGGGACACAGCCTGTGGGCTTGCCAGTGTGTGTGTGTGTGTGTGTGTGTGTGTGTGTGTGTGTGTGACTGTGTGTATGTGAATGTGTGTGAGTGTGAATATGTGTATGTGATTGTGAGTTTGTGTGTGAGTGTATGTGTGTGAGTGCATGAGAATGTGTGCATGTGAGTATGTGTGAGTGTATATGTGATTGTGTGTGTGATTGTGTGAGTGTGTATATGTGTGTATGCGTGTGTCTGTGAGCATGGGAGTGTGTATGTGTGTGAATGTGTGTATGTGTGTTATGGATTGTGTGAGTGTGTGTGTGTCTCTGAACACCGAGGACAGGGAAAGGCGGGAGCAGGGAGGAAGGGGGAAAATCCATCAGACAGTGAACGAAGGCAGCTCTTCACTTTCCTTATCACCAAAGACAGCAAAGTCCGAGAGGAGAGAAGGCAGCTGGGACTGGGATAGTGGAGGCCACTCCCATCACAATGGAGGAAAATGTTCTAGGCAGGATCCTGGGTCCTTTTCCAGAAGACACAGGGATTGGGAGACATTGGATTAATTTGGCTCAGAGGTGATAGGGTGACAGCAATAGTGACCTGGACAGGTCAGACCGGTGTGGTTCAAAAATCTCTCCTCTTTCACAGGGAAAGCCCACATGATGTGATTTCTGAGAGTTTCGTCCTAGGCAGTTGGTTCTCTGGCTTGTACGCCAGCTATTGGTACAAGAATCAATTTGTTGACAATGGTTACTAGAGACATTTCGGGTCTCATCTCAGTGTAATCTATACCCAGATTAAATTATAAACAGATTTCTAGAATTCCATGATAGTCCACATGGTGTAGAAAAGTAGAATTCAAACTGAATATTCTCTCGTGTGGTGACGAGAGTGCTAGTGACATGTCAGTTTATGAGAAACAGACACGGTAAAATAGAAGACCCCCAGGTCTAGTTGACGGCTCCCCACAAATCAGAGTTGGGAAGTCTTTTCCTGAACTGACACACAAAATAGCGTTAATTACTCTGATTTTTAAAAAAATTATGCTTTTTATTTTAAACTGTATTTTTGTTTCTGTTAATGCTAGAATCTCAGCATAAGCATTTCCAGCCCCCAATGCACGGTGACCTTTCACTGTTCACCTTCCTCGTCTATTTCCTATCACAGCCTACATCATAGTGAATGAGAGAAGGGCTGGGGCACGACTTATGCCCTGGAAACACCTTCCACAGGAAATGGAATTGAGAAACGAGGAAATGATACTCACTTTCCTGGTATCATGTGAAGATGGAGGGGATTTTTAAAAATACTATTTTATCATGAAAGTCACATAAATACTACCAGTAGCCCCACCACACACATGGAGCCAGATATGCAGTAAATTAGACAAATACTAAAGTACTAAAAGGAGAAGCAGAAAGTTGAAACCAAGGTATCTGTCTGTTTCATTTAAATAGTCTATTTCCTGTGACTATTTAGAAACTGTTTTAAAACTTTTTAAATTATTTAAAAAAATCAGGTCATTTGAAGTCACTTGGAAACGCCGAGTATTCTAATGTAGGTTTTGCCACCACCCATTGGAAAGACCCTGGTAACCCATTTCTCACTGCGTCCTGCAGCTCCCCTATCTCAGAATTCAGTGTTCCTTTACCAAGTTCGAAGCACGCTTCAGCCTCAGCCCTGCTTTATCCTTACCCCTGTCGTCCCTGCTTGTTTATAGTTTCTGGATTAATGCACTTCTCCAAATAGGCTACCAAGGAGAAAGTTCCCCCCAGGATCCTGCCTCAAGCTCTCACCCAGACCCCTGGGAATGCAGACACAGGAGTCCTGGCTACAGGCCCCCGTGGAATGGTGGTTGCCTGTTCTGGATGGGAGAGAATTTGTGTACAAGATTTCTCTGACGGTTGATCCTTCCCAGCTTCTCCTCGGTTGGGATTTGGTGGCATCCCTGCACTGCCCTGTCAGCCCAAGCCCTCACTGGTCTCCACCCCTGCAGTTGGACGCCCAAATGTCCAACACACGTAACCATGGCTTCATGCTAAGAAGGGGACAAAACCTTGAAAAATCGTCAGTCCCTCTTTCATATGGTTGGATCAAGGTGGATTTATGAGGAAATCTCATGATTTACCCCAGAGCCCGATCGTCCTGCTCAAGCTATAGAACAGGCTCCCTTTAATCAGGAAAAATAGGGTATCAAGAACATTCTAAACACAAAAGGGTCAGCGACATAATCCACTCCCAGTGGAGTGGGGAGGTTTGTTTCAAAGGCTAGTCCTGGAGCTCCTCAAGTGTGCATGTCCTGGCCATGATGCTCCTTGGTAGGAGAGTCGGTGGGGTTAGACCCAGGAGGTTCTGCAGAGCCTTTTAAATCAGAGGCTGCCGCCCATCAGGGAGATGCACACTGGAGGAGGGTGCTGAACATGGCCTGAGGATTAGCGCCCTATCCTACCCTGTCAGCAGTCCTTCCCTGCTGGAACCATCCCATTGGCCAGCCTGTCCTTCTAGAATCTCAGGTGCATCTATCACAGCCTTTGGACCCCCACTGCATCCTCTCATCCATTTAGGCCACCTGTTTTCAGTAGTATCTCTCTTCTCCAACTTAATCTCAGGTAGCCACCAGCATTGCCTTCCTGAAATACAGGTCATTGCAGTGGCTCCCTACTGCCTACAGAAGAGCGTACCAACTTCTGGATGTCCGACCAGCTTTCTTCACACATCCTTCACCTAACACACTGACTCTATTTATCTATCTATCTCTTCCTTCTTTCCTTCCTTCTTTCCCTTCTTCCTTCCTTCCTTCTTTCCCTCCTTCCTTCCTTCCTCCCTTCCTTCCTTCTTTCCTTCCTTCCCTCCTTTCTTTCTTTCTTTCCTTCTTTTCTATTAGGCAATTTTTTTATTGAAGTATAGTTAATTTACAATATTGTGTTAGTTTCAGGTGTACAGCATAGTGATTCAGTATTTTTTCAGATTATATTCCATTATAGGTTATTACAAGATAATGAGGATAATCCCCTGTGCTATACAATATATCCTTGTTGTTTATCTATTTTGCATATAGTAGTTTATATCTGTTAATCCCATACCCCTAATTTGTCCTTCCCCTCTTCCCTCCCTGCTTTGGTAACCATAAGTTTCTTTTCTATGTCTGTGAGTATGTTTCTGTTTTGTATATACACTCATCTGTATTATTTTTTAGATTCCACATATAAGTGATATCATTACAGTATTTGTCTTTCTCTGTCTGACTTATCTCACTAAGCATAATATTCTTCAGGTCTATCCATGTTGCTGTAAATGGCAATATTTCGTTCTTTCTTAAGGCTGAGTAGTATTCCATTGTATATATGTACCACATCTTCTTTATCTATTCACCTGTTGTTGGGCACTTGGGTTGTTTCCATCTCTTGGCTATTGTAAATAGTGCTGCTATGAACATTGGGGTGCATGTATCTTTTTGAATTAGAGTTTTCTCCAGGTATATACCCATGAGTGAGATTGCCAGACCGTATGGTAGCTCTATTTTTAGTTTTCTAGGAACCTCCATACTGTTTTCCCTAATGGCTGCACCAATTTACATTCCCACCAAGTGTGGGAGGGTTCCCTAGTTTCCACATCCTCACTAACTAATCTTTATTTTTTGAGGGATCTCTGCACTCTGATGCTTCTGGACCTTTGTGTAGGCAGTTCCCTGAGCCTGGACATCTCCCCCTTCCTCATTTCCAATGATCACAAGACTTCACCTTTGTCAACACCTCCCTTTACTGCTCCCTTTTGTGTGATGTCTTCTCTGGGGTCAGCGGCTGGAGATCACTGATGTCCTCGTCTCATTCTCAGGAAATGGGAGCGTTTCCTCCACACCCTTTTGTGTGTCTTATCTGGCCTTGAGTTATTTATTGAAGTTTTATGTTATTTATCTTATTCCTCCAGCCAGATGATATTTTGGTTCCCTGTGCCTCAGTATTCCAAACACAAGCTTGCATTCACATACTTACAAGAAAATCCTAAGCCCTTCCTTTCTTTGTTTCTTCTTTTGATGCCACCTGGAAGCTCCCTTTGGGAGATACTTGCCAGCCCCTGGGTGGTCCCACAGTTGCCTATTTCTGGGCCCAAATTGGACCCAAACATTCCCATTTTTGGAATTATCATGTCATCCTAATATGAAGAATGTCTGGGGTCTTAGGTTACTTGGCTTGGTGCCTGAGAAGAACTTTCTTGTTGCAGATCCCAATACCATTTGATTTTCTTAGAATTGAGGGAAAATCATATTGTGATTCTGTAATCAAAATTATATGAAACTAGACATTATTTTCAGTTTATCATACAAACAAGTTGTTTCTGAATTGATCAGTTTTTAATTGTCCATTTAAATTGGTTCTATTTTAAAAATATTAACTTGGGCTTCCCTGGTGGCACAGTGGTTGAGAGTCCTCCTGCCGATGCAGGGGACACGGGTTCGTGCCCCGGTCCGGGAAGATCCCACATGCCGCGGAGCAGCTGGGCCCGTGAGCCATGGCCGCTGAGCCTGCGCTCAGCAAGGGGAGAGGCCACAACAGTGAGAGGCCCGCGTACCGCAAAAAAAAAAAAAAAAAAAAAAAATCGTTAAAAATATTAACTTGCTTTTCCTTAATTCAACTCATTTCTAAAGAACCATTAGACCTACTCATGAGATGATAAGATTTTTAGATAATGTTTCCTTGTGGAACTATTAAAACATTTATAAAGATAGAGAGAATAGTGTGACGAGCCCTCATGTATTTGTCATCCCGCTTCATCACTCTTCCCCTGGACTATTTTGAAGCTAATTTCAGATATGCTTTCATCTGTAAATATTTTGCAATGTTCTTCTAACAGATAAGAAAATTAAAAAACCCCACAATATCAAACATAGATCTATTTATAAATTCTATTTTTCAATGGTTTCAGACATTATATCTAAAATATGACTTTTTTAAACAGTATGATCACATGAATCTTACAAAGTTTCATTTATAACATCAATCTAACACTTTCATACACAGCATTTATTGTAGAGTACTCTGAAGGAAGAAAAATATGTACAGCCATTTGTTTTCATTAATGTTTCTATTCTGTCCTGCAATACTGAAAAGACATTCGGTTGTAGGTTGCAACACCAGGTGAAGCTCTCCTGCAGGTGTACTCCATTGGGATGCCAGGAAGGGGTATTATTTCTGCACAGAGAACCCTGAAGCGTTACTGTAAGTTGCTCTAACTGTGCTGGTATTTGGGCAGCACTGCCTGTTTATTTATATTTAGATTTGAAACCCTTACTGCTGTTGACAAGTTGGTTTAAGGGACACAAATTTAAGTGTTAAAGCCACCTCAGCAATTGATTGGACTTTGTTTAATTTCTTCTCCGTAAACCATAGTTTTTATATTTCTACCAGAAAAGTTAAAATCTTTTTTAAAAGTGTTGTTTTATAATTTGTAACTCCTAGGGGTTATTTTTGTGCTCTTTATAAATTCTTACTATTACATGTAAGTTTCTTGCAGGCTGGGGCTGTGACACCCTTGTTAGGAATGTGCCTACAGTTGCCAGAATCTTTCATACAGAAGTTACTCAGCTCCTTGTTGATTAATAGATAGATTAATGGATTGATTAATGGATTCATCAATTAATTGATGCTTGGATCATTGGCTTTCTGGGTCACCACCAACACTTGCACAGGGTGGCCTGTCTTGGGTTGGTTTCTTCCTACTCCTCTCGTGATGGATGGGTATTACAGGCCAGCACTCCGCAATTCATGGACACGCTTCTAACTCAAAGCAGCAGTTAAGGGAACCAACCCTGACGTTAGATTGACAAGGACCTTAACATACCAACACCAGCTCCAGCTGTTGAACTTTTCTCAGCCCACTTTTCTTACTGGAAAAATGGAGCTAATATTCGTGTCTACTTCCTTGGTTTTTTTTGTGTGGACTCCATGAGGTATAAAAACACAAGGCAGTGCTGGGTACCTAATAGGTGCTCAAGAAATACCCTCTATTCTCATTTTTCATGTCTGCAAAGTCTTAGTTTCCTCTTTTTTCATTTTAAAAGCTGGAAGAAGATTGAAAATGGCAGCGAGCATATCCTAAAATGACATAGGAGCGTTTAGAAAAGTGGGAGGCATTTATATCTGAAGTCAGCACTACATAAACATCTGTGGGAGCCAACGACATTGTATGGTCTCCAAGTATTTCGCGGAAGCAAAGGCGCTCCTGCTGGGACATGGTCTTGCCAAACCCCCTCGAGCTCCAAAGATGGTCTTTTCTAAAGCTCTTCTTGCCATTGCCCCAGACCATGTTCTGCCAGAAAACTGCCTGCAAGCAATTTCTTTAATCAGGTCACTAAGTGTGACCCCCAGGAAACAACGCTCCGAGAGGTACAGCCAACTCTGCACCTCCAGCTCTGACCAAAGAGGCTTTCATGGCGAATGTGAGACAAGAGAGAGCTTTTCGGAAACCACACTTGAGTCCATGGCAGAGCAGAAGGGCAGGAGCCATCGGGCCCGTTTCCAGATTTCTCTCTGGCCCAGATCATCTAGATTTACATCCAGCCAGTGAGACAGTTTATCCAAAAGCTGCTAGGATAACTTGGGTTTCACACAGAGCTATAAAAACACTGTATGAAGCCTAATGTCTCTATTTCCCATGAAGTCTTTTTGGGGGGAAGAGGAGCACATATGAATCCCAAACCCTGGAGCTACAAGGGCCATAGTGGAGAAGTATTCAGCTTTCTCAACCAAGAGAGGATGGTAACCAAGGAGTTACCTTGGTTTGTTTGTTCATCTGTAAGTTTGTTCATCTGTCATCTCCACACCAGTAGGTTCTTAGACATGAGAGGTATGGAGCGATCTCTCTTCAAAGGCTGGCAATGCTCCCGTGCAATCTTCTTGTTCGTAAGAAACGTCAAGTCAGGTAAACTGACAAGGCTGCTGGTGGAGCCGAAAGCACAATTCTCCCTCCATCACAGACCGAGCAGATCCATGTCACTCTTTGCTTCTGGCAGGGTGAGGAGTCAGATACCAGCTGCGTCACGCTCTGTAATACGCATTATTGACATCTCAGCTACATAAAGCAGAAACGATTAATTTCTTCTTAATCGTGGGACTGCAGATCAGTGAGAAGAACTTAGCTTCAAGCTGTGGGTGGGTTCAGGCTTCCTGCATCTGCCTCCCACCCAGGGCCAGTGATGACCCAGGGCATAGCCTTCTGGTGGTTGTTGAGGAAGTTCAAGAAGGGTGATAAGGAACGTGCGATGTCTTCTAAGACCTGGCTCTGAACTGGCACGCTGTCATTTCTGCACAACTTGGCCAAGCCTGACACCCGTTGGGTGAGAAAGTAAAGTCCACTCACAAATCAAGGGTGGCAAAGAACAAGGATTGTGAGCAGGGAATGCAGCTCCCTACACGGGGTGACTATGCAATGTCAGCACAGGAGGGTCAAAGTGAATCTTGCTTTCCTGGCCACTCAGGTGGCATCGCACCACCCAGCCCAGTGGCCCACAATGCAGGTTGTGTATTAAAATTCCAATTCAAGGGCTTCCCTGGTGGCGCAGTGGTTGAGAGTCTGCCTGCCGATGCAGGGGACACAGGTTCGTGCCCCAGTCCGGGAAGATCCCACATGCCACGGAGAGGCTGGGTCCGTGAGCCATGGCCGCTGAGCCTGTGCGTCCAGAGCCTGTGCTCCACAACGGGAGAGGCCATAACAGTGAGAGGCATGTGTACCGCAAAAAAAAAAAAAAAAAAAAAATTCCAATTCAAGCAGCCTGGGGTTCAGTCTTAAGAATTCCAAGAAACATCCTCAAGAAATCTTGCAGCTTTGTGTGCCCCCCCCATCACAGGGTATAAAAAACGCGCAAGGAAGGCGTTTTTATGTCATGCAAATCTACAATGTTTTGTTCATTACAAGAAAATTGGGCACATCAAGAATTTTCCCAGGTGACAATTTGGGAGTTGTAATGTACCTAACAAATAGAGCCTGGCAGTGAGAGGAAATTGCTCTTGGATTCCTTAGAATTATAGGGAAATGGTAATGCCTACATTAAAAAACTTCTTTTTATTGAAGTATAGTTGATTTACAATGATGTGTTAGTTTCAAGTGTACAGCAAAGTGATTCAATGATTCTGTATACATATATATTCTATATATACAGAATATATACATATTTTCAGATTCTTTTCCATTATAAGTTATTACAAGATATTGAATATAGTTCCCTGTGCTATGGAGTAGGTCCTTGTTTACCTATTTTATATATAGTAGTGCATATCTGTTAATCCCAAACCCTTAATTTATCCCTCTCCCCTTCACTTTGGTAAACATAAGTTTGTTTTCTGTGTCTGTGAGATAATGATTACATTTGAGTAGCTCTGAAGAATTCTTCCTGTGCAGTGGGGATGGGGAAGATGCAGCTGGGAACATCTTGGAGGGGTCAAGACTAGCGGGTTTCATGAGGGTGTGAGTGTGTGTGTGCGTGCGTGCGTGCATGTGTGTGCGTGCGTGCGTGCATGTGTGTGCGTGCGTGTGTGCATGTGTGTGTGCGTGTGTGTGTGTGTGTGTGTGTTGGGGGTTGCTGAGGGAGGAGGGGCAGCCAGGTAGAGTCCCAGGTTCAGGCTTGAGTGGCTGGCAGGCTGGAATAGCAGGCAGGTGTGGTGTGTAGTGACACCAGCACCTGCATAGTGGCTGGGTCCCAGGGACTTGGCCAGGATCAGACACTGAAGGGATGCATGAGAAACGCCGAGAGCCTGGGGTCAGACGGGCGGCAGTAAATGGGCAAGAAGCAGAGGAAATAGGGGTGGAGGGGTGGCTCAAGGCTCTGGCTGTGGGTGTGAATCCTTTTAAAGATGGGGCCCTTGAAGAACAGCAGGTGAGAAACAAATGCCATGTGGTCTCTGACCCTTGGGTCACTGCTGTAGTAACTAGAGTCCCAGGTCTTCTTTCTGAAAGTAGCGTCTTAAGGGCTGAACATTAAATTCATTTTTTTTTAAACATAGAATTTTCAAATATAGACCGGTTTGCTAACAGGAAAGCGTTGTTCAAGATGACTCTTGAAGCCCCTTTCAACTTTAAAATCTAATGACCAATGCCCAGAGCATTAGCAATGCTAGATATATACATATTTCTTAACCACAAAAACCCATTTCCTAGTTTCACCTAATGTTAATGAATTTGTTTGGAAACCAACCAACATTCATGGCTTTCTGTGAACGTATTACATGTGCCATTGAATTTCTGACAGGTGAAATCTAGTTTTAAATCTTAGTTAAGGGAAAAAAAAATGTCGCTCTTCTGTTGCCAAAAGATAATTGGTATATATAGGAGAGCTTGCCTTTGAATATATTATTTTTATATATATATATATATATATATATTCTAGTACTTTAATATACGTATTCATATGTTTTCATGAAATGAATTCTATTTCTTGAATTTAATTTTATGAAATATATATGTGTATGTATATATATATATAATTCCATGAATGGCTCTGTATTTGATTTTTAAAATAATGAGAACATTACAAAAAAGATTTAACCGAATTTTCAGGATCCCAAAAAGGCAAAAGTAATTTTGCTTTTATAGTCTACTACCTGTCTAAACAATTTAGACTCTTCTATATTATTTTCCTGATGTCCCTTTCAGGTATGAAGGTGGAACCTACAACTTCACTTTTTCTATTCAATAAAAAAACTAAACAAAGGGTGCGACACATTGCTTTTGTAGCCCATATTCCACATAGTTATTGCCCCTGACAGAGGAGGGACCTATCCACGCCTGCATCCACTTAAGGATGAGCCAGATGACACAGTACCATCCTACCACCATGTTTGTTGAGCTCTGTTTGGACGCTGTGAAATGCGATTTGACATTTGTTGAGTTTAACCTACAAAGAGAATTTCTTATTGTCCTAGGAACAAAAAAGTAGGTTATTACATTAATTAAAAAACGGTCAGAAAACCTTGCAATGCACTGGCAAGATCCTTTAATCCTGGTTATGGATATTCTACAATGCCAATCTGAAATCTTTTCTTGTGCGAGGTGTGTATGAATAAGTAAATAAATAACGTAAAGAAAATGAATGGCTAGAGAATGGAAAACTCAGGAGATATGGTTATTTGGCATTATCACAGTTTGTCAGCAACACTCAGGTTTTAGATGCAAAAAACAGTTCTTTCACCCAGAACTCAATCCACTGAAACTGATTTGCATGTGGAGTTTAATGCTGTTGACAGTCCATTCCTAATTTGCTCAAATATTTGAAGTGGTAGATGTCTGTTTTAAACAGGCCTAACTTATTTGTAAGTAGTTAAAAATAGCAGAAAACTTGAAGAATGCTCTTTTTTACCTCTGAAGGTGGTTGTTTCATTTTACAGCACCAAGGGTGATTTAGATTTTGGGGAGAACGGAGGAGGCCTGAAGATTTCTGAACTTGCACAAATGCAAACCACGGCTGGGAGGACCAGCTTCAGGACAGCTGTGGTCTATAAGCCAAGTCAGTGCAAGAGACAGTTCTTTTTTTTGAAAAACAATAGCAATAACAAAACCCCTCCAAAGGGAAACTGGGGAAGGACTGGAAACATTGTTTTCTTACTAATGTGAGGTTGGAAACATAGTGGGTTTCAAGTGAATTGGCCATGACCACACTGACACTTGGACGTGATTGGAGCCAGGATGGCAGGCAGATGTGGGTTTGGCATTTGCATGCCCACATTCAAAACATTTTCTCCTTTCTCCTACTAGCACATTGAGGCTGGCCTTTCTGGAGCAGTACAAACTGATTGCAGATAGACATTACCTAGAAACATGCTGTTCGGCTTCCTATGGAGTCTGTGTACTTAGGTTCTGATTGATAAAAATGCAACATTTATCCAGGATATTTGACAAATACTCGGAAATGTACACTTTGCCAGACAGCTGTGGAAGAACCTGCTTCCCCCATGGTGAGTTCACTAACCCCATTTCCACTTACTGAATAAGGAGGTCTGTCTTGCCTGGGAGGGAACAAAATACCAAAATGTATGGCTTCAAGGTGAGGAGGGAGACAGAAGCACGAGAAAATCAAAATTTCTTGCTAGGACCCAAGGACCAGCCCAGGCTTTCCCAAGTATGTGTTTTCAGTGGTCATTATCTATTTTACCTGCCTACACATGTATCTGTCTGTTTATTCCATTTCAAAAAGGCGTTGAAGCTGCAAAAATGATATGCTATCTTTCTTTAATATACAAAGAGTTCTTATAACTCAATAAGAAATGTGTTTCCAAAGGATATGAACAGAAGAAAAATACAAATGGTTTTAAAAGATTTTCACTTATTAATCGGGCAGAGATCAAAACTTTGAAAATAGATTGAGGGTGGTCTGTGATAATACATAGTGCTGGTGAGATTGTGGGTAAATAGATATCCCATATACTCCTAAAGCAGAGTGCAAACTAGTACAAGCATTTGGGGAAAACAATTGGGCAATATCTTTCAAAATTTAAAATACATCCTTGTCCCAGAAGTTCCATTGGAATTCTTCCAACAGATAAGATGCTCATGCACACAATTTGTATATGGTACAGTGGCTACTTCTGGAAGCAGGGGGGATTGCATGGGTGGAGATGGGGTAGGAGAAAAACTCACTTATGCTCTGCACGCCAATTGTATAGTTTAAATTTCCTAAATATGTGTCTATTACTTAGTCACAGAAAGAAATTTTAAAAACGTATTTGTTGGATGCATAAATAACTATAAATTCACCAAAAAGAAAAAAAGAGAAAAGAAAATGGCCCACGACAAAAATACAGAGGTAAAACAGAAGGACAAGAAAGTGATACATTAGGCTGAAGGGAAAATAAAGGTAGAAACACTGAGAGGAAGTCCGAGGTAAGCCAGCATCGTGCACAGTTGCTAGAAGTGGGCTGAAAGTTCCCAGCAGCCCGTGCAGAGTGCAGAGTGTCTATAAAATGAAAATAATCATTTTCCAGAAGTAGATCAGAGAGAAATTTCTCCTGTGGTGCTCACAGAGAAGGATGTAGTGAACAATGTCTTCAAGACCAAGCCTAGGATAAATTCAACAACGTGTTTCAACAACAACCCATCCCTGTGGTGGACTGGGTTATCATTCAGGATTCTCCTTTCCTCCTTGTAATAGGGTTTCCATCCATGCTCCAGGCCTGGAGACTTAGCAGTACTTCACTCTAGAGTGGGCAGACGGGACATGCCACCCCACTCCCTGACTCCGTTCCCTTGTGAAACTTCCTTTGCCAATGAAATGAGGGCAGCAATGATGGGAGCTGTGTCTACATTGCATAGTTCTGCTCTGCCTTCTGAGCCTCAGTCTCCACTGTGAGGAGAGCAGGCCCTGTGTAGCCACTGCCCCTTCAGCTTGTCTCCCGGTATGAAGAGCCGTGGAGCAGCCTGGACCATTCACGAAACCTGGAGTCCAACCCAGGTCAGCTGCACCACTGATGAAATGCACATGTGTGTGTGGAATAAATGTTTGCTCTTGTAAGCAATGAGACTTGGGGCTTGTTTGTTACTCAGCAGTATGCAGCAGAACCCTGGCTAATATATCCCTGGAGATGGAGATAAAAGAGTGAAAATAATATCAGAAGGAAGCTTTTGAATTGCTGGAGATAGTGAGAATAAGCAGGTCCTCTAATAAAAGGATATAAACTCCCCCTAAGATCATTGCCCTACTTGGGGACTCTACGACATTACTGATAATTAGTAGAGTATTATACGAGGTAACCCAGTGCTCTGTGAGTGAACTGATCCTGAAGACACTGCATGATGCCTTTGGGCATTCACTGAGAGGATGCATGGAAACTGGGATGATGGGTAATGTGTGTATATGCTGGGCGGGGTACCTAGGACTATGGTGATTCTCTTCACCATCTTTCGAGGACAGTCTGCCAAGAATCTTGGGGCTAAAAGTAAGTGAAGCTCAAGGATCAAAACACAAAACACATCAAAACACAAAACACTCAATCTTCCCAGGCCTCCCTTTCGGGCTTTCTCCTCACCCCCTTCAGTATGACTCAGTTCTCCTGGAATAAAGCTGGTTGTGCTTCTATTCTAGTTCCAGTTCAGGGTGGGTATACCACATTTTCTTTAACCATTCATCTGCTGATGGACGTTTAGGTTGCTTGAGAGAGATTTATTTTAAAGATCGGCTCACACAGTTGTAGAGAACTGCAGGTCTGAAGTTTGCAGGGAAGCCTGGCAGGCTTGGGTCTGAATGGAGGCAGAATTCCTTCATCTTCCAGGAGGACCTCAGTCTTCTCTCATAAGGCCTCCAAACGATTAGATGAGACCCACTCACATTATGGTAGGTAATCTGCTTTGCTCAAAGTGCACTCATGTAAATCCCTATCACAGCAATATCTAGACTGGTGTTTGACCAAGCAGCCGGTTACCAGGGCCTAACCAAGTTGAGACATAAAGTGAGCCATCACAAGGTCAGTCCCCCCATCCCCTATGCCCAGCTTTGGGCCAGTATCCCAGCCTCCTGCTTGTCCAGGTGGGGAGATGGGAGAAAAATTAGGACCCTACACAAAGGCAGACTCTCTTGTTAAATTATGAATACCATCGACATTTTTTCTAGTCTCACTGCTCGCCACTTGATTTGTCAAGTCAATATAATGATGTGTATCGTTAGCCTGCACATCCGCTGTTTGGCAGAAGTGTGTCTGTAATGTGGCACACCGTTGTCGGAAATCATTTGACTTCCTGGATCCACGTGGTCATGTGTTCCTTTTGTGATACTAGAATATGAATGTGTTAAATTTTTTGTGTGTGTGGAGGGGAGGCCTATGTGTCACATCTGGACTTTGAAAACTATCAAGGAACCCGATGTATATTCATATGATCATGTATGTATATACAGATATACTACACACCCCTTTAAAATGAGAACAGCTTTGTTTGTAGCCCTTGGTTTTATTGAAGGATCATGTGAGTGAATAAAACCATAAGAAAACGTATGGGAGAACAGCCAAGTCGGTTATAAATACAATCTACATTGTTTTAACAGCATCGCAGAGGGAGGAGGGAGGGGAACAGTGTTTATCGATTGTTTCCAGTCCGTGCCAGGTCCTGTGCGAGGCATTGCCCGGGGATCCTCTCATCTGATGCTGGGAGGGGTCACTTCCCTTAAGCTGGGGAATCAGGCTCTGCAAACAAAGTGCATAAGCAAGATTTGAACGGAAGTTTGCCTTAATCTAAATGCATTGGTTTTCCCGCATGACACCCTCGCTGCATCTCTTGCCATGTAGCACATGCTCTCAGAACACTCGCTAGCAAATTACAAGGTTTTATGGTGATGGTGGCCAGTGCGTACGTAGCAACTGCTTGGGAGGTCTTCAGGCAAAATTATGCTTTACGGCTTAGAATCTGGGGACGCTGGCCCTGTGTGGTGCTCAGAAGGGGATTCTTCCTCCCTTCTCCCTCTTTTTCTACTTCAGGAAACCCCTCTCCCTATCCAGAACTTCTTGGAGGAAATACTCCAAGCCCCTCTGCTAGCTTCTCTGACCAGATTCCTTTGTTTTGGAAAGATCATTCCACAGGTCCCGATGGGAATGGGTCAAGTTGGGAGACTGAGAAGGTGGTTCAAGATTCTTTCGGAAGTAAGATCAGCAGGCGCGGGGTTGGTAGATGGGTGGGAGGGATGGGGGAGTGAGATCAAAGATCACTCCTGAATTTCCGGTTTTGGCTAAAGGGCAGATGGAGTCAAGTTGGGGTGGAAAGATAATCAGTTCACTCTGCGTCCTTTGAGCTGGAGGCGCGTGGACCACGTGGGTGGAGCTGTCCAGGGTTCGGTGCTGGGACAGAAAGGAGGGAGAGCCGGCCTGGAGGAGGAGCTGGACATGCCTGTTTCCTAAAAGGCGCTCAGAAGACGCTGTGAAATGCTGGGATGAGAGGGCTGCTGCGGACAGCTGTTGGGACAGGAAGTTGGCAGGTTTGCATCTGAAGGCTCTTTTTCTCTGAAGGGCTTGCTACCTGCTGGGAGAGAGGTGGGCGGTGGTGTCCTGGGATTGAGTGGAGAGGAGAACTTCTAAACCAGCCAACTATTTATAGGAAGTGGGTCAAGTAGAGAAACATAAAGGGATCCCTGGGCAGCTTCGAGGGCCGGGTTGAGGCTGGACGCCGTGAATTAATAGTGGTCCCAGCCTGCTGGGTGGTGTCACTTTGTCAGCAGGGCTGCAGCCTGGGTTTGGGTCCAGCTGGTGGGAGGTGGATTGATGGACAGCTGAGCACCCACAGTGTAAGGGAGCAGGTGTGGTGGACGGGACGGGCTGTGAGGTTACAGGGGCCAGGGAGGAAGCCCTGCTGGGGTTGGGTATGCTGAAATCTCAGCGAGGAGGGAGAAAAGCCAGGTGGGTGTAGCCCAGTGAAAAAGTGGAGAGGGAAAGGGATCTGGTGAGAGTGTAAGCGTGAAGGTGAATTTCATGTCATCTAGGGATGCCAAGATCCCAGGGAAGCCGGGGAAAGCATATCCAAGGGGGATGGAGAGGGCGGCCCAGGATCTGAGGGTGCAAGGTAGGGCTTGTGGTCCCAGTGATGCAGTGTCACCAAGGGGACGCGGGCCATGGGCAGAAGGAGAGACAGAGGGTTCAGTACAAAGTCCTTCGTGCAGGGGCCTGGGTGGGCAGCGGGAAGACCAGTGTAGGGCTGGGTGAAGTGTGGGAGCTGCCCCATCCATTTTGGGGGGTTCCATAGAAGCAGATCCTGAGTCAAGGAGCCGGGTGCAGGTGGCTCATTTGGGGGATGTTCCCAGGGACACCAGGAGGAGCAGGGAGAGAAGTGAAGGGTCCACTAATGAATGGGCTGCACTGAGGCTCGAGCCTGGGCTCACCAAGGGGTGAGGACCCCACTCTCATGGGTCATTGGCTATGCATTGCTGTGGGGCGTCTACTGCCTGCACCTGTCCTGCGCTATAAGGTCAAGGTACTCCGCTGGCTGGAGTGCATTCTCAAGAAAGGGGCAGGAAGCCTTCAGCTGGGATGGAAACTGCCCCAGTTGGCTGAAAGCATATAGCTAGGTGCTGCCAGGGTCTTCAACCAGGGAGAGGGAGTCCGGAAGGAGCATTATGGGGGCAAAGTGGGAACATTCAGGTCTTAGACATGATGCTTGGGAAAGAGATGGCTGCTCTTGCCTCCTGCCTCTCAGTTAGATGAGGCTCATGGAGGCACAGCCCTCGGGAGGGCTCCAGGGAATATTCACCTGTAAGTAGGAGCCAGGTTCCGGAGGACCAGCGGGGGCGATGGGTGAAGGGCTGTGGATAAGAGGGAATGTGTGCCTTAGAGAGGAGCTTCACAGAGCTCAGAAGTTTGGGTGGAAGAAGAGAAGTGACGTGCGGAGTCAGGGAGGAGAAGTTCAGAGCCCAGGGGACACAGGTGCCTGGAGAGGGTCCCACCTGGGCCGTGACGCAGCAGGACAGACACACGGTGCAGGTGGGTTCTGCTGGCCTCGTGGCTTCTCATAAAGTGTGTCCCCGGGGTTCTTGGGAGTATTTAGGGGCTTCTCAGAGGGAATCATCTGGTGATTCCAGGAGTCTTACTGCTTGTTGGAAACAGCCACGTCCAGGTGCTGGGGGCCCGGTCTCTCCGCCAGGTCATGGGGTGAAGTCACCGAGGACACGCCAGGGGAGGGGCCAGGGCTGGGTCTCTATGTTCTGAGGTGCTTTCTCCAGGTGCCTCCACAGGGCACAGCCTTAAACTGAGCTGCCTAATTCACCCAAAGCGAGGCTGAGAAGGACGGGGACGCCTCCTGCATATTGGTCATGGTCACGAATTTCTAACTGACACAGTCCTTTCTTCCAATGGGACATGATGTCACACCTAACACACAAACTGATCTAGGCAGAGCTGCTGGCAAAAGAGCTCTGCTGGCTCATGGTATCAGGCACACCATGGCCTCCCCAGGTGGACAAAGGGAACCCAGTTTGAAAACCACCACCACTTGTGTGAGCCTACCATCTCTCCCCAGCTGGGCTTGCATTGGACGGTCACGCGGTGAGACTCCCTGGCTCTGGGTGGTGGGGAGCCGGGGGCCCCGCGTGGCGTTCTGCCTGGGTGATTGAGGGCTGTGGTGGACACAGCCGGCCCTGCGTGCTGGCCAAGGCTTGGGCTCTGTCCACACAGGCTCCCTTTTATGGGGCTCAGCAGGAGAAACTCCTTGTTCCTGGCAGAAAAAAATGTTTTTCTCCAGAGCTGCTAGTTGGTTTTCTTAAAAAAAAATATTTCTGGTGACCGGGAACGTCATAGCAGCATTTGTCTCCTCTAACGCTGAGCTCCGGGCTGTGGTCCACCTTTCGTGGGCATTTGTACAGGTAACCGGTGTTACCCCAGCCTTTACAGAACGACCGCACTCTTTCCTTTACTCTGCTCTCTTTCTATGAGTTTATTGTATTATGGACCACACTGTATTTAGGACCAATAAAAGATTGGCTTTGGAATTGTAATGAACTTGGACAATTTAAGGATGTTTAAGTTTGGGCTCCCAAGGGGCAGACTCAGAGACCAGGATGTGATGTCGGCATTGATTTGGGAAGTGAAGTGGGAAGGGGGAGGGGAGGGAACGTACAACACAGGCTCCAGACGCTGCCTAGCCGGGCATCACGCGCATGCCTCTTTACATCAGCAGCTGCGCCCCCCTGGAAGCCCAGACCCCTTCCACTCCTTTTCCCCGCTCCTTGGAATTGTCCACGCCCAGTCTTCACCAGCTGGGGAGGGGGCAGGAAAGACAGGTAAAGGATGCCGCTCTAGGATGCCTTGGGGTTGAGGCCTGAAGAAGGGATCACCCCTCACCCTCTTCACTACAAGCTCACTTCATCTGTGGGTACCTGGGTTCCCCCACCTTCAACACCTGGTACCTTGAAAGGTTGTATCACCATACGTGGGGCTAGGTGTGAGCAGATCTCAGTATCCTGAGTAGCTCACTTGCCATCTCTGAATCTTGTAAAATTTAGACCACAAGACTGGCCTTGCACACTTTATAGAAACAGGTGAGACTTAGGATATAAAAGGACAAGGGTTTTTTCCGCCCACATGTATTATTTTAATTATTGATGTTAAATTACCAAGGAGGAGAAATGACAATAGCTATTTTGATTAGTTTTATCTTTTACTTTGAATATTTTTTAGCTTTTGCATAGCAAAAAACCTAATAAGCATCCTTTTATGTTTTAAAAATAATCTCTTTTTTTTGAGGTATCATTCACACACGATGCAATGCGCACGTGTTAAGGGCATGCTTCAGTCAACGTGACAGAGGCGGACACCTGTGTAGCCTACAGCCTAACGAGCTGCAGAACATCTTCCCAGGGACTTCCCTTCCATCCACACCCAAGGAGCAACCACTCTTGTGATTTCTGCACCGTAGGCTAATTTTGCCTTTTCTAGAACCTCATAGACATGGGGGCACAGATATGTGTCCTCTGTTCCTGGCTACTTTTGTTCAGTGGAATGGTTTTCAGACCCATCTGTGTTGAGCTGACCAGAAGTTCATTTCTTTTTATCGTTGAGTAGTGTTCTATTGGATAAATATGCTATTTTCCTAATGCATATAAAACCACATAAATAGACATTCTCTTATTGATGGACATTTGAGTTGCTTCCAGGTTTTGGCTACAGAGGACGTGGAAATTCGTAAAGTTTGCCATAAAAAACAAGCCGTCGTTCATCCCCCTCTCCCTCATCCCCGCTTCCAGTTAATGGGCAATTCCCACCATCCTGTTGCTGCTTCTCAGACCCGCCTCCTGCCCTCCAACACTGCCCCAGCTCTCCAGGCCAGGCCTGCCTTTCCCTTGCCTGGTCCACTGCCACCAGCCTGGGCTTCCTGCTGGTGTCCTGACCCAGCTTGATCTACTGTCCATCTAAACAACCAGAGTGGGCTTCTAAAAGCACAGATCGGATCATGTCACCCTGTTTGGGATGTATCAGTGGCTGCTTGTAAAACCCCAATCTTACCCTAAAGCCCTGGTGACTTGTGAACGGGCTCTGGCTGCCCCTGAGACCTCCCCACATCCCCTCTCTGTTTTGTCACTGCTCTCCAACTGCGCCAGGCTTCTTTCTGCCATTTGAGCACATCCATCTTCTGTGCTGTTTACCAGCTCATGTGCTGTTCCCCTGTCTCCAATGCTGTTCCCTTGTCTCCAATGCTGTTCCCTTCATGCTTGGGTCAGCTGCCTCCTTCTCATCTTCCACCTAAATGTCTCTCCCTTGAGGGGGGGCTTCCCTGAACACTCTTTCCGAGGTGCCTTTCCACCCCGTTTTTCCGCTATCCTGGCACACTGGTCCCTCCTCGCCCCCAGCACTTAGCAGAATTTGAAGTTAAATATCATCCTCTGGTCTGTTGCCCACAAGGCCATTGGCTCTATCCTTTAGGGCAGGAGTAGGTCTGTGCAGCTCACTAGTTTTTTTCTTTTCATGTAAATAACTTTATTTAATTTTTCTTTTGTAAAGCAGTGGCCAAGGAATTGCTATCTATATGGCCCCCAAACATCCTGTTAGGCACAGTGTACAATAAACTATACTATTCAAGAATTAAGAAAATAATTTTAAGATAATTTACTATGTAGAAAGAAATAATAAAATATAAAATGATAAACATGTACGTAAATCTAAATAAAAATTCTTTGTAAAAAGTAACAAAAAAACAAACCCCAAAACAACCCAAAATCTCTTTGTAAATTATAAAGACTTATGCAAATGATGACTTTTATTAGTATAGTTTATTGCTCACTAGTTTTACCCAGTACCGAACATGGTGTGTAATTAGTAGGTGCTCATAAATGTTTGTTGAACAGATCCTTGAGTTTTACGTAAAGTGTTATACAAAACACTAAAATCCCCTTCACCCCTAGGCATAGGGATGACCATGATTACGGCAGCTCCTGCCTCTCTTTCAGCCGTGGGGTGTTACGTTAAATCTGGCAGGTACAATCCAGCACAGTGAAAGGTGTCGAGAAATGACTTTAAACTTTGGAGGGCTAATATAGAAGGCTAATTTACTGAGATATTAATTTGTGTGTGTGTGTGCTTTTTCCTGTTCTGCAAAGGAAGTCAGGCTTTTTCTTACCGCTTGGGCACAAAATGCATATTTCTTGCACACCTGTTGGCATATGAAGATTCATACCCACCGCCCAGACCTCATTGTGATGGGTGGATAAGTTAAATCAAATGCAATTTCTGCTTAGTAAATACCATCATCAAATCTGGAACCAGCTCACTTGATTTATGAGTACTGTTTTAATTTATTCTGTGCTATTTTCACCACTACAAAGACGTGTCTGCATTCGCTTATGAAAATGTTTGCCTTGGCATATTTTTAAAGTTTTAATTTCTCTTAGCTACACCACAAAACCAGTTACTGCTATTTAATTCAACCCATACTTGTTGCTGGGCATAAGCAATGCTTCTAGAGTCATTAGTGATGCACACACAGGCGCCCAGACAGTGCAGGTGGGTAGCAAATGATATAAGACATTAGCCAGCGTCTGCAGGGAGAAAATCATTCCGATGGAGGAAGGTAAGTTTTTCTGGGAGCAATGCTAAATCTTCAGTTAACAGGAAACCATTTCATAATTTATAATTCATGTGTGACATAATTTACTTGATTTGTAAATTACCAAATAGTTCCCTAGTGTCCCTATATTCATGCATTCATTCATGGTATAATCTTACCTAATTCCTCAAGATTTAAATTTTGTACCTTCATGATTGGGAAACCTTAAGTCTCCCATACCATCAGAATGCAAAGTACTCGCCAGCAGGATTTCTGTAGCTCAGCAAATGTTGGCAAGAGAACGTATCGGAGTTGAACGCACTCAGTTTGCTGCAGCCCAGGGTTTTCTTAGCGGCCAAGCTGGGATTTGAACCCGTTCTCCCAATCCAATCCAGTGGTTCCACAGAGTCAAGTTGAGAATGGAAGGAGAAACACTGGAGGGAACAGGGGAAGATGGAGAAGGAAGTGGAAGTTGTGGAGAGGGCATGAATCTGCTGGAGCACAAAGGTCAGGGTCCTGGTCTTTCCACCTGGCGGCCTTGTGCACTGCTCTCAGAGGGAGCCATGTTGGTCTTGGAAACATTAGGAAACTATCAATAAATAGTGACTTTTGGATCATTGTATTTCCCCAACGTTTTAGAAAATTAGAAACTAAAACACCATGGATTTCCTCATCAAATGCCGGAATGTCTTAGAAGAAAATTCGGGAAGATCTAAATAATTTTTGTTTGTTTATCACATTAACATCATTAATCCTTTTTTAGTTGGAAGAGATATTTGCCATTAAAAAGCTCATCCGCCAAACCGATTTTTTCCCCTTGGATTTAAAATATTAAATGTATTTGGAAGTGCCTGATTCAAGAGTAATAAATGTTTATTACAGACATCTTGGAAAATGCAAAAAATACAAAGAAGGTAATTACCACCCCCATAACCTGTCTCACCATATAGAGAATGCCAAACTTACTTCTTATTCTGAAAACATCTTTTGTTTTATCTCTACAACGTTTAATAGGAAAGTATATTTAAATTATTTTTAATGGTCTTGGAAACACACACAAAATTAGATAGTATATTGAACCCACATGTATCCATAATCCATCTTTAAAAATTATCATCATTGGCCAGTTTGTTTCAACTTTTTCCCCCCCCCTTCATATTTTATTTTTATTGGAGTATTTTAGAGCAAATCTCACATGTCATATAATTTCACCCATAAATACTTCAGTATATATACATCTTTAATTGATAAGGGCCTTTCAAAAATCTAATTATCACACCAGCATTAAACCTAAAATGTTAACAATAATTTCTAATATCATCTAATATCCATTCATACTAAAATTTAACAATTTGTTACTCAGTTGATTTCTTTGAATCACATATTGCATTATATCTGGTTATAGCCCGTATCTTTTATTAACATCTCCTTCTCTGTTTATCCCTTTCTTTTCTTTTCTCTTTTCTTCTTCTTCTCCTTCTTTCTTCTTCTTCTTCTTTATTTTTTCCTGATGGTTGTTAGATACGCTGGAGCTTTTGAGCTGGAGAATGTCCTACTTCCTGGATTTGGTTGCTTCCTTGTGGTGATGTGTAATTTGTTTCTCTATTCCTGGTATTTCCTGTAAACTGGGAGGTAAGTCTGGAAGCTTGATTAGATTAAGGGTTGCAGCGGTGGGGCCTGGGGTGGTCCCTGCAAGATGAGGCTTATAACGCTTGTTAGGGGTTGTCAGCCAGATGCTTCAGCAAAAAGTTCTTTATCATATTCTACCAAACACCACCCACTGATGATTGTTACTTAGACCCAGGAGTCTGCCGGCTCAGACCTCTTTACACTGGCTCTTACCAGTTCACAAGAGCCGATTGGCCACAACTCTTCCCAACTGTGGTTGAGAGACATCATGCTAGCAGTTTGAAATCAGCCACCGTGCAGTATTTACACCCCAGAAATTGGCCAATGTGGCAAAGCAAGCCCTTCCTCCCCCCTTTCCAGTGTCAAACATTTACAAACACATCACTGCTTAGATCCGTTATTTCATGCAGGGCTGCAAAACACTGATGTCCTAATTCTGTCTGTCAGCTAGATTTCTCCTATGAAGGAGAACTTTCTCTCATCAACTATATGGTTACCTTGAAATACAAGAAAGACAGCATAATTCTTGCTTTTTTGCCTTTATCAATTTTCAAAGTAATGAGGTCTTGCCTTAGCAATTTCCAGTCATAACAGTGAGGTTTCTTTTTGGTTTTTGTTTTAATATTATGAGCTCAGTGATTTTTTTGTATTTGATGTGTTTCAATTCAATGCATCCCTTATTCCTTTTGGTGTCCAAACTGTCCTGCTATAGGCCAGCAAAAGCCTTTTCAGTTTGGCTCCTGTGTCCTCTTGACAAATCTAATCAAGAACCCACATTCGACCACATTTTCCAATACCTAATTCTTAGGTGTAAGGGAAACTTTCATAAATGATCTCTTCTTAATTGAGTCTCTGCATTAATTGGCCATCTCCATCCCCTGTGAAATACATACTGCCCAATGCCAAAGGCCTTGCAAATGCACATGCCCTGTAGACCACTTTCTTGACCAGTGTTGTCTAAAAGAACTTTCTGCGATGGTGGAAATACTCTGTATTTTCGCTGTTCCATGTGGAAGCCATTCGTCTTGTCTGAATATCGAGCACTTGAAGTGTGCCTAGTGAGACTGAGGGGCTGAACTTTACATTCTATGTAATTTTAGTTAGTTGAAATGTATGTAACCCATGTGCCAGTGGCTACGATAATAGACAACATAGTTCTAGAACTTCTAACAGGCCTTCCACCTTCAGTTAAGCTCTGTACCTGTGGGGAGTCCTTGGGTCTGTTTCCAAATCTCTTTAGGCTTTTTGTACTTCTTATTGTACTTGTATACTTTGATTAAACAGTGTGAAAATCAAAGAAACACAAGTGTGAAAATGAAAGAAAACCACGCTTCACACATTTGAAAAAGAATTTATGAAGGCAAGTCACTTAGAAATTGTTGTTGATTTAGACGTATGCAAGATAACACCCCAAGTTTATCTTGGGGTGTTACAAAAGTTTATCAACTTTTTTGCACTCTGATAATTTAACAAGTGTCTCCAATTTCTCACTGCACTTAAAAAAAAATAAAAGCTTGACTAGAGAATGCATGTGGGCATGGTTTTTGGAAAAAAAATTTTCAACTCTAGTCAGCT
>NW_021703769.1:44171997-44361847 GCF_005190385.1 Monodon monoceros | reverse complement strand
GTATAATATATATAATATATATATTATATATATTATATATAATATATATATAATATTTGAAAGATTTTATTTATATTTTAACCTACTTTTTCAAGGAACATTAATTCTAATAGCACAGAGGGCTTCAATGTATTTTCATATATCTGCTCCATTCAGAAGGACTATTTTCTTTTCAGTATGTTTCCTAACCATTATTGTGTGTGTTTGCTCATGACTTTGGCAGGAAAGCACGGAACGAATGTTATCAGAGACGTGTGGAGTCCAAATCTTTAACCCCCTGATGTGTTTCATTCCCTGAAATCAGGCAATCTACATCCTGGAACTAAGGACTCATGAAAACAAAATCACTGGTTTTGGCCACTTTTGAGGGATCATGGATAAGAAGAGAGGTGAGGGAAGAATGAAAAAGGCAAATGGGCTGATCTTTGGTCCCTGGGCTCTTAGAAGGCAGTTTTGCAAATTCAAGGAGTCAACACGGGGCCGTTACAAGAAGGTCAGTTTAAACTGGCCTCTCTCCCTTTTGTAAAAGATCAGGAGGCTCTTCCCCAGTCACTACTACACATCAGTCCCTGTTTTAAGTGCTTTATGTGGATTTTATCAGTTAAACCTTATGACATTCTTGGGACTTCCCTGGAGGTCCAGTGGTTAAGGCTCTGTGCTTCATGGCAGGGGGTTGCAGGTTCTATCCCCAGTCGGGGAACTAAGATCCTGCATGCTGCATGGCATAGACAAAAAAAAAAAAAACCTAACCAACCAACCAACCAGACAAACAAAAAAACCCCAAAACAAAAACTATTTGTATCCTTACTTTAGTGATGATTAAACTGAGGTACAGAGCGGTTAAGTGTGTTGCCTAAATCACTCCACTAGAAGGAGTAAAGCCAGTGTTTGAACCTACATTTTATTAGTAGGTCAAGAAGGAATTTGAAGACATCGCAAGATACTTTCATAAAAAGTATGGAGAAATGTGGCTGCATGACCATGAAATTACTTGGATGAAAGACTGCACAAAGTCTCATGAGTAGGTTCCAACATTCAGCAGGACATGTTGAAGAGGCTGTGGCTGGAAAGCAGTGCGTGGAATAACTTGGGGGTTCCAGGCACACTGAGATGAATCAGGTTCCTCTTTGGGCTTTGGGGAGAGGTCAGCTCTCTCTTGTTGAAGATGCTGTGCAAGGCGGGACATATTTTAGACATTTTTAGACATATTGCAGAGGAAATAGGTCCTGTTCTAATAAATGTCTAGAATGGGTTCTGTAAAAGTTCTAGAATAGGGATAGTGATTGAATGAAAACCTTGAAAATGCTCTGATTGTCAACATTCTCCAAGGTTAAGGAGGAACAGAAAGGCACATGGGGGCTTCCTGGAGCAAGCAAACTTTTTTCATTGGAGGAGAATAATAATTTTAAGAAATGTAGTCAGAGCATAGAGGTTTCTTAGGGCAGTGAAACTACTCTGTCTGATACTATAATGGTAGATACATGTCATTATCAATTTGTTCAAACCCATAGAATGTACAACGCTAATGTAAACTACGGACTCTGGGCCAGAATGGTGCGTCAGTGTAGGTTCTTTCATTGTCACAAACGTGCCCCCTGGTGGGGGGATATTGTTAATGGGGAAGTGGCTGTGAAGGAAGCGAGGCTGTGTAGGGACGTAGGGAAATCTCCGCACCTTCCTCTCAGTTTTTCTCTGAACCTAAAACTGCTTTTAAAAGAATGAAGCCTTAAGAAACGTAGGTATAATTTACATACAGTTACATTCACTCTTTTAGGGTAGAGTTTTGTGAGTTTTGACAAATGCATAAACATGTAACCTTCACCACAATCCACATGTAGAACAACCCCACCATCATCCAACATTCCCCCGTCCGCCTCGTGGTAGACAATACTTCCCTCCACTCCAACCCTGGGCAACTGTTGAGGTGTTCTCTGTGCCTTTAATTTAACCTCTTCCTAAATGGAAAGTGGAAAACTAAACGGAATCGTACAGTACATAGTCTTTTAAGTCTGGCTGCTTTCACCCACCGGAAGTCACTGTGGCTGGCCACGCTATTCTGAGCATCAGCGGTTCATTTTCTTCTACTGCTGAGTAGCATCCTGTGGTATACATGGACCACACCACTTACCCATGTATCCATTGAAGGGCATTTGGGTTGTCTCCAGTTTTTGGCAATTACGAGTAAAGCTGCTATAACTATTGGCTTATAGGTTTTAGTGTGAGTGTAAGTTTTCATTTCCCTTGGGCAAACACTCAGGATTGGGATTTCTGGATTCCATAGCAGGTGTGCATTCAACTTTAAGAGATAATCATGTTTCGAATGCATCGATTTGTATTCCTTATTCGCTCTGTGATCTTGGATCTGAAGTAAGTTCTAGGTCTAAGTTTTCACATAATGCTATTCATTTTTGTCTTCCACAGTAGGAAGTGGGAGGATTCTGACCATCACAGAGTTCTTCAAGGTTTTGAAAGACAAAATTGCTGTATATAGACAGGTAGCAAGTGTCTAGGAATTCCCCTAGATACTTCTTCTGTGATATTTATGTAGAAGAATTACATGGAAGTAAAGTTACCTCTTAAGAAACCGCCATGAACACATGCATGTCAACAGCAAAGCTTCCATCTAAGATCGTTTTTGTTCTTTCTGCTTAACTTTCATTATCCTACAGGGAGTCCCAGAGTAACTTGACACACAGCACATACCATGTTCTAAACAGAATCAGTCCATTGTCATGAAGCCTCCTGCCAGTGGTAGAAAACTAGCACTGAAGCACACTAAATGAATACCGGAATGGGGCAACATTATGCAGGCAACATTGTTGAGGGTAAACGATATTTTTTATTATATCACATTATTAGTTCCATCCGTTTGCATCAGATGAGTGTGTAGGATGACCTTGAGTTTCTTCTGTTTACATAGCTACATAGATTTATAGTTTTGAAACAAAATCTATTTCTCTGTAAATAAGCAAGGACATTGGGGCAACCAAGTATTCTCAGAAAAGGAGTGTTTTTAATTTTTATAAGCATCTTAGGAAAATCAGATACAAGAATGTGGAGCTTATCTGACGAAAAGGAAATTTCTTACCTATATGAGTAATTTCATAAAGTTACAGCACTGGTTTAATATAGATCTAAAACTTTCATTTGGGAAAAACTTATGTTTGGCTTTAAAGAACAGTGAGTCAAATCAAATTAAGCAAATTACCAAACTGCTGTGATTTTTTCCACCTTTTTTTTTTTTTTTTTTTGGTACGCGGGCCTCTCACTGTTGTGGCCTCTCCCATTGCGCAGCACAGGCTCCGGACACGCAGGCTCAGCGGCCATGGCTCACGGGCCCAGCCGCTCCGTGGCATGTGGGATCTTCCCGGACCGGGGCACGAACCCGTATCCCCTGAGTCGGCAGGCGGACTCTCAACCACTGCGCCATCAGGGAAGCCCTTTTTCCACCTTTTAAAATGAGAATTCAGGGATTAAAAAACAGCACAGCTTTCAGTTAAGAATGATGTATTTTTGTTCAAATCAACAATAATTAATCTTTTAGGTATAGGATAACGTGCCACAATATTTCTAATAACAATGTGAAGTAATAAAAGTTATTGTAATTGCTAAACTAAGCTCATCTAGTCAAAGGGAAAAAGTCATTTAGTGCCCTTAACTGTCAACAGTCTTAAGTGGCCTTCAAAGAAACCTGCAAGAAAGTCTGAGGATTGAGAGGAAAAATTTCTCTACTTCCTTGAGTATATTTATTGCTGGTATTCGATTTTTAGCAACTGGTAACTTGTGGAATTTCATTTTTAGTAGTAATGCAGAAAAATAATACAGAGGCAATAGAACTCTTCTAATTGGTTTCAAATCTTGAGCAATTGTTTCAAAATGTCCATATAATGAAATAAAATGTTTTGTATTGTGACCTTTTATCCAGGAATGGACAGCTTCTTAATTCTGGGTCTTTGGCTGATATCCAAAGCCAAGCAGTAGACAAGTTTGAGAGATGATGTGTCATTAACCAAACCTCATTCCTGAGCCAGGAAGTCAAGTCACCAGGAGCAGCTCTCAGTGACTTATTAAGTTACTAAAACTCGATGGGCTTTTTTAGATTAGTAAAGTGATACCTTGTTGATTCTGGAAATTGGTAATTTAAGATGATTTCTCTGTATAATATTCAGCAAACCATAAGATTTTTTTTTGATAATTTCCAGTCTCATCAAAATATAGATTATGGTTTTACGTGAGTCCTCTGTAATCTTAGCAGAGTCTGCATAAGCCGTGGGCTCAGGGGCTGGTTTCTCAGAAAAGTGGGGCTTTCAGGATCACCTAACATTGGAATGAGTTCTTGATGACTCTTTGCAAGTGAGCAAGCAGTTTACAATTTCTCCTCTAAAAAGGAAAACAAACAACAATCAGTTTTGAAATGCAAACATATCGTTTTACTTAGACATTGAATGATTTCAGGTTCCGTAAGAGATATCTATGAGAACCGAGGGGATTAATGTGTTCCTTGGGGACACAAAAAAAGACGGGTGTCCCCACCACTGTGTGCCTGACCAAGATCAGCTGGTGGAGGGCGGAGAGATGCCCATTTCTATGATTTAGCTTGATGTTCCAGGATTAAAGTATGCCTTTGAGTGATTTATAATTTCTTTTTCAAATATTCCCATTACACACACACAAAGACACACAATTTGTAGTGACTTCCTCAGGAGCCTGTGGCAATCCCTCCTGGCTGGGACCAACCAGTGTGTTCCAACCAGCAGTATGCTCCCCTGAAATTTGTTAGAAATGCAAAGTATCAGGTCCCACCCAGACCTATTCAGTCCCAAACTCTGGGGATGGGGCCAGAAATCTGTGTTTTAAGAAGTCTTGAGGATTCCGAGGATTCCAGGGTGAAACTACTGACCTGGATAAGGTTCCTTTGCAAAGAAACAAATTTAGCTTGGAGCTTTTAAAAAAAAAATCTTGAAAATCCGCTTTGCTTTTGGGCAGCTGTCAAGATGTTGGACGTGGTTAAAGGATTAATACCCTCAGGGGCAGCCCTCATTCAATATCTCCCAGGAGTTAGGTTGAAATATGCCAGCTCTCTCTCCCCTTTGGGTGGGATAATTCCCAGAGAGGATTTTGCAGGGTTGCTCCTGTGGGACAGAGTTCCAGCTGCCCACCTTCAGAGCTGGCTTTGCAGCCTGCTTCCCTTTCCCTGTATTTACTGCCTCTTTCCCTGTAGGTGTTCCATGAACAACTTCTCCCCCACCCCACCCCCACCCCCAAGCTGTTCTCAAATCCTGGTCTCCAAGATGCTTCTAGCAGGCTCCAGACTAAGGTACTCATATATGGTAAGTGCTCAATAAAAACCGATAAACTGAACTTTCCCTTTATTCTAACCTGGGTTAGAGGCCACCATTCTATTTATGCCACACCTGAACAGAAGCAGAAATATACCTGGGAATGCAAGGGCCAAGGTTAAGAACATGGGGTTTAGAGCCAAATTCCTGTGATGGAATCTGGCTTTATCTCTCCCTGGCTGTGTGACCTTGCCCTCATTGCTTAACTTCTCTGTTCCTGTTTCCTCATCTGTAAAACAAACGTAATTAAAGCACATGCCTCAGAGTGTCCTTAGGGGGATTTAATGCGTTCAAGGTGCAAAGTGGTTAGAACGGCATCTGGCACGTGGTAAGCATTTAACAAATGTTTTCTATTAGTAGTAATACTGTTGTTGTTGTTCTTCCAATTTGTTGTTTTTTCCTTGGCAAGTGACTTCAGCACAATTTCCGTTCTGTTCATTCCTTTTCTGCAAAGAAATTCCCGACATACACCTATTGTTCTTCAACCTGGTTACCGTACTTGTTTGTGATCAGGCCATGAGACTTCACATGGCATGAAACAGTAACAATGTATGCTTACTGACCTTGCATTTAGCAGTAAATGCTTACCGATTCAGAGCTTTATGCAAATTATCCTACTGCATCTTCTCAATAACCTTAGGATAGAGGTATTTTTCATTCTTTTCCATCTTATGGTTGGGAAAATTGCGGCTTGAAGAGATGAAGCTCCTTTTCCGGGCTTCAGAGCTATTAAGTGGTAGACAAGAGATTCCAACACAGGACTCCCCGGCAGACCCCTGCTTTTAGCCCTAACACTGTACAAACAGGACTACTTAGTGTTACCTCTAGATGAGTGGTTCTCTTTCGTTCCTAGAAATCTGAATTCCCTGGACAGATGGCTAAAATGCAGCTCACCAGGCCCAGCACTGAGCAGGTCTAAGTCTGGACACCTGGGGGCATTTCTAACAAGTCCCAGGTGATGCCGTGATCTTGGTCCCGGGACCACGCTTTGAGAAGCACTGCTCTGTATCATAGCCCAGTTAGAACATTCTAGTAAAACAAATAAGATAAAAATGATTTGGGACTACAGCCTCATTTTCATGATATGTTCGATACATGTGATGCAAATACCTCCTTTGGCAATCTCTTTTTAATTATACATAATAGAAATTTATTTTTCTATTACACAAAAGAGATCCAGAAGTAGGCCATGCAGGGTTGGCATGGTGCCCTTAATGTCAGAGACTAGGTTTCTCTACACAGACCCTTGATGCTCCACCATCTTCAGCATGTGGTTTCCACTGCATGGTCTAAGATTGCGGCTGGAGCACCAGCTATTGCATCTGCATTCCAGCTGACAGGAAGGAGGAAGGACTGAAGAAGGGCACACGTCTCCTTTTAAATTTTCTTGAAAATTTTAATTGCCAAGAAAACCCCGACATCTGTACAGTTTGATGATGTTAAGTACGGTCACATAGTTTTACAATGGATCTCTAGAGTTTTTCCACCTTCTTCTTTGTCCGACTTTAAGAAATTATTACCAAAAAAAAAAAAAGGTCCCAAGGCATACTTTCAACAGCTGCATGTGCCAACGACACTGTGGAGATAAGAGCGGTACATTCACGTGAAAAGCTTGTCAGTTTCCGGTGTCTCTCTCCTTATTGGCTGGATCTAAATAAATCATGTGGATGCCTAACAAATGACTTTTTAGAAGTGCTGGGTCATTATGGTGATGAAAAAAATGGGGTGGGGGGAAATCATTCTCTCAAAGCTCGAAGTACTTAGACATCTGTTGCATTTCTTGTATCACCCAAATCCCCAAATAAAAGGTTAAAAATTATACAGCATTAGGCTTTTGTGCCAAAAAAAATGACACTAACATTTTTTGTTTTAGCAGTGGAAACTTACATCAATACCTTTTATGTACAACCATTTAACATACAAAATGTTGCAGAAGCAATATTGCTGAGGTCAAAGTGGGGGGCAGGGAAGGATGGAGTCCTCGAACCCCATCATTTCGCCTCCTCCTCAGGGGAGGAACCCTAGGACACAAAGCAGAGTAAATCACTCCCCTCCAAGAACAACAAAAATGTCCCGATCTCTGAGGTCCTTAAATATTCGTATGACATGACTAATAGGACCTAATTTTAAAACTTTCAATTATTTCCAGTTCACGTATGTCTTGCTTTTTTTGAGTACTAATGGGTATCCTAGGACTCTATTCAAATAAGCCAGTGTAATGCGATGGAGTGAACGCTGGTTTGGGCGTTGAGACTTTTCAGCTGACCCTGGATTGTCTGCTAACTGACTTTGTCACTTGGGGGGTCGGTGCATCTCTCATTTGTAGAATGAGAGGCTGAACTAACTGATGTCTTAGGGTTTGTTCCTTTAAGCCTTAACCTTCTATGGTTCTTTTTAATGCCTGGATATAATGACCTTGCTGCTGATGGAAAGAGTATCTTGGGAAATGTTGGCCAAAACTAAATATTTTCCCCCAAACATCTGGTCTAATTTCCTTCTGCTGGGCAAATAGACACCCTGGCCAAGTTCCAGCTCAGGTAATTACATTCTTCCCACCACAGTTTTCCTTGTATTGTCAACTGGCTATGGTGTTCCTATCTCTTTCTCCTCAGTCACTTGTCCCTTGATATTGTCTGCTGTTTCATAAAGCAAAACTCAAGCTGTGGCTTCATTTGGGGAATTCTCTTGTGTTTTAGAAAACATAACTCCATCACCACCATGGGCCGTAGACGTTTCAGCCTTTGTAAATGTTCTGAAGGGTCTGATTCAAAACTATAAGGTGGGCTGTCTCGTTGGTGTACTTCTTGTCAGCATTTTGGAAACTTACCTTAAAAGTCTAATTGGGAAAGGGCACTGACAATATAGCTAATATTTATCTAAAATTTTTCTAACGAGAAACCACGCTGATAGCTAATAGTAGTAATGGCTTACTACGCATCCTACATCCTTTTAAGTGCTTTCCATGTATCCAGTCATTGTAGAGGAGGACGCTGAGGTGGGGAGTGGCTGACTCCTGCCCACGTTCATGTAGTTCTTCCCAGCATCTCATTCGGGAGTGGACAAGGCAGTTGTGATACATCCTTAGAATGGACCATTAAAAAGAGTGAGGTGGGGGCTTCCCTGGCGGTCCAGTGGTTAAGACTCTGTGCTTCCACTGCAGGAGGCATGGGTTTGATCCCTGGTTGGGGAACTAGGATCCTGCCTGCAGCGTGGCGCAGCCAAAAAAAAAAAAAAAAAAGTCTAAAACAAAAGAAGAAAGAGTGAGGTAGATCCATGGGCAGTAGATGTGGCAAAATCACCCAATTAAGTGAAAAGGGTAAGAATTAAAATAGTGAGAATGTTATATTCTTCATTTTTTTTTTCCTGTGTACATCACGTACGTTTTGATCCTATATGCATTTCTGTTTCCGGTTTGGAAGGAAACCCTAGGCAATGTTAGCCGTGGTTACCTTTGGGGTGAATGTCGATTTTATTTAAAGTTAATTTTACCTTCCATAATATTTGAATTGTCTCACCATTATATATTATTTTAAAAGAGTTTTAATTGTCAACAAGGGTTATTTGGATGGTGAGATTATCAATAACCTTTGCATTCTTCTATGTCCCTATTTCCAAAACATAATAAATGAGATTCTATTAATATAGGGAATTTGGGCTAAAATCAGCCTGAGAACGTCCAGGCAAAGAGTAGGAGAGTTTTATTCTTTTGGGCTTTTGGGCTGGCTGCTGGTGGTGGTGGTGTTGGAGGGTGGATGCCTGAAACCCTCAAAGTCCTGAGCAGAGCAAGGACATGGGTCAGACGTCGGGTTGGTCATTTCATGGCCTGTCCCATCCCCAAACAGAAATCACAAAATGCATCACAGCCTCAAAATTCCTTCTCTCTCGTCTTTGGGGTTTCTAATATATTTTTCTTTAAAGAAAACATGCTGAGAATTTAAAGTCGAATTCACAGTTGAACAAAGGCATCTGGGAGACGTGAGCGTTGCCTTCACGTGGCCCCTCCACGCGGCCCCTCCACGCAGACTCCCCTGGTGGATCCGGTTGGGACAAGGACATGGGGGCGGGGGTGGGGGTGGAGAGGGGACCCTGGACATCTCCTTCTACAGCCTCACCTCTTTGGTCCAGAACTACCTCACATTCTGCTGCTAAAGCGTTAGTGAAACAAAAGTCCCGGAAAACCACCCCGGTACTTCATGGGAATTTCCAGTTGTGAATGTGAGCACACACACAGCGGTTGGTTATCTCTTTGGGGGTTAAGTTACCCCATTCAGCGTGGGCTTGTGCAGACAATGGTGGGGACCAGCCCCACCAGAGCAATCCTTTTACCTGTGCCGACTCCAGTGACCTTGGAATGAAGGGGCACTTTGGAGGGTATCGGTTTCCTAAGTAAGTTCTACAAACAAGCCCCAGATCCTCAGCTGCCAGCCCCAGCCGAAGGAAGCCAGGCCTCCTTGTCACTCCTGGGGACAGATGAAAGGCTGGCTGCCCGACGTCGGGCGGGATTCCATTGTCGTGGTGTTTGCTCGGGTGGCCCAGGGCCTCCACCTAAACCTGGGCTGTAAGGGGACTGGTTTTCGGGCTGAGCACCGCATCCTGAAAGCATCAACAGTGATTACAACTTATTAGAAACAGTGTTGGCCAGGCAGACAGGCTTTTCCATCTGTGGCCCTGAATGAATCTGTCTCCCACCTGCCAACACCTTGGGGGACACCACAAGCTGTCTTGTTATTTTTCTTTCAAAGAAGCCACACCTTCCATTTCTTACTGCAAGGGACTGTGGTGACAGACGCTTAAGAATTTTATATCCTCTTTGAAGGAACTTAGATGACAGTGGGGCGGCGGTGACAAAGATGATGCAGGAGAGCCGGCAGGGAGGGAGCAGGAAGCCTGGGATCCGACTCTGCTCTGTCTTCACCTCAGAGAAGCGGGGCTGAGCAGAGTCAGGGGCTGAGATCAGTGCCGGGATAAGGCGTGCTTTTGTCTCTGTGCTCCAGGAACATCAGTCTTACCGTTTAGACTGGTGTCTCACTTTCACCAGTACTTTTAAGCCACTGGAAACTTCCACGAATCAAGGTTCACTGGGTGTGGGTGGGGAGTGAGCCAGGACAGGAAGGTGGGCAGTCCAGTAACGAACAGGTGACCACTGTGGGCACCTGGGGCTCAGTCCCACGGGAGACTTTGTTTTTTTTGCGGTGCGCGGGCTTCTCACTGTTGTGGTCTCTCCCGTTGCGGAGCACAGGCTCCGGACGCGCAGGCTCAGCGGCCATGGCTCACGGGCCCAGCCGCTCCGCGGCATGTGGGATCTTCCCGGACCGGGGCACGAACCCATGTCCCCTGCATCGGCAGGCGGACTCTCAAGCACTGCGCCACCAGGGGAGCCCTGAAGACCTTTTTGGGAGACTGTGTAGGACATACCTGAGATTTGTCCCCAACTGAGGGGCAAGGGCAATGGGGTATTTATCCTCCAATTTCCATCTGTCATCAGGTGAGGATATTCCTGGGGCATTAAGTCCCCAGATGTCCAGTCTACCCTGAACTCTGGTGGCCAGAGAAAGCCCCCATAGGCAGGTGCCATGAGCTTTCAGTGAAAATCAGGTTGCATGCTCGGGACTGTGGATGCTCTTGACATGGTGGCAGCATCTACGTAGCCTTCCTCGCCTGCTTCCCTTAACAGTCAAAAGAAGAGAATCCTCGCTAAAGAACAGATCATAGATGCCAGGTATCAAATTCTGATCTCATACTAAAAAAGTAAGTTCATATCTAGAAAGATATCTTCCAGAGGGTGCTCCTGGATGAAGTAATAGTAGTAGTAGTAATGATAATGACAGTAATAATAATAATACAGTGATAACATCTACAGAAATCAGAGAAATATTTCAGTCTATAGAGCTTTCATACACATTATGTCATTTAAAAAATAATTTGAGTTTCACAAGAAAATCACGAGGTATTCAGAGCCTATATTATTCCCATTTTCCAGATGAGAACAAGGCACAAACGGTTAGCTAATGAGTGGCAGAGTCAGAACCAGTCACCAGATCTCCTGTGTCCAAGACTGGTGCTCTAGAGTTAAGAGATGCTTAGAATTTTTCTAACCCACTCTGGAGTCAGGGTCTGGGGAAGTCAGTTTGCAGCGCAAATGTTCTTTGCCCCATTCCTGGCGATAAAGCCAAACCAAGAACAGGACTGCCAATTCTAAGATACATTCAGTTTTTTTAGTTTCTAGACGATTTTGAGAAGTATTGCAGAGTGAGAAAGGGGAATCCAGCAGATTCCAGGACAGCCAGCGAAATTCCCTCTTATGAATTCAGTTTCATATGTTTCCAAAATCAGCCCCAATGTTAAAACAAGCAATAAGATTGTGTACTTTAGAAACTGGCAGAATGATAAACATAGCTGTGTAAGTATTAAGATTAATAACATAAAAACCAAGAACCATGGAGGTTCTTGGAGGTTCTGGAGGTTCTATCTTACACATACGGCATTAAAATGTTTAAATGAAACATGGAGTATTAAAAAAAAAGACATTGCATTTTATCTCAATGTGATAACTGATAGTTTGTGTCTATCCAAAGATTTTTACTAGAAAGGGGAAAAGACCCTGAGAGCACAGGTGGAAAGGCGCTAACGAACTATAAGACGAAGGTGCGGGTGAGTGGCGTGAGAGGGCTGGTGGCCCCTTTGAACATTAATTAAGGTTAGTCGGCATGCTATTGAAAGATCTCAGTTCTCTGCAGTGTTTCCCCAGAATTTAGTATTCTCTTCTTGTTCTTATTAGCTTTTCAAAAGTTCTTTCCCTCCTGTAATTTCTATCAAGAATCCCAAGTATTCCAGTGATTATTTTAAGCTGTATGCTTTTCATTATTCCTGATACCATTTCTGTATTTTTATTCCATCCGTGTTAATCCAACCTGGGAATTCCAACATGGCCATATCTTAGCCTGGGAAGTTTGTATCCAAACGTAAGGAGCCCTCCTAGCTGAGGGGTCACATCTTTCCACATGTGAAAAAAGCACCTCCTGAGTGCAAAGTACTGTTTCAAAATTTAGCAGACATCAGGGTCACCTGGAGAGCTGGTTAAAACGCAGATGCCTGGAGAGCACCCCCAGAAATTCTGATTCCGTAGCACTGGGATGGGACCTAGGAATTTGCGTACCTAACAATGTGCCAGGTGATAATGCATGCTGAGTAGCCCTGGTGCTGGAGCAAGGGTTACTTACACCGGGTCTTCCCATCTGATGGAAGAGGGCAACTCTTTAGTATTAAAGAAATTTTCAGGAGTAACTGACTATAAGGCAGATTAAGTGCATGAGGTGGTGGAGGAAGGGGGAAGTCTGTCCAGCAGATCTCTGTCCATATATCTGGTATCAGTGGTCGCTGAAAACTGTGAATTACTTCTGGGGAAACAGCGCAGTACTGGTTTACGTCTTGGAAACCTGTCCATATAGTCTGTAGTTAGTGATTTAGACAGTACAAATACTCCCCTGGACTAATATTCTCAAAGGAAGGAGGCTGACAGTAATGAATGGGTTATCAAACTCTGAACTGGAAGCTCTGGATTCAAGACCTGCCTCCTCCCACACCTTTTCTTTTTCTGCTGTGTGACTTCAAGCAAGTCCCCTAACCTCTCTTAGCTTTAGTATCTTGCCTGATCAAGCGGTGATAACAGGAGCAGGTCCCTATCAATGCCCCGGGGCTGCAGTGACTGTCTAAGTCTGTTCGCCTAAGGGGTTAACCAGAAGCAGCTTGTTTCTGAAGCGGAGATGGGTGTGCCGCCATCTGAGCACAGGCTCGGCCTCACCGCCCCCTGCCTGGTGGATTGCCATCTGGAGCCTCACCTTGTTCCCTTTCAAGATGAACTCTCATTCCCCGGAAAAAATTTCTCAGCCTTAAAGTCACAACTTCAAAAATGCAGCGGGGACCACATTTAAAAGGTCTGGCAAATTTTTGGTTGATTTAATTTTTTTAAACTGCACTTTTAAAACAAACCCAAATATAGAGATGAAAGCCAAGAATTAAAATATACATACAAAATAGAAAACACTAATATTCTCAAGTACAACGAACTGAATAATCATCGTAAGGAAACAATAAAACGTGAAGTGACTCGGACCAGATGATCACCGTGAGTCTCCACGATGATAGAACACGTGGTCTGTGCACAGATCGGGATCAAACCAGCCCCGCGCTGGCCTCCACAGTGCCGTCACTCCCCTGATCCCTCCTCTGACAAGTGCCCTGTCACCTAATTAAACAAGCTTTAACCTTAGCTGGCAGAGGGGGGTGGGAAGGAGACGGAAGGAAGTCTGTTAAAGTGACTCGGAGGGTTAAATCCTATAGTCAGGACAGCCTACATTACATTCTCTCCCAGCCCAAGATCCTTTGCTTTTTAGTTTGGTTGTTAACTCATTCTAGCATCCCTTGCCCCTGACAAGACGTCTGAGACATCTGCAGTGTGTCAAGACAGGGCTGGGGGACTGGAGGAATGGAGTGGTCCATGGTGTCCTTTCCTGCCTCATCCTCACCAGCCCAGGGCTCTCTTTTCCCAACCTCCTGCCTCCCTGTTCCCATCAGCCTTCAGTAATTTCACTGATGGAGGCAGATTTTCCACACATCAACCTGGCAGAATCTTTCAAGAGCAAGGAGGGCGTGAGCTCCCTTAGAAGAAGCAGAACTAAGGAGTAACGTTTCTGTAGTGGTGGCCATTGTTACACCCCACATCATTGACCTTAGACACCAAAACAGAGTGCCCAGGGGTGGGGCTCATCATTTCATGGGCCGTGGGGCCAACTTCAGAAGCCAAATGGACACCCGCGGGCTTGAAGGCAGGAGAGGCCAAGGAGGCCACTGGGTGGATGCCGTTCCCACACGGGGGTTGGTGGAATGCTCCTTGGACCTGGAGGACAGTATAAGTCCCCTGATACCGAGCTGTGGGGCAGTGGGAGTGAGGATTCCTTGTGGCAGGACTTCCAGGAGCTGGGACCATGTCACGAGGCGTCACAGAAGATAGGGTTGGAAGTGACTCAGGGACTCACTCATTTATTCAGTTTTGACTCCAAGATGGAGTTGCCTGAACACTGCCCAGCAATGATGCACACATGCGCGCGCACACACACACACACACACACACACACACACACACACACCTAACTGGAACTCACAACAGCATAGATGTAGCCAGGGAGTGTGTGGAGTGAAAGAAATCAGATACCAAGGAGAATGTGTTGAATAAGCCCCTTTACAGAAATTTCAAGAACAGCCAAGAGTCATATATGATGACAGACGTCAGAACGGTGGTTATTTCTGGGTGGATTTGGTGTTGACTAGGAAAAGAGGGGTGGGAGCCTATCTGGGTGATGGGAATGTTTGGTATTTTGACCCAAGTAGGAGTTCACTGGAGCTTATGTGGACTAAAGTCGAGCTGGGTATCTAACATTGGGGCTCTTTATCATATGATACCTCAGTTAAGAAAATGAAGAAAAACTATCAAAGCGACCTATACAACGTAACAGACCATAATATTAAAAAGTGAATTGGAATACAAGAAAGAATTTTCCTCATTCACACTGTATTCTTTCAACAAATGTCCCTTGAGGCTGTTGGAGCCTGGTGCATATTCCCTCAGCCGGAGAGCATCCTTCCCGTATGAGAGTGTGTGCTCCTGGGCTCTGCCCTGGTGGCAGGGTGGGCTGGCTGTGCTGGAACCCGTGTCCTGCGGGAGAGGCCTGGGACTAATGATGGAGGGAGGTGTGGCTGAGTACCCCGCTTCCTCGCCCCGCAGGTGGCAGGAGACACGTTCTGCCTTGGCTCCCAGGGGACTGAGCCCTAGTTTGCGACAGTCATAGCTTGAGCTCTTCCTCGCCCTGTATTTCCCTGTATCTCTCCCCTACCCCCAGTTCCTGGGATCACCTCCCAGACAAACTCCTTGCATGCACATTCTTGCCCCAGGGCCTGCTTTCTGGGAGGACCCAAGCCAGGTGAAGCTCCCGCTTTCCTCCTGGACCCACAAAGATGACCGTGCAAATCCAACCTCTCACTCTCACACACCTCACAGCACATCGGGGTGAATGGACAATTTGACGAACATTAAAAATGAAGTGGGACAAGGGCAGAGGTGGGGGAGCACAGCCTAGCGGGGAGCACAGGGCCTGCAGAGAGAGGACCCTACCTGGTCCAGGAGATGTCCTAGAAGCAGAGCTGGGAGGGAATCACGCCCTCCCCTTCTCTTCCCATTCCCGAATTGCCACCCCTCCCTCCCTCTTTCCTTCCTTCCCTCATGCAACCAGAAATGAAAGGAGACATTCATTTATTTAAGACACATCCTTATGTTCCCATGAATATCAATAAGTATATTGAATTTACCGCCCATGTGGGTTTATTGCGCTGTCTCATCTTATATAACAGAACCAAGTCTTAGCTTTCAGAATTGCCTCCGGATATATGGAAGCCATTTTTCATAGATATATTTTCAATATTGCTTCCCATCTGTGTGACACATAGATCCTAGGAAAACCAGTGCTTATTTCTCGACCTTGGGGGGAGATTCCTTTCAGGGCAGCTCAAAACTACCTACCAGTCGGCAGCTGGTGGATACGTGGACGGAAGGTGATCATCTGGAAACGGGCAGCTGACTTACGCTGCTGGAGCTGTCATCTCCACCCCAGCAGCCTTTCTGGGTGAAAAATTCTTCAAAGCACACACATTCATGGCCAGGGTATTTCTCTTCTGTTTTCTATGCTCTTCACCAAAGTGGACGGGTCACGGAGCTCTCTCATTCAGCTTCCGGTAGAACAGTAGATGGAATGCAGGCTGTGGTTTGAACTTCCACTTCCAGACAGACCGGGGTGTCATTTCAACAGGGATTTATACATTTAAAGCATGAGATGCCATACAGTTCTGAACTGGGATGCCTGAAGAAGGAGGGTCCTACAGGAACAGCAGAACCATTCTCACGGGTTGGCCATTTAAACTGTTCTTTACCTTACTCTGGGCGGTATCAGGCAGCTTTATACAAATGTGACCCTTCACTTTACAAGCTTAGAAAATCATGTGCAAAAAAAAAGGCAGAATGTTGACTTTTATTGCTATATTACTTTGGTCAAAATACACATACTTCCAAAGGCCAAAGGACTCTAAAAAGTGAATGTTCATGGTGAAGTCTCTAAAGAAAGCTAAACTCAATTAAGATTGGATTTTTTTTTTTTACAGCAATGCCTCTTTTATTTGTTTAGAAAATGATGTGGGAGAGAGGATAACTTTTTATTTTTATTAAAAATTCCTTTTTTATTTTACCATTTTTCCTTTGATCAGAATTAAGACTTTGATGACTATTTTATTGCTACATGACATATTGCCATAAACTTAGAGGCTCAAAATGACACCTGTTACCAGCTCATGGTTCTTTAGGACAGCATCCAGGCCTGGGGTGGCTACATTTTTGGCTTAGGTTCTTACGAGGCTGAAGTGAAGGTGATGGCTTGACTGTGCTCCTTTCTGTAGGCTCCGGGAGACTCTGCTTCCAGGCTCGTTCGGGCAATCTTTTTGATTTTCCTCAAAATTGGGTTCCTTTGGGACCCTACGGAGGGCTCTCCCACAAAGCTTTTCTGCATGTCATCCTTTCAGAAAAATATCCCTATTGAAAGAGAATGGAATCTGTTTTGTTACTTTTTGTCTGCACGGCTTTATTTATTTAGTCCGCATTAGTTCCCATGTCTTTTCCTTATTTCCAGCTATTTAAGTGGCAGATACAAAGCATATTTAGTTCTGCGCTGCATTCCTGTAAAAGCCAAATTTTGCATTTTAATGATTATTTATGTTTCTTTTGGGCTCCTGCAAGGATTGTCTGGATTGACTATAAAAAATGTATGTATATTTCAATAAAATATTGTTAAATTCAGTAACACTAAAGAGGTTGGATAATACTTTGAGATATAAATTCATGTTTCTGTCCCCCTTTTTTTTCTCCACCTTTCTAACTGGCAGAGGCTCGTAATTCCAGGGCCTCTAGTTAAGGACCAGCAGAGGCAGCCTTTGGGCTTCCAGGCTATTGTTTTTGTCTTGAAAAACCTCAACCAGCTGAAGAGGGTGGGGTTGACTGGAAAAAGGGTTTTCTCTTTTGCTAAATTGAATCAAGGGATGGAGAGAAGGAGGAGGTCTGTGAGTTTCTAAGGTGGTTCTGGGTTCTCCTTGGGAGATGTGCAGAAGGTAGTGAGCTGTCAAATGAGACAGGGACCCAGACACTAAGCCCCATTGTTCTGAGAGTCCTCACACCTTCAGGAACCACAAGTTCAGGGATGATGGTGTGTCAGCCACGCCCTGTTGTGAGAAGATGACCAATTCATCTGGTCCCCTTCTCTTCCCAAACCCTAGGTATTGACCTGGGTCTGGGGGTTCATGGGGGAAGTCCTAAGAAAGAACGTCTGAGATTAAATGTATTGCTAGTCAGGCGGGATAGGGGACTCAGGGTCAGAAACTAGATGGATTTAAAAGAAATAAAGGAAAGGTATTTCTAGCATATCTGAGTTTATGCATGGAGATTCGTACCTGCCGTGTAATGAAAATATTCTTCCCTCCAAAATCCCCATCAGTGTAATTTAAGGTGATTTTTCTAGTAGCCACAAATTCTCGTGCCCTAAGGGAGAGATCTCATGTCTGAAAGTGTGGTCTTGTAGAATGGGGCCTTGAAAAATACCAGCTCAGATACTTTGGGGCTATGCAGAGGGCTTCCAAGTCAGACGTGAGTGTGGGTGGGTGGTGGTTTGAACGCCACAGGGATGGACAGTGAAGGGCTGTCAGCTGGGAAGAGGTGCTGGGGCAGAGTCCAGGCCTGGACCAGCCAACCAGCGGTCATGGTGGACCACGTAACTTGAGCCCTCAGGACTCTGCATTTCCAGGAGACACAGACCAGAGGTCAGGGAATCATGCAGAATCAGAATATGTCCACAATTAGGTCTTACAGATTTTGACAAGTAGCTATTAAACATATAGAAGAGGAGAAGATACAGAAAAAAGCCCTAAAGACCAGAAAACCAAAATGGTTGATTTAGGTGGTTCTGTTCTACTTCTGATTTGGGCCTGAAACTGGTGACTAGGGTTGGGGGAGGGGAGCTCCAGGCCTAAGGAGCGTTCTGGGAAGGGACTGCATCTGGCTGGAAAGTGAGAGGCTAGCAGCTGGGGTTGCTCCCGGCTGGAACTCAAGCAGGAGAGCTGGGGTTATAAGATGGCTGTTACCAGGAATGTAGGGGCCTACATTCCAGCCTTAAGCCAAGAGGGGGCAAGTTAGGAGCTGAAAGCAGAGGCTTTGAGGTATTGTCCTCAGTCGTGGCAGAAGTGACAAGTTCAAGGAAGCTGTTGGAACAGGAGGTGTCAGGGCGAGAATCAACCTGATCAAGGTGTCAGCTTGGAACCCATGTACGTGTGTTCTAAAAGCTTGGTCAGGTCCAACTGGTCCAAAGGATGATCTCTAACTTGCCTTTTTGTATGCTTCCTCTCACTACAGTTAAATTGCTTTTTGCCCTAAAAAGCTCACCAGGAGTTGTTGAGACCATTATCCTTGAAAGAAATGCCATCAAAGAAAACTAAGAGAAAACCCTAAATTTGTGGTCTTTGAAAGTGAAATTCTTCCTAAGTCTTGCCCAGTTCCAAAATTCTGAGACTCGTACATTTTACAATCTACAAAATAATGACAATATCAATAAGCTATACTTTGAAATCTCAGTGGAAAAGATATGCAAGGTATGGCAGAAGCTGGCCAAATGGATTAAAGAGTGAGTAGAATCAAGTAAAAAGATGGTTTGAATAATAACTTATTGATAACAGATAATACAAACTTTTTTGATTAGGCTTCAGAAGAATCTGAATAGAAATGCATTGTTTGGAATATGTATGCTTTGGTCTCAATAAAAATATCCGGTTGCAGAAATATTTCATGTGGTTTGAACTAACAGGCAAAAAATTAAAAATTCATTGGTATGCGCTAATATATGTAATTTTATGTTTTGGAGGTAAGTGTAATGGCCTAGGTTTGCTGTAATGGAACTGATTGGAAAATGATCTCTTGGAGGAAATTTATTGCTGGTCATAAGATTTCTCTGGTTTAGAAAAATGCTGGGTTTAGTCAAATCCGTAGCACCAAATGAAAGTCTGCTTTAATAGAAACGTGCATCCGAGAATTGTGGTTTTTGGTAAATGGGCATCTGATCCATTAAAATTGTATTGGTTTATTCTTCATGTTGCCTTTTTCCTGAAATCCATCAGTTTGAAGCATGAAGTAAGCCCTTGCCAGGTATTACCCCAATAATGAAAAAAGACCCACAGTAAGTGTTAAAATGCATCTATTAATCAGCTGTGATTTGTTCCTTTGTAAGATTCTCATGATGGAAAAAGGAGCAGCTTAGTTTGCTTTTGTTGAAGATGGCAAAACAGTCATTTTATTGTAGAGAATCCACCCAGCATCGTAGAACTGAGTGATGGAAAAATATCTGCAGAATTAGATCATGCAGCCGGCCGGCTCAGGCTACCCCCACTGCATCTTCTGTACCAAATTCCCCAGCGCTTTGTCTGGGCAAAGCTGGGCTGGACCCTGACCGGGACTCTGTCACTCTCCTTGGACAGGATCCCATGGTCTAATTGACCTTATTGTTAGGAAATTGGTCATAAAATTAGGAAACTCAGAGTAAACAGAGAACTCAGACAGAGCTCCTTCTCACAGAGGGCAACATACATATGGAATGAGTTACCCAGGAAAGGGGACTGAGGTGAAATGCACAAATGCGTTCAAGAGGCTCCCAGGATTTTTTCTGCATGTAGGGGAGGAAAGAAGGAGAAGGCAGCCAGCAGGTAGGAGTAAGATGCGTTTTGAAAGGACAGGAATGTGAATAACTTGACCTATTCTTCAAATTTCTCTTGAAGCTTGTGGAATATGCCTTAGGAAAGACTGCTTCGCTAGGCGTTCTCATCTACTTGGGGCTGATGGGTGTGGCAGGGTTGGATTCCCAGCGACCATTCTGCGCCTGCCACTCTCTCTGGGGTAAACGGTTTCCCATGTAGAGGCTGGGGCGTCCCCTCCTGATTCCGAGCAGAACAAATCAGCAGGAAGAGCGAGGGGCTAGTGCTTTCGGAACATCCCAGAAGCCCCTAACTGTCTTTAACTCTGTATTTCCATCTCATTTTAAGCGAGGAAACGGCTCTGAGTGCTGTTTACCAGCCTTGGGATAGGTTGGTTTCGGGGAAACCCATCTCCTCCTCAGCCATCCGATGTCAGGGTTATGAGTGTATGAGTTTGCTCTGGCTGCAGTAACAAAATGCCACAGACTGGGCAGTTTAAACAACAGAAATAGATTCCCTCCCAGTCTGGAGGCTGGAAGTCCAATATCAAGGTGTCAGAAGGGTTGGTTTCTCCAGAGGCCTCTTTCCTTGGCTTGCGGATGGCCGTCTCCTCCCTGTGTCCTCACATGGTTGTCTCTGTGTCTGTGTCCTAATTTCCTCTTCTTATGGCACCAGTCAGATTGGATTAGGGCCCCCCATCTGACCTCATTCTACCTTAATTACCTCTTTAAAGGCTGCATCTCCAGGGACTTCCCTGGTGGCACAGTGGCTAAGAATCTGCCTGCCAATGCAGGGGACACGGGTTCGAGCCCTGGTCTGGGAAGATCCCACATGCCACGGAGCAACTAAGCCCGTGTACCCTCACTACTGAGACTGTGCTCTAGAGCCCGCAAGCCACAACTACTGAGCCCATCACTGCAACTACTGAAGCCCGCGTGCCTAGAGCCCATGCTTCACAACAAGAGAAGCCACCACAGTGAGAAGCCCGTGCACCTCAACGAAGAGTAGCCCCCACTCACCGCAACTAGAGAAAGCCTGCACGAGGCAACGAAGGCCCAACACAGACAAAAAAAAAAGGCTCCATCTCCAAATAAGGTCACATTCTGCGGTACTGGGGGTTAGGACTTCAACATATGGATTTGGGAACACACAACTCAGCCCCTGATGATGAGGTTGAGGAGGAGACCAGGAGGATGGGGAGAGACCTGTTACAGCAGCAAGGGGAAGCCGCAGGGGGCTGGGCTCTGGGGAAGCCTTGGGGTTTCCAGGAGAGAGAAGCCTGGTCTCAACACCCCTCCATCCCTTCTCTTCCACTCATGTCCGGGAGGGGTTTTAAAAGGGACAAAGGGAGGACCGGGCAGCACTGGTCCGGGGCTCCTGGAAGCCGAGGTCCCCCTGCCCTCCCCATACGCACGTCCACCCATGACCCCGTTCCATGCTTTACAGGAAGCAAGGTGAGGGAGGAGAGGAGAACAGAGCAAGAGGGAGACATTCAGTGGTGAGAAAAACTACCTTGGCTGCAATTTTATAAACCAGCTGTTTGAAGTTGAAGAACATTATAGATCGAAGGAGGGCTGCAGCGATTGCTACGTCAGGGAACAGGGAAAAGGGCACCGCTGTTGACTCTCCAGGACATAGAACTGATTACTCTAGCAAACCTCTCCCGACCTGGGGCCGTTTAAGCTTTAATCGCTGGAGCTTTGGTGCAGAGCCTTATGCTGAACGCAGAGCCCTGGCTGGTGTTTGAGCGCGGGGGTGACACCTAGATGCTGGTGCTGTCTCCTGGGCTCTTGCCACGTGTGAGGTCTTGTGTCACGGCCATTTGCCTCTACTTCCCCATGTCCACTGTTTCCCACCAACCCCCAGCGTTTTTCCCGTTCATTTTACAGGTTTGTCCAAGGCCTGATGTGAGTTGGGCTCAAAGACAAGCTCAAGGGCAGGCCAGGTGGATGATGCCAAAGGGCCCAGACAAGCCAGTGAAGGCAGACCCTTTATGCAGTAGACAGGGTCCCCAACGGTCAGTGATCTCTAGGATAAGAAGCGGGTTCTACCCACAAATGCAGCCCAGGGCTGGGTCCTTAGCATGAGCGGCCTCCAGCTGGTTCCAGAAGGATGCAGCTCATTCCCACTGCGCTGGGACCATTTCGTCCAAGGATTCATCCTGGAGCAGGCCACCATGGCCCTTGGAGCTGTTCAACCAAGCTGACCTGAACTCCAGAAGAGCCTTCTCCCTTTCCGGAAGGTTCCAAGTCAGGCCCACTTGAGAGGACCTTGGGAACACGTGCTGGCAGAACAGAGTCTGGCTTCTTGCAGTGGCCTCTCTGAGTTATCAGCACCGGAACCGAGACCCGGATGTGGATCCTCAGCTGATACTGTTGCATCGAATCATCTGTAGGATGAGGGAAGAGGCGCAGTGTGGAAGCTGGTTATTAGGAAGCTGAGGGGTCACTGCCCCTTAAAGTAAACTGAACCCACCGAACCCCCTCCTTCCATTTCCTAGACTAAGAGGTTCTCCTTGTGCTGCTCCACGAAATGGGGAAGTTTCCCGTGGTTTTTCACGGAGGTTTTGTGAGAGCCGTCAGTGCCTGGCAGATATGTAGTCTAAGTGCCTGGCAATGAGCTCTTTTGATCGTAACCTCAGCCCCTGACATTAGGCTTTTGGTTGCTAAGGAATCCCCTTGAAAGACATCCATCGCAATAACCACATCGCCAGCTACACAGCTGGATAAGGAGGCATGTGACCCCCCCCACCAGGAAGCTCCCCTTTCAGGAAGCCTGGGTGACCCAGATAAGTGACCACTTGAAGCCCTGATTTCCCCTTCCTGTGCTTTAATCCCTGCTCTTATTTTTTAAATTCACCAATAGAGTGTACCCACGAAACCCTAGGCACCCCACCCTTGACCCCAATAAAGGCAGGATGCCAGGTCTGCTCTTTCGCTCCCTCTCTCTCTCCTTGTGACCTCACTGAGTGGCCCTGGATGTACCGCGTACCCCCCAAGATCTGTGAGTAATAAACCTTGTCTTTGCAAACTTCCCTCGGACTTGCCTGGCGGTCCAGTGGCTAAGACTCTGTGCTTCCACTGCAGGGGGCACGGGTTCCGTCCCTGGTCGGGGAGCTAGGATCCCACATGCTGTGTGGCCAAATAAATAAATAAGTTTCAATCAACTTGGCCCCTGTCTTAGAAAAAAAAGTAAAGTAGACTGCTTTAAATACGCATCCCTATTTAAAACACAAACAAACAAAAAAACTTCCCTGGTGGTTGTTGCAGGTGTGATAGAACCAGGAGGGTGGCTCTTGTTGGGGCGATGTCTGTGAGAGTGGTCCAGCCCAGGTGAGCGTCCCCGGCATTCCAATCACTGTCGACTGGCTGAGAGCAGCACATAACAAGGTAGTTAAGTGTTATATGAGCCTTTCATCAGTACTGTTACTGTTATTATTGTTGTGATTGTCATCGCTTGAACTTAGATAAAAAGGCTTTCGATGCTGGGATTTCTCTTGAAATCAGGGGAGGGCTGAGCTCCCCGTCCAGGGGGGCTGACATCTCCTCCTTCCGAGATCTCCTTAGCAACAGCGAGGCGGTGTTGTCCAGAGAAGACGAGGATCCAGAGCTCAGTTGTGGAGGTTTTTCATCTGTTGGACTCAGGAAGTAGCTGAAGTCCACAAATTCCTGGTCACTTGAGATTTTCTGCTCTTTTATATGAATCACAGTTGAACATATATTAATCTGGGGAACATATTGGAGTTTACTTCTAAGTGTCTCTAGACCATGTTGAAGCCCAAATCTTTTCCTGAAAGACGGCTCTGCCCTTGATTTCCACTTTCCTTAGGCACTCTATAAAAGCTTCTCTAGCTTCTGAAAGGGTCAGGAGAATTTACCTGTCTGAAAGCAGCCATCCCATCGGAGCGAATTTTCTTGAACAGGAACAGTAGTTCCTCAGCTTTGAAGGTGTTGCCAATGTGTTTTTTATACACAGTCCTAGAGAGTCAAATATTTGGCAAGTTCGTTCAAAAGAAAATTTCACTGGGATGAGGGAGCACTAAATATAGTAAGTGAGCTGGAATGGTCTGTCTTCTACCAAATGCATCTTTACGAATTAGGATCAGATGCGTCCTCCTTTTGCATTGTAACATTTTATTTTGTCATCCTAGTACCCAAAAGTGATAGTGATACTAACAAAGTAAGAAACTGAAAAGGGCAATGCCCTTGTTTCTAGAAGCTTGAAGAAGGCCGCGGATTAGTCAGTAAGTGTGGCCATCGAATGCGTTTACTCGATTCATCCAGTTCAGAAATATTTGTCCAGATCCTACCGTGTCTGGCCCCGGGATGAGCATTGGCTCTACAGCAGTGTTCCTGTCACAGCTCTTTCGTTGTAAGGAGCAGAACACAAGCAGAACAAACGCGCTCTTATGTCAAGTGGAGTTTATCGAAGGGACACAGTGACAGCTCAGGGAAAAAGGGAGCCGCAGAGCCAGATGGAGCTAGGAAACTCGCAGGGGCCGTAACAGCTACTCCTTCTCTGTCTCTCTGTCTCTGTCTCCATCTCGGCTCTCTGCCTCTTTTCCTGCAGCCATGTGGCATGTTTTTTCTCTCTGTGTCTGCTCTGGTTCCCTGTGTCTCTGCACGGACCCGCCTTCTCTGCCTGTCGTGAGAGGACACAGCTGGAGTTGGCCACCTCAGTCTGGGTGACCTCTCCATGTAAGTGCTCGCCCCCGCCTGTTACAGCCCCCTTGTCTTTTACTTCTTGTTCTCAGGAGGGAACACCTACTTCCTAACTGGTTGGTGATTAGTGCTTTTTTTTTTTTCTTCACATCTTTATTGGAGTATAACTGCTTTACAACGTTGTGTTAATTTCTGCTGTACAACAAAGTGAATCAGCTATACGTATACATATATCCCCATATCCCCTCCCTCTTGCCTCTCCCTATCCCACCCCTCTAGGTGGTCACAAAGTACCGAGCTGATCTCCCTGTGCTATGCGGCTGCTTCCCACTAGCTATCTATTTTACATTTGGTAGCGTGTATATGTCCATGCTACTCTCTCACTTCATCCCAGCTTCACTTTCCCCCTCCCTGTGTCCTCAAGTCCATTCTCTATGTCTGCGTCCTTATTCCTGTCCTGCCCCTAGGTTCATCAGAACCATTTTTTTTTTTTAGATTCCACACATATGTGTTAGCATACGGTACTTGTTTTTCTTTTTCTGACTTACTTCACTTTGTATGACAGGCTCTAAAATATACAAGCAGCTCATGCAGATCAAAAAAACAAACAACCTTATCCAAAAATGGGTAGAAGACATAAATAGACGTTTCTCCAGAGAAGATATACAGATTGCCAACAAACACATGAAAGGATGCTCAACATCACTAATTATTAGAGAAATGCAAATCAAATCTACGGTGAGGTATCACCTCACACCAGTCAGAATTGTCATCATCAAAAAATCTACAAACGATAAATGCTGGAGAGGGTGTGGAGAAAAGGGAACCCTCTTGCACTGTTGGTGGGAATGTAAATTGATACAGCCACTATGGAGAACAGTATGGAGGTTCCTTAAAAAACTAAAAATAGAACTACCATATGACCCAGCAGTCCCACTACTGGGCATATACTCTGAGAAAACCATAATTCGAAACGAGTCATGTACCACAATGTTCATTGCAGCTCTATTTACAATAGCCAGGACATGGAACAACCTAAGTGTCCATCTACAGATGAATGGATAAAGAAGATATGGCACATGTATATAATGGAATATTACTCAGCCATAAAAAGAAATGAATCTGAGTTATTTGTAGTGAGGTGGATGATTCGTCCTTGAATTGTAAACTTCTTCCTTTAACCCACCATGTTCCAAGGCACAAGATGTAAACGTAGCTCCCTGGACCTGTGCTCTCCCTAGAGGTTGATGCAGTTCCTGGGGAAGTTCTACATGGTACGGGCATCCCCAATGTCTTCTGAAAGGTTCTCTCATGGAGCTGGTGGTGGGATTCTTGTGACTGCTTGACCCCAGGCCCTGCTGCTATGAATCTCATTGCTAAAAGGGCATCCCTGGTCTTCTTGGTCCAAATGACACAGTTAGGAAAACGTTTTCTTGCTGCATGCCAGATCCTTTAAGAACTTTTCATGCATTTGCTCATTTAATCCTCATAGCCTGCTAGTGGGAAGATACCATTGCTATCCTCATTTTCATATAAGGAAACTGAAGCGTAGTGAGGCTAAAAAACTTGCCTGAGTACAGATAGTAAGTAAATGCAGAGCTGGGACCCAACCCGAGTGCCTTTCACCATCTGCCGTCGTGTGAGCAGCTTGTCCAGCTGAGTTAGAAGCTGAGCATTCTGAGGCCTGGTCTTCCTCCCACTTTGGAGGACTCCAAACACTAGTGGAGTGCCGAGTAGAGCCTACTACAGGGCCAGACCTGATGAGATAGTAAATAAAAGATCCAAAGGTCAATACTGCCCAAAGAACCATAATATAAAATATTCTTTAGAGTCGTTGGGAGGCTGAAATGCGGTCATCCGTGTGTGGATGTACAGCAAGGCACATAATAAGTGCTCAATAATGTGAGTAAAGATGATTTTGATCAACATTTTCATGCCACATACTTTGGATATTTCCGCAGAAAAGGGTTAGCTGACTGAGCTGGATACAGACTCATACTTTTTCTTGTACACACTTGTTTGTTTCATGGTTTCTCATTTTGGTGCCATTTTCTGACCCTCTCAGATTTAGGGCTGGTCTTAGTTTGGTTACCTGAAAGTAGAGTCTGACACCAGGATTTGGGTACAGAGAGTTATTTGGGCTGTGATCCCAGGGAGCAGGCGGGAGGGCTGGGGAGACTGAGGCAGGACCAAGGGAAGAGCCAATGAGGGTGCCTGAGCAGGGTGGCTGCTGTTAGCAAGCACGGCTCAGCCCCACCAGGGCCTCCGATTTCTGCCTGAAGGACAGGTGGCTGGAGCACTTCTCCATCGGCTGAAGGTTGCCCTGGGGACTGTAGTATCCTCTATCACTCTGTATGCTCCTGGGAAGCCCCAGAGCAGAAGGTATACACCGGCTGAGGATCCCCAGAGCTGTGCCCTGCAGTTGCGGCTGGAATCAGTGATGGGCCGAGGGGTGTGACCTGACACCAAAGACCTCTGCTCCTGGGAATAAGGATGCAGAGGGAAACATCTGGATTGTGAGGTTGTCAAAATTTAATTTTAGATTCTACACTCCTCTCTCCACCAACCACCCCCGTCCCCCACACCCCGACCTTCCAACCATACACACACACTATAAGTAAGATCATATCGCTCTCTTGGAAAGGATGAGCTTATGGGTAATTTAAGAAATAATTGTTGGATACTATAAATTAGTTTAATAGCTGGACCCATATAAATGCTCTAATGCCTGCTCTGTAGCTACGTGCCAGCCTTGCTGCCACTGGGGTTGGGCTCTTCATGGGATCATGGTCCTGGCTGGAGGAAAGCAGATGCCCATGATGGAAGCTGGAGACTGACAGGACCTCTCCCACTCACCACTTTGCAAAGATGCCACTTGTCAAAGTGACAAATGCACCACTGGCTTATAGTTTGGAAGCTTCTGCTTGGTAGAAGTTTCTATGCGGGAAAGTTTTAATAGGTTTCATTGGGTCTCTCATAGCTATTGCCATCTTCCTTCCTTTCTTAAACATTAGTTGAGCACTTGCTATGTTCCAGGGCCAGCGTTTGCATCTATGGGGACACAGAGATGGCTGTCATATGAGCATCCCCTCAAGGAGCTTACATTGACACGTGTGATAAGATATCATATAATAAATACGACGTGATGTAAAAGCTTGATATCCTTCACCTTCCCAGGGGAGAGCGAGAGATGCAGCTAAGCCCCCAGCCTGTGACTTCATTGTGCTCCAAAAGTTCACTTGTAAATAACTCGCTCGTTTCCATAAGGAAGTGTGTTCTGAGTTCCAAGGACACACCAGTGCTTGGGATCCTCTTCAGCTTTTATTATAGAAAACTACTTCCATTTCAAAGCTCCCAGACACTCTATGCCTGACCCCTTGTTCCTGTTCCCCAAACTCAGGGCATCAGGCAATAGGGGCCACGGGAGAACTGGCATCAGACAGAATCCTTGCTGAACAGCTGTGGGGACGCAGGGTTGGGTATGTGTGCTTGTGAGTCAGGGGCACGATGGTGGTGGCGATGGGTACCCCACTGCCTCCCATTGTCTCCTGAGCAGGTGGCTTCCAGGATTCTTCCTGGGCTGTGAGGCAGAGCAGGGACAAAACCCCCATCGCAGATTTATGAAGGATTGACCTTTGCTAAATCAGGGCTATCTGCATAGGAATAGTTTTCTCTTATCCTGCTTATCCTTTTGGTTTGCAACATCTAAGGCTTGAGGAAATATGTTTGGCTTACTGAGAATACCAACCACTCTATTAACAGGAGTTGCCGATGGGAAGCACATTTTTCTCTAAGGATTCTACCGAGTTTTACGGTGTACGAAGGGCGAATCTAGGACACGCCTAGGGTAAAGCAGTCTTGTGCCACCTGTTCTCCTTTGGTGGGGGTAAGGGGAGCATTAACACAGCCGCCCATAGGTATATTCTAAGTGGAGAAGCAAGCACAGTCAAGAGGTTCAAGAGTTACAAAATCTGTTCCAGTTATTATGGCTGCATAACAAATGACGCACTACTTCGTGGCTTAAAACGACAACACGTTTTGCTCAGGAATTTGCGGTTTGGGCAGTGGTCATTTCTTCTCTGCTCAGGCGGCTTGAAGGCTGGGGCTGGTACCACCTGAAAGCTCGCTCACTCAGGTGCCTGACTGTTGACGTCGGCTGGTGGCTAGAGTCTCAGGAGGATGTGAATATTTAATACAGCACCAGGCTAGATCCCTTGCCACGAAGTGGACAGGCACCAAGTTTCCAAAACTCCTCACTTTGGAGCACCTCCGTGTGTCTGGGCTTCCTCACAGCATGGTGGCTGGGGCCCAACACTGTTACATCACCTAGGACATCTGTTCATCTTTCCTCTGAGCCAGGCTCTGGGTTGCACATAGCACCACGTGGGGTTACAGAGACAGGAGCCCTATTTACAGGTAGGTCAGTGAGTCAGCCTTCCTACTTCCCTTGTGAATTTGCTCTATATTAAAGATTTATACAGATTCAGAGAATGTCAACTCTACTTATAAAAAACATATTTTGAAAAGATAACAAAGTAACTGATACTGATCTGAAAAAGGATCCTCTCGTGTGTTTCTCTTGAACACTGGATTAAGCAAATAACTCAGAAAGATGACAATACTCCTCCACGTGGTCCGTGCTGCTCGTTTTGGACATGAATATTAATCACAGGAGACACTCCTGTCACCTAAATATTTTCTGTATCCTTCTCTGCATACACGTACCTAATTTACATCAAAGTGAAAAAAATGCTAAAACCCAGGAGTTACTATAGTTCATTTAGCACCTAGGGTACGATGCATAAGATGTTTGTGTGTGTGTATGTGTGTTGTGTGTGTGTGTTGTGTGTTGTGTATGTGTGTAGGGGAGAAGCAAGGAGTTTTGGAAACTCAGTGCCTGTCCACTTCATGGGAAGGGATCTAGCCTGGTGCTGTATTAAATATTCACATCCTGCAATGTTTGCCCTTTAATTACCTTTAATTACCTAATTAAACTAATTTTCACCCGTACTCCAAAAGTTGCCCAGTCTTTCCTTTAAAGGGAAGAAATGATGGCTGGCATCTTGGGAGGCTTTTTGAATTATTTGCTTTAAATCCTTTAAGTAAACAGATTAAACCCCTATTTGAAATGAAAGTAGCTGTTTACTCATGTAAATGCATAGTTTTCCCCTGCTGTTTAAGGGCAAATAGATTAAAGGATGCAGAGAGGCTTTCCTAAGCAGAGTGTGTTGAAATTCCCATTTTTTTCCCTTCTGCACCCCTCCCCCACCTCATTTAGCCTTGCTATGGCTTTTGAAAGACAGGAGAGGGAAAAATTTTCTTTTCTAATCAATGAGGGTTCTCAAGCAGGCAGTGGCATAGGCTGTTTCCATTTAAAAGGAAAAGATTTCTTTCGTCAGCACCTTATAGTTTTCTGCATACAGGTCTTTTGTCTCCTTAGGTAGGTTTATTCCTAGGTGTTTTATTCTTTTTCACGTGATGGTAAATGGGATTGTTTCCTTAATTTCTCTTTCTGGTCTTTTGTTGTTAGTGTATAGGAATGCAAGAGATTTCTGCGCATTAATTTTGTATCCTGCAGCTTTACCAAATTCACCGATGTGTTTTAGTAGTTTTCTGGTATCGTCTTCAGGATTCTCTATGTATAGTATCATGTCATCTGCAAACAGTGCTAGTATTACTTCTTTTTCCATTTGGATTCCTTTTATTTCTTTTTCTTCTCTGATTGCCGTGGCTAGAACTTCCAAAACTATGTTGAATAGAAGTGGCGAGAATGGACATCCTTGTCTTGTTCCTGATCTTAGAGGAAATGCTTTCAGCTTTTCACCATTAAGTATGATGTTAGCTGTAGGTTTGTCATATATGGCCTTTATTATGTTTAGGTAGGTTCCTTCATTGCCCACTTTCTAGAGAGTTTTTATCATAAATGGGTGTTGAATTTTGTCAAAAGCTTTTTCTGCATCTATTGAGATGGTCATATGGTTTTTATTTAGTTTGTTAATGTGGTGTATCACACTGATCGATTTGCATATACTGAAAAATCTTTGCATCCCTGGGGATAAATCCCACTTTATCATGGTGTATGACCCTTTTAATGTGTTGTTGGATTCAGTTTGCTAGTATTTTGTTGAATATGATATCGCTTATATGTGGAATCTGAAAAAAAATGGTACAAATGGACTTATTTTCAAAACTGAAATAGAGTCACAAGTGTAGAAAACAATCTTATGGTTGCCAGGGAGAAAGGGGGGGGCGGGATAAATTGGGAGATTGGCAATGACATGCACACACTACCATATGTAAAATAGGTAACTAATAAGGACCTACTGTATAGCACAGGGAACTCTACTCAGTACTCTGTAATGACCTATATGGGAAAAGAATCTAAGAAAGAGTGGACATATGTATATGTATAACTGGGTCACTTTACTGTACACCTGAACTGACACAACATTGTAAATCAACTGTACTCCAATAGAAATTTAAAAACAAAAAAGAAAAGAAAGTGGCGATCTGTCCCTCAGCCAGCAGATCCTGGCGTGGCTGGAAAGGGCAGTGGGCACCAGGCAGGGAGGGTGGTGCTCACTTCATGACCTGCCAGGATGTGAGATGTATTTAGAAATATTACTTTGTAAGTAGAAGGACAATGCATCCCTGGGTTTTCTATCACCATGTTGATCCCTTGGTGTAAAATAGGGGGATGGGTGATACGAATGAGCTGGCACTGAGGTCTACATGGGGGCAGAGAGAGGATTCGGGAGAGTCTCGTCTCAGAATTATTATTATTATTATTATTTTTGTGGTAGGCGGGCCCCTCACTGTTGTGGCCTCTCCCGCTGCGGAGCACAGGCTCCGGACGCGCAGGCTCAGCGGCCATGGCTCACGGGCCCAGCAGCTCCGCGGCATGTGGGATCTTCCCGGACCGGGGCACGAACCAGCGTCTCCTGCATCGGCAGGCGGACCCCCAACCACTGCGCCACCAGGGAAGCCCTCGTCTCAGAATTATTAAAGGCCATTTTCATAATTCTCCGTGGAGCAGCGAAGACGTTTCTCCCTTCCCCCACTGCACAGATTTCACAAATGCAAATGTGACTTTTAAAGAGGTCTGTCTGGCTGTTTGAGCTCCGGAGCAGCGCGGTTCATTCTGATAGGAAAACAGAATCCCCACTTCCCACCTCCACGTCCTCCCCTCCCCTCCCCCAGCAGCTGCCTCGCGGTCCCCAGGGAGCTCTATGGATGGGTCAGGGCTTGTCCGGAGGCTGGCCATGGCAGCACTTTGCGGGGCATCCGAAGTTGTCAGTCCCTAGACTTCATAGCCTCCTACCCAGGAGAGAGTCACACTTTCACAGGCATTCTTGGCTCCATCTCCAGGTTAGGTCACTTTATAGTTGCGGACCACTCCTGGGGTCAGGTGACATATTTATTTTCTCAGTCTCCTTAGGGCACAATTGAGGCAGCTGAGTTTTTGGAATTTACAAACCTGGACTTCAGTCCCAGCTTTGCCCCTTGTTCGTTTATTCAGACAACAAACACTGAGAGCCAGCAGTGTCCAGGAGCCCTGTGGGGCATCAGCTTTGTTCCTGATCTTGGGGCCTCCCTCTAAAGCTGTGCTTTCCGGAGGGGAGACACAGGAAGCCATGGGGGAGGACCAGCTGTTAAACAAAAAAATCTATCCTGGAGCAATACTTTGTAAAGTACAGTACAGCAAATTACTAGAAAAATGAAATGAAAAAAGACACGCAAAATACAAGCCCAAATTTGGTTATTATTAGATTCCACAGGCATGAAATGACTCTGTAAAGTGGCTGAAAGCTTCCTCCCGCACCCTGCAGGCAGCACTGGCTAGAGGACCACACTCTGAGTGTCCCTGGTCTAGGGGACGGTGTGTGTGATCCTGAGGAAGTAACATTAGCCCAACACCAGGAAGTGGGCGTAATGGAGCTGCATCGGCAGTGGACATGTTGGCACTGGTCAGCAGGACTCCCTCCTTCCTTCTCTTAGCAAAGCCCGCTATTCAGCTACCCACTCGCCACCCCCCCGCCTTGGAGCTGCCCCACCTCCAGGTCTGGGCAAGCCCATCTGTCCTGCGGGGAATGCCATAGCCCATCCCCGATATGGTCCAGGAGGAGGTACCTGATTGGGTCCAGGCTGGTGAGCTGCATGGCAAGCTTTGCTGTGAGCTTCTGGGAAGCTCTTCCGAGAGAGCTTCTGGAAGCCATCCCATGTCTCTGTCCTGCTAGATGGAGCCAGGAAGCATGAGTGCAGATGTCTGGGCCCTGAGGAGAACCGGCCTTAAGGTGGATGTCGGATGCCCAAGTGGAAAGGAGAAAAGTGGTGGCTTCCAGAAAACGCTGTTAATTATCCCCAAAGCCCTCCAGCCACATGAGCTGACCGTTTCCTTTTCATTTAGCCAAACTTCAACTGTCTTTTCTCTTCTCTGTAGCCTGGAGCCTTCCAATGGCTACATCAGTGTATAGGGTGGTCATTAAGGTCAGACAGAACAACGTATTTTTAATACGTCTGAGGTGGGCGTGATGTTCAAAATCCTTAGCGACCAGTATAGCCTGGCCAGGGACTCGGGCAGCAAACAGCTGGTATGGCTAGACAGGGGGACACGGCAGAGGACCAGCCCTGCCTGCATAGACCATCTGAAGCCACTGTCAACAGCTTTTATCTTTCTTTCTTCTCTCCTTCCTGGAATAGCCACAGCTCATGTGCCTATTCTAACCTGCTTTCTCTTACAAGATGCTAGGATACACCATGCCCTTTTCATGCCTTCTCTTCTTCATCAGGACCTTGTGTTTTCCTTGAGGCCTTAAGGATCCTGGCAAGAGTCTGCGTGATGAAATTCTCAGTTATAGGAGCAAACCACATAGAAGGATGGCTTTTCGCTGCTGCCAGCAAACCTCAGGCCAAAATTGGAGGTGGGCTAGGTTTGTTTCAGCCTTCCTGCCTTTTCTGGCCCTTTACTTGTCTCAGCACTCTGCATCTCCAGAAAAATAGTCCATATAAAAGTTTGGGGAACTTTAATTAACTTTAACTTCTCCTCCTTTAGGGGAGAGTGTTTGTGCATTTTAAGAGAGTCCAAGGGGAAGGGCCTGGCTGTCCCCAAAGAATGGGGTGTAGAGGGAGGCAAGAGACGCCAATGCAGCCTTGGTGGATATTTCAGACATGTCTTGCCCACCCAGAATCTGACTCGGAGGCTCCTCCTGGGAATTGGAGACTCAGGAAAGTGGGAGCTGGGAAGAAAGAATGAGAGAAGAAGGGGTGGAGGAGAGCAAGGGATAGACAGAAACACAAAAGAGAGGGATGAGAAGCAGACGGAGAAGGAAACATGGCTGTTGGCAATGGTTTCAAACTGGACTGAACAGCCTTACTTGAGTCTTGCCGCCCACTGGACCATGCTTGGTGAGAGCCATGGGTTCTATTCAAAAGATGCACAGTAAATTTCAGTTGTGCAAAGAGAAATCCGAGCTGAAATCAGTGTCACATACTCTTTGTTTCCAGCCTGAGAAGTCCCATGTCCCGGCTCTGGTCTCCAGTGCTGTCTTGTACATTTGGATTTCCGATTAACCAACAGATGTAGGGGAAAACTGCTGGACTGGCCAGAGAGGTCCCTCATGACCACACGTGTGCAAATACTGAGGCTCACAAATCATTGGGGCCAGCTCACCTGTAGCTCATGTGACCCCCTCTGCTGCCTGCATCACGTGGCAGACGAGAATTTGTGACGGGATGGAGCCGGGTCAGGCAGGAGAGCAGAGATTTTACTGTAGGGATGAGCTTGATCATCTTAATGCCTTGAGTTTCTCTTTCCCACAAACTTTGAGGAGTGGGAACGCAGTCAGGGAGAATGTTGCAGAAAATATTTTCCTACCGGGACTAATAGCAGCTTAATAAATAACTAGTCAAAGATAGGGGTCCTCAGACACAGTTGAAATGTCTCTGGGTAAAAGTGGTTGATCTACATACAAACATGGTTCTCCTCTTGTTGTGTTAGATTTTTTTTTTTTAATGTTTCAAAAGAGCAAGGAAAATATTCGTGAGTCTCTCAGACATCAAATAGCTCTCAAAAATGTCAACAACATCAGTGTAAAACTAATAAAAATATGGCACAGATTTAGCACTTGTACTGAAAGGAAATATAAAAACGGGGAAAGAGAAGCATATGGAAAAGCATGTTTGGGGTTTGAGCAGATCAACCCCGCATATAAAAACAAACAAAAACCAGAGCGTTTCTGGTGGGAATGTTGCAAAAGGATGACTTACTTAAGAAAAAAATGATAATGTCCGCCTCCCCCCCCACCCACTACCTCCGGCCCCAACCCTTCCTTTCTCTCCAACAAGAGTGAGGTTGAAAATGGACTTCAACTTCAGCCAGTACCTTTGGCAGTCTGAGCAGGGGAGGGTTTCCGACCTTAATTTCTTTCCCAGCCTCCAGTGTGAGGGAAATTCGGCTTTGGCTTGGAGACACACTATTAGTGCAAGCCCGTCCGAGAGAGACGGACGTGTGGTCAGGACAGATGGCTGGGAGATTTTGAACTTCAATTTCTGCATCTAGAACGTGGGGTCAATAAACCCTTGCTCGCAGGTTTCCTGTAAGAATTAAGTGATGTAACACATGGAAAGTGCCTGCACACAGGCGATACGTAGACCAGCTGTGTCCAACAGAACTTTGTGCGACGCTAAAAGTGTGCCATGTTCTGGGCTGCCCAATAGAGCAGCCTCCAGCCGTGTGTGTCCAGCGGGCACTTGAAATGTGACTAGCGCTAATAAGGAAACACGCCTTCCTGTATTTAATTTTAAATAATTTAGATGTAAGGAGGCGCCTGTGGCCAGCGGTGACTGAACTGGATGGTGCAGGTCTGGACAACGTGGCCAATGTTGATGATAATGATGATCATATGGGTTTTGTTTCCTCAAGTTGGAGCCTCAGGTTTCATGCTCAGGGGGCTGTTGGCATATTTGGAACTCTTGGCTCTTGGGTGGGGTCGGAAGCTAAACTTTTCCATGACAAGTGAAGTCCTGGTCAGGTCTCTGTGCATGTGGCCACCTGTGATCAGGTCAGCTTTTAGACTGGCTGTTCTCTGGTTCCACCTGCTCCCACCCAGGTAAGACGAGTGGCCAGGGAGAAATGGGCATTCTATAGATAAGACCTAAACCTTCTTTCCTCTTGGACTGGCCAGCTTCTGTGCTCTGTGACTGTTGTTTCCATTTTGAATGCTCTTATGACCCAGAATTGATGGTCCGAAGACTGAGTGTTTGGAATGGTCCTCTACTTGCAATGGCCGCAAGATCTCACAATGATATTACAAATAATAAGTTAGAAATGGATGCGTTTTTTGAGGTTCAAGGATAGTCAGAATTTCTTTGGATTTGAGAAAGTTACCCAGGAAGATAGTCATAAAGAGTATCCCATCTTGTATAAAGGACTTTATTTGAAGGCTGTCAGCCAAGGTCATGGCTGGCTGGTGGATCCCACTGGGCTTAACACATACAATTAACCTCCTCACAAAAGAAATGTGACAGGTTGGTGTCATTGGAGACTGACCTGTGCTTGGAACTATCTTCCTCTTTGCGTATCATGCATATCTGAAAATTTCCTTAAATTTTGGCAAAGGGAACGAATAAGGGGAATTATTAGTTCTCTTCTACTCCTTTATTTCTATATTCTAATCTTCTAGATGAATTAAGTGGCACAAACATATTAGCATCTAACTGACCCAATGAGTCCTCCCAAAGTGCACAGGGTGTATACGTGGGGCTCCTGTCTCGAAGTCATTGTAACAGCATCCTTGCTTCATGCAAACTCTACTCTCCAGAATACATAATATACCCAAGGTTGCAGGACACAATGCAGTTGGACATTTAAGTAATTAGATGCTGAGAGGCACTCTTGTTGGCCAATGTTGGTATAATAATCAATCTACTTGGGACAGAGGTCGAACAACTTGGGAGAAGAAGCAGAAATATAGCTGGAAGAGAGAAGAAGGAAGGAAAAGAAAGATGGAGATGCAAGACAAGAACACGGGGGGAGTAGAGACAGTGATGGAGGGGTGAATAACTGGGTGGGCTCCAGCTTCTCCCAACCAGCGAAGAGGGGTCCATCAGCGAACAATGAGTAATCTTTATACAGGAACCAACATTCTTTCTTTTGGCTTGGCCATCCAAAAGAGCAAGAAGGAGGGGGAGGTGACAGGGTGCTACGAAAGCCTCGTAGGACATGGGAAAGTGACCAAGGGCATGGGCAAATCCCCCCAGGGCTCCAACTCTATTGCACTACGTTCCTTAAGTGATGACAAGAGATGCTCAGTGAATGTTTACACTGATAATACTATTTTGGGCTCGTGTTCATTTTCATCCAAGCGTTATTCTTGTCACATCCCTATTTTCTATTTATAAAGATTACCTCAATTATTTATTTTATCTTTTTGATTCATCTCTTCTTTATTTCCCTCCCCCACCCCACCTCTACCCACCAGTGCTTCCTGGGATCACCTCTCAAAATAAACTGCTTGCACCCAAATCTTTGACCTAGAGTATTTATTTTTGAAAACTCTAAAATACAGCATCATATATTTACTTATATTTGAAAGAACTATGATTTAGAGCAAGTATAACCTTTGCCATTTAGAGTTTTCTTCTTTGCAAACTTCCCCTTTTTGCCACTCTTAGTATGTGGGTTTTTAAAAAAAATTAAGATAACTATTTCTCATCACAAAATCAATGCATATTCATTATTAAAAAAATTAGCAAAACTGGGAATTCCCTGGCGGTCCAGTGTTTAGGACTCGTCACTTTCACTGTGGTGGCCCAGGTTCAATCCCTGGTCAGAGAACTAAGATCTCGCAAGCTGCACGGAGAGACTAAAAAAAAAAAAATTTTTTTTTTAGCAAAATAGATAAAGAAGAAATAGACTGCTAATGCTAGAAACCAGGCTGAAATATTTATCTTTCCATTCTTTCTTTCTTTTTTTTTTTTGTCACGTTGTGATTTTTTAGAAACAATCTCTCCCATCCCACAGGCTCTTATACTTTGCCCTTGACATTCTTCTCATTAAGAGGTGGGGTCAGGTGGGGTCTGTGTCCTTTTCCCCTTGAAAGTGGGCAGAACTCCGTGTCTTCCTTGACCAACAGATACAGAGGAAGTTGTGCTACATGACTTTGAGAGGAGGTTATAACAATGTCATGCATTTGTGTCTTGTTTTCTTGGGACACTCATTCAGGAAACCCGGCTGCCATGCTGTGAGGAAGCTCAAGTTAGCCACACAGACAGACCACCTGTGGAGGTGCTTTGACTGGCAGCTCCAGCCAAGGCCCCAACAGGTAGCCAGATGTTAAGATGCTTCTATATGATTCTAGCTCCCAGATGTCAAGACACTCCCAGCCTTTGTGTCTTCTTAGCTAAGGAGCCAGACACTGAGGAGCAGAAAAAAGTCATTTATTACTATATGTTTTTCAGACTTAAGGCCCATAGAATTCATGAGCATAATAAAATGGTGGTTTTATGCCAGTACATTCTGGGTGCATTGCCAGGCAGCCAACATTCTTTCTATTCTTCAGTCTTTGTATTCTGATTGACTGAGGTAGCTACTGTCAACCCTCTTGGTCTGAGCTTTTTGAGCTGGATCGTCTCATTCGTCTTTGCACTAATGCCTTTGGCTCAGGTGACGACTCTGATCCAATCAGTAAACAGCCTTAGACAATTTAGAAGCTGAAAAAAAGTGTGGGTAAGGACATTTCCTCTAGACAAGAACATTGGTAGACTCACACACCCTCATGCACAGGTACTTAAAAATAAAAATATAAACACAATTAGAAATATCCCAATGCATGGAATGAATTGTATCCCATATAGAGAGCAGTAGGTAGTTATCATACAGAGACTATTCTGTTATCATTTAAAAATATGACAGAAATATGTAAACTATGAAAACTTTTATCTACATAAAAAGAAACCCAAAGCACGATGTCATGGATTTCTTCTGTTTATCACAGCACGGCTCACAGTGTTGGAAATGAAATAAGCCCTTCCTGCTTGGTTGGTATTTTCCATCTTCATAAAACCCAAGGATGGTTTGAGTACCTAACCTCAAATTTGTGGGTGGACTTTTGTCCTTTGTTAATAGGTTTGAATTTATATACAGGGTCATAACTTGTGCTAACTTAAAATGTTTTTACTATGGCAGCAAGGCTATATTACATCATTAAAGAAAATGGGGAATCTAACCAAATCACTGAGGCATTTCCCCCTTTATCTTGGTACTTTTCATAATTTCTCAGCTCAAGAAGATTATATTACTCAAATTCCTGCAGAGATATGTTATATCCTGGAAGAGAACATCCACTTTTCCTGCTTCATAACTGATGTCCGTCCCTAGATCCAGTAACTCCCAGATTTCAGCATCTCAGCATTTCTGACACCACTGTGGCTTTATTCCCGGAGCCCCATCCAACTATCCAGCCCTGTCCTCTCACTCCAGCTGAAGCTCAGTAACTCTGGGTGCTGCTGCCCATCAGTCATAACAAGTGCCTGTGTCCAGGCTTGGGAGAGCACTGGGTTTTCCAACCGCAACGTGAAAAGATGCCTTGGAGACCAGGTGGTGGGAAAAGTGAGCTAATATGCGTTCTGCCTCTGAAGAGGTAGGTTGTAAACCAAATCAGGACTCAGAGCAAAATGAATCGGGTGTCTTCGTCCAAGTAAACACTGGACATTTATCCACAACATGAAACCACCATACAATTCAAAAACATTGGCCGACCCAGGAGGGTCTCCAAGCCAGTAAGGAGGTGGCAGAGCTGAGCTGTGCAGACGCTTCTCCCACATGGCTGGCACACAGCGTCTCTCCCCGTCTTGTTTGTAGCAGTCCCACATTTGCAAAAACAAAACTGAATCAGAGGCGACAGTCTATCTGGTCCTGCCAGCTCAGATCTGCTCATTAATCACTGACTAGCCCCGTTCCTTAGCTAAAGCATCATCGCTGGCTCCACATTAGCTGACCTTCTCCCCTGCCTCTAAAGAGTGACACATTAATTTTTACTACTAACTCTGTGTTTCAGAACTCTTTGGGGACTGGGAAACCCAGCAGGCAAATCTCAGGCCCTAGAAAGCGGTTAAACTGAATTGCAAATAAAAGGCTTAGAAAGTCCTTAAAATCACAACCTTGGCAAGAATCTCCAGTAGGGAAAATTAACTTTCTTCTCTCATCTGAGTTAACAGAGTTGGGAAAAATCAGTCTTTTCGTTGGACAAACCTGCGCTACCATTTCCATAGGTGAGCTGCATTTCGAAGTTGGAAAATGTTTATTTTTGGCTCCCTCCAATGTTTTTAACTTGATTTGGGCAAACAAACCTCTTGGAATTTTCCTCTTTGTATCTGAAGCTAGCAGTATTCCCGAGAGATGTTTGTCAATCATTTACGTATTAGTGAGAATTTCCGTCAGCCTCCACTTAAATACGTTTACCGAGATAAATATTGAGAACCTACCTTGTGCAAGACACAAAGACGAGTAGGGCACAGCCCTCCTGACCTCTAAGTACAGACAATTAAGAAGGCGAAACAGACACGAGGCAGAAATAAGATGCGATGGAGTCGAAAGGAAGAAGCATCATATAGGGAGTTTTGGAGGATGGAAAAGAGATGGCATTTGAATTGAGCTTCTAAAGAGGAGAAGGCTTTCAACAGACATGAGTGGGTGAGTGAGGAGATGGGCAGTGCTGGCCAGGGGATGGCACACGCTGTTAAAGTGGGTGAACAGGCAGGGCGTGTGCATGAGAACCTGAAGGGGCTTGGGTGTGGGTGGCATGCATGGCAGACCAAGCGCTGTGATGGACTATGGGTGGGAAGGCATCTAGGCCCAGTCATGGGGGAGCCTCAAAGGCCATAATGAGATGTGAGAGTACAGGCAATTGGAGCCATCACAGATTTGGAGCGGTGAGGTCTCACTTAAAGAAAATATAGCATTGGTGGCCTGCGGGCAGATGACAAGCTGCTTCTAGCAGCTGAAGTGTCAACTAGGCTGAGATGATGGAAATTAAAAGAGAGAAGAAAATTGGGAGGCATTTGGCACTTAGGCTCTATCGAACCATAGCCAGTGTGGGTGCTCAGAACAAGGTGGGCAGAGGAGCTGAAAATGACCTCAAGGTTTTCACCTGGTGGTTTTACTTCTAAGTGTGAGATGACAGTTAAAGAAATTCCAGGCATTGTCTGTAGGTGGGAGTAAAAATATAAGGATTTACAAACAGAAAAAGAAAACAAACGAATCTTAATCCCCTTACTTTCTTTTCTTCTGGTGTTCTTCATTCTTTACACGTAAACTGGAACTATTTTGAATTTTAAATTTTATCTGATAAAAGTTTAACACAGAGCACTTACCAACTACTAATCCAACATACGTTTCTGCCTAGAGAAGATTCGGCAGTTTTCCGGAGGAGGATAGGCCGCCCATCCCTCTGTGTGTGTGAGCACCCCTGTGTTGACTCTGGAGCTCAAGGTGTTGGTGGCCAGGTACCCGCACTCCTGCCGAGGCTGCCAGGAAAGAGAGTGGTGTGGATGCTGGCAAATGAGGCCAGAAACCAGCATCACTCAGCCCAATTTTTGTTAACTTCAGGACCCCCCAAAATAAGTTAAAAGGTTTTAGTGATGAGAGGAAATTGGAACTCAGTCCCTTTTTTATTGTAAAATGAAACAAACACAGCTCTTTATAAGTGAAGTCATCTAATCATTGATTGTGGTTCTGTGTAGTGTGTTATGTGGGCTATAGTGGAAGGAATGTGGATTTCTGAGTATCCCCATTTATTCCATAAACTGGGCTTCTCTGAACCTCAGTCTCTTCATCAGTGCTATGACCTGAATGTTTGTGTCCCTCCAAAATTCATACGTTGCAACCTAATGTCCAAGATGATGGTGTCAGGAGGTAAGCCTTTGGGAGGTGATTAGGTCATGAGGGTGGAGCCCTCATGAATGGGATTAGTGTCCTTATAAATGAGGTCCCAGAAAGCTAGCTCGTCCTTTCCACCATGTGAAGATAAAAGAAGTCTGAAACATGGAAGGCCCCCCCCAACCATGCTGACACCCTGATCTTGGACTTCCAGGCTCCAGAACAAAGAGACATAAGTTTCTGCTGTTTCTAAGCCACCCAGTCCCTGGTATTTTGTTGTAGCTGCCCTAGTGGACTAAGACAATCAGGAAACTGTGGCTGATAATGTTCACCTTCACCTTGTCAGGTGGACCCGCTGAGCTAACACGAGAGCAATAAGTCACCCGGCACTTAGTCAACTCTAGTCATTTAATAAGAGTGAAATAGGCCAGTGTCTGGGTCCTTGGACTGTAACTGTGAACTCAGTCTTGCCCTCACAGTCCCAGTGTTAACAAGGAGACAGAGAAGCAACACATGGATTCTTGCAGCAGGGACGTGGCTGCACTTAGACCAGGGCCGGAGGGCCCTGCCTGTGTTCTGAGCTTTAGAAACCCCACCCTGGCCTCCTCCAGCTGCTCCCCTCCCCTCAGCTGGGGCGTCTGAGGGCCAAAAACCCCTGCCTGGCCTGCTCAGAGCTGATGCCCTATTGTACACCTGCTCTGGGTCCAGGGTCCGGCAAGTCCCTGCTCAGTGGTCCCTACTTGCGGTCAGGCCTCCTGGGGGTCTTTCCTTCTGGGAGGTTGCACCCCTGGGGTACATACTGTGGACCTGGCTGGGGCCAGGGTGGTGTTTGCAGTCCGTGTGGATGGAGTTGGGGAGTGCAGGCCGGGTGTTCCTGCTTGAGTGTGAGACCCTGGTAGTTCAGGGTGGGGTCAGGGGTGAGAAGGGACGGGGTGGGCAGGGCCTGGCTCTTCCTGCCGGCACTCTTCAGCTGGACTCTGAAGGGACAAGAAGTCCAAGCTCAGTCGTTGTCTCCTGAGCAGTGCGCAGTGTAGATGGAGGAGAGACACCTTGCTATGCCGGCTTCCTTCCCTGGTGGCGTCATCGTGGGCACATTTACACCCCTGGGAGGGGGGCCCTGGGCCGCAGCGTGTTTGGGACGAGCTTGCAGACCGTGTCCCTCAGGCACTTTTGCCCAGCTATGCACGTCCTCGTCGTGTCCTTAGCTGCATCCTGGGCTGCGCTTCGCTCTGCCCTTTGCTCCTGGCGCCCCTCACCTGGACCGTGCTTTCTCTCCACTGTCTTTACAGTGTTCACTCACCTATCCCCCATGTCAGAAGTCACTTCTCTGTGAATCCTTCCATATTTCCACAGGTAGGGTGCCTTCCCTTGGTCCCCTGAGCACGTCCTGCATGCAGAGGGGATTGGCCCTGCGTCAGTGGGGTTCTCCCACGTGGGGGGTTGGCGATGAACCCCAGCTCACGCTGCTCCTTCGGGAGCCTGAGATTCAGCAGCGGGAGCTCTGGAGAGAAGCTCTTCAGGCTGGAACGCTGGTTCTGATTGCTGTGCTTCTCGACCAGGAATAGGAAGGGGCAAAGTGTGTCCTCCAGCTAATGTTCTAGAAGCTCCTGAATGTGCCATCTCCTGGGCTGGAGCTCACCCCTCTGCCCACACCCAGCTGTGTGTGAGGCATCTAATTCCAGGAGCCCATGTGCCCCGCCAGACCCAGGGGTCCCACAGAAGAAGGGGGGATAAATTGGGGATGAGATTAAGAGTCTCTAAGGGATTCAAAATTCAGTATTCAACTTAAAATAGGGACATACATCTGAGTAAGTTTAAAATATGACATAATCTATTGAATGAGACAAAGAAATATGAATGGTATATTATTCAATACATATTAAAGTGAATAGTTTTTAAACATTCAGAAAATAGTGATGTATCTATTGCAACTTCTATTATTCCATGGGTACTTTTCAGGAAGGCATTGGGTCTGTTTCCCTAAACCTGCCCCATGCTTCCAGCTCCCTGTGCCTTTGCTCACATTTACAGATGCCCGGGGTGGTCCTCTCCACCCCCATCCCTCTGGTACAATCCTCCTAAACATAGCTCATAAATACCCATGAGCTCCCACCTTACCAGAAGCTCCCTGTTTGCTCTCTCCCTCCAACTCTGAGCTCCCACTTGATTTTTTCCCCCTTATGGAGATTTCCTCTGTACTGTAGTGGTTCATGGTCCCACCTGTTCCCTCACCAAACTGTGCAACATTTGAAAGCAGGACCGCCATGTTGCTTTCCTCTGTGTACACTTGGGTAGACGATTTGGTGGTCCCCAGAATGAGGACTGGTGCCTCTGGGGCTTAGAGGGCTGACCAGTCACTGAGTCTCCCGGGCCTGATGCTTCCAAACCCACATTCAGATGGTTAGTGCTCTTCTGGGCTCTGAGGCTGGTCCCCTCCTTCAAGTGGTCACTTCCGTTTCGTGAAGCCTCCAGCCTAGCTGATCCCCCATGGGTCTGGGACCAAGGTCTCCTGAGAGTTTCCTGATCATGGCCACATGTGTGTCTGATGTGTGGGCAGCAGAAGTTGGACTTTACACCTTCCAGACCAAAAGGGAGGTGCTGGTTCTCCTGCAGTGCACCTCGTTACTGAGTGTGGCCGGGGGCTCCCTAGTTTGGTCCATTTCCTTGGTCTTGCTGAAATGAAGCTGAGTGATTTTTTTAATGAGGGGAGGCGGGTTCCCTTTTTATCCTTTCTCACTTTTTTGTGTGTGCCAGTCTCTGTCAGAGAGTCTCATCTGGGTTCTGGGAGGTGGGATTCCATGGCTCTGTAGGTGTCTTGAGACCAAAGGAGAAATTTACATCTGTGTGATCGCGTTTGTTATTCTCGGGAGAGGGCTGGCATCAAATTCCAATGTGACACAGTGACAAGATGTGACAAAGAGAAAAAGAAGACCAGAAAATTTAGTAGAAATCGACATCTAAAAATTATAGATCAAGTCAAGTCAATAAACATAAGTAAACATAATTTTTAGGATGAAGTTGATGCTGTTGGCTCCTTGTGTCTACTTAGCCCGCACTGAAGAGCACCTAGAGAATGGATTCCCTCATCTCATCTCCTGAAATGTCTGCAGACCAAATGCGGAGCCCACTTGGGCCTCAAACTGGGCAGGTTAGGAGTGTTGATCAGTTAAGGCACCAGGGCGCCCTCCCCACCCACTGAGGTGGGTGCTGATGGCGCATGACTGTCTGGCCTGCTCAGGGGAGGAGGTTCTGGGTGTCCGTGTTGGGACTACACCCCAGGTGCCCAAGAAGGTAAATGGCTCATTTTTTCACCCTGGACTGCTCCCTTCCTATCCTCGCCATCCCGGGATCACTTCCTAAAGCAAGTACCCCCATCCAGGCCTTACCCCAGGGTGTGCTCTGGAAAGGAACCCAAGCCAAGACAAAGGACTTGCTATATAGTCAAGACACTAATGGAAACACAAGGCTTGACTTTCTGAATGTAAATCAAAACAATACAATATAAATAGACTAAAAACCATACGTCCTCCTTAACTGGCCCCGGCCGATTTCAGACTGATGGGTTTTGGGTTAGTTTCCTACAAAGTGCTTATTGCTCTTTAAATTCTTGGTTTTCTGAATGTGGAATATTAACACTCATCTAATAAGTCGAACTACTTATTATTTATTAGAGAACTGGAGGAACTGGACCCATACGTTTATGGCAACTTGACAAAGCCCAGTTAGGAGCTCGCACCTATGAATATCGTGTGGCTTGCCAGAAAGCGGGCATTCCATTTTCTGGCCAAGTTCAGTACACTGAAGCTCTGAGGTGTAGGACCATGTCTCGACCTGCTGGTATGCAAACTTTTCAAAGTTCCTAAATTGAAGACAGGTTGGACATTTTTCTTGCAGAGTTCCTGGACCTGAAGTTATTTTTCATGAAGCAGTTTTGTAAAATTTATGATGTGAGAGTATAATATGCCTTTTGCTTGAGATTCATCCTGTGTACAGGCATCTCTGTAGCAAGCTGTCAGAGGGCAGTGGAAGGGGCTTCTCCAGGCTGGAACGCTGTCATTGTCTGTGGTCTTTTCATGAATCATGTGAACAGGACCTATTCTCCACCCCCTTAGTCTGGCTGGAGAGAAGCACCCTTTTATAGGTGAACTTTCCTGACAAACCCCAGAGATTAGAAATAAGATCTTCAATGAAGAAACCATTTGAAATTTACTCATTAAAAACTCTCATCTTCTGGTTACAGATTCATAACTTAGCCCCTTATATTATGGATGGAGAAGTCAAGGCCCAGAAAAACAAATGGATTTGCCTAAGGAACCCGAACAACTGGCTGTTTCAGAGCCCCTTTTCTGTGTGTGTGTGTGTGTGTGTGTGTGTGTGCGCGCGTGTGCGCGCGCGCACGTGCCAGTGCCAGGGGGCTTGACTTTCTGAATCTCTGTTTTTTCATTTTCAAAAAAAGATAATACTACAGTTCTTGCAGGTTTGACTCGCAGAGGCAAATTGATATTTCAAAAGGTACTTTCTTAAGGTAAATTGACATGTCTGGGTATAAGTATTTTAGACACAGAGGCAGTGATGTGTGATGTAAGAGAGAAGGAGATGCATCGCAGTGTGGGTTTAGGCGAGGAGTGGGTTAATCTACTTAGCACTGTCAATAATCTTGTTATTATTTTAACACAGGCAGCTGCAGAACCAACCTTGGGAATGCCCTCATTCTTGGGCCATCAAGGAATTTGGACAACACAGGTATGGAGGATACGGGGTCTTGAACTGACACCGGGGCGCTGTCCTCTTCTCTCCTGTGTTGTCTCCGCTCCCCAGCTTTGGTGGGAAAGATGGCTCCAGCAGCTCCAGTGTAACATGGCTTGGTACCCTTCAACCTCAGGACAGGTAGATTCCCAACCAGCATCCCTGAGGAAGGCTTCTGCCTGATCTCTTTAGGGTCACACATTCATCCCTGTACTAATCACTGTGTCTTGGGAGATGTGCTTGGACTGGATATGCCAAGCCAGATACCCACCTGCTGCCTAGAGGAAAAGTATTCACTGACCTGGAAACACATGGAATGAAGGAGAGGCAGAACTTCAATGGAGGTGCATTGCACTAGCTCTGAGGGGCTCAGAAATAACAATAATAATAACAATATAATAATAATAACAACGATATATTAAAGATATGTTTCTGCTTATTTATTTTCAAACTGTAAATAGGAACACTAGTGCCTTGAGTTTTTACCCCTCCGCTCCATCTATATCCTTTTCAAGGGACTTGCAGTCTCCTCACGTCTATGCAAGCAGTCTATTCCTTACCCCTTGGCACTGGGTGTGGGCTTATGATTTTGCTTTGGCCAATGATACCAGGGTGGCAGTGACAACGTCCCAGCTCTGAGCTTAGGCCTTAAGAAGCCTCACATATTTCTGTTGTTGTTACTGAACTTCTGCCATCTCATGAGAGGGACATGCCCTGCTGGCCTTCTGGTCCTGGGTGGGGAGGGCATGGGGGGTGGAAGACCAGAGACCGATGGAGTGGAGCTGACCGAACTGCTGCAGAGCTGCCCCACAAAACCCACAAAATCATGAGCAAAATAAATTCTTGTGGTTGCGTGCTGCTAAGAATTTGACGTTGTTTGTTATGCAACAAAATCTAACTGTTCAAGGGCCAACAGAGATGGATAAAGTATCCAAGCATTTATGAACAAAGTGTAACCTCCACAAGAGATGAATTTGTATTGTTAATATAGCTTGATTCCCAGGACCTAGAGGATTGCCTGACAAACGGTAGGTTCTCAACAAACATTCCCCAAATGCATGGCTGCACTCAGCGTACTGGTCCCTGCGCCAGGTACCAAGGGCAAAAACCACATGTGAGGGGTTTGCCTTAAAGGAGCTTGCATTGCGTTTGGAGAGACCACATGGATATGTCAAGCCTGTAGGACTGGGTGAGAAAAGTACTCGTAAGTACTGGATGTAGTGTTGTGAGCAGAAACAACATGCCCGTTGTTAAAGGTCCTCTCCTAGAGGTGGTCCAGCTCCACCCATATCCCACGACCTGTACCTTTCAGCGCATGCGGACCTGACTCCCAAAGGCCATCACCTGCGTTTCTTTATCTGAAACTTTCTCCTGCCCTCAGAGCTTGCTTTGCTCTCCTGAAGGACCAGGAAATTAGTGTCTCCCTGGGAGCAGCCTTCCTTAGTGACTGACAGGAGCTGGTGTATAAATACCCCAGCTCCCTGCCCTCTCATCTTGAATGGGGTGACACTGAGCTGCATCGACAGTGACTCTCAGAATTCCCCAGTGAGGTCAGGCTCCTGTTACCCTCAGGATAACTTGTCTGATGACGGACCGGGATGTGACTCCCTTCTTCCCTGTTTCTCTGTGTCCCTTCCTGGGACTTGCAAATAAACAGTTACCTGTGAATCCTTGTCTCTACTGCTTCTGGGGAAACACCCCAAAAGACACATGAACACTACATATTTGGTTTCATTCTCATTTTATTTTTTAAATATACACCCCTATCTATAAACCAATTTGGAGCAGGCTCTCCAGCATGTTTTATTTATCAGTGACATAAGTTCTGCTGCTTTAAGCTTCTATGAACGTTAAATGCACAGAAAAATAGGAAGTAAAAAAAGATGAGGAAAGAAAATAAAATTTTGGAAAAAGTCTTGCAAATCGCAATGGTTTAACATCCACATGTGATTCGGGGGTGGGGTGGTGCCTGGGGGAAGGACACCCTCTGTTGGGTGGGAGGCGATCTTTCTGTAATTAAACATGGCTGGCTGGTGGCTTGTCCTGGGTCGTCGATTTTACCTTGCGTTTGCCCAGAGGAGGCACGTGGGGAGGAAGAGGGGGATGCCAGCGCTACCTTCATCTGGCTCTTGGTTGGCTGTGCTTTCATTACTAGTATTAACTTTGATCCATGGGTACTTCTCAGGAATTTTTTTTTAAGCCATCTAGCCATTTTTCAAGGGTTAGCGTAGTTAAAACCAGATAATATAATCCATAAATCCACTAAATTGGGCACATGTGAACTGCAATGTCACAAGACCCAGAAAACCAGCCCATGAGTGAGGACACCGCCTTCCGCCTCTGCCCTTGGGATCCTGCGAGGAAGGGAGGTGACACGTGACTACCAGCCACACCGACCACTAATGCCACAGCTCTCATGTGCATCACAGCTAGAACCAAAGCCTGGTTTCTTACTCAGATAGAGAAAACAAATATAAATAGAAGTTCTCGTCTTTTCTGCCTGTCTCATGATTGATTGCTTCCTGCCCCACCTGGGGTGGAGCTACCAGTTTAGAAGATGGCGGGGATTGATGGTGAGGATGCAGAGCTCTTTGAGGTGTGGGTGAGCTGGGAGACAGGATGGAGATATTGGAAGCCGAGGCACTTTGGGGGAGCCAGGAGTGGGCAAGGCAAGGGTCACTGGGGAGAAAGAGAAGCTTCCTAAGCTTATTAACCCAAGGAACACTGAGGTTGTCTCAGGGACCAAAGTCAGATTTCTCATTGTTAGCTCATCAGGTGAACCATTTTATCGGACACATCGGTGCCAATTTTATATCATTTTCCTTTGTCACAGCTGTCGGAGAAAAGAGTTTCCCCCTCAACGTTTCTCCTTTTAGTGCTAGAAATGAAAACCAAAGGCAGCGCGTGTAGAATTTCAGGCTCGAGACCTAGATATTTGTCAGTCCTAAGGTGTGGATTCTGCTTGCTGCAAGAATGATTTCACTCTGCAATTTCAAAGCAGGTTGCAATTTTCATCATAAGGTAAAGAAAGTGCAGACTGTTTAATATTTTATTTATGGTGATGACAACTGTTAGTTTATAGCCTTGGGGCTGATTTCTTTCCAAAATTGAGAAATGAGCATTGAGACTTTACACAGTCACAGAAATAATGGAAACATGATTTTTATTAAACTTTAGATGAAAAAAAAATTAAGCTCTTTTTTTTTCAGTCTCAGACCAGGAGAGGTCAAACTCACCATCTGAAGTTAGTTTGTGTGTTTTTTCCTTTCTTTTTCATTTTTTTAAAAAAAGATCTCCTCATTTAAAAAACGTGTGGGTCATCAGACCCCACTCAATAAAATTTGCTTCATTGATTCTAAAAAATGGCATACGAAGAAGCAGGAGCTGTACGACGTTATACACATCCCTGGCCTTCGTCGGGGCGTTTTTGCAAATGAAATCTCAGCGGATGCACTGAATAATCTAGAGGCAACTCCCTCAGAAGTGGTCTGCCTTGCTGGTGCCCCAACTGTGCTTTATAAAGTTGTCAGCCCTGAAGCCTTATTACGGAAAAGACGAAAGGACGGTTACTGGCATTCCTTTCCCAGTAAATCATCCTTCGCGGTGGACGTTTCTGCGTTCATTAGGGAAGTCAGGCAGCGCTTGAAGTGTGTTCATGGAGGTTTTTTATAGGCTTCTTGATGAACTGGGGCTGAAGGGTTAGCGCTCGGGCAAGCAAGCCAAGGCCCTCGTTCTGGATTCTGAGCTTCTACTTTGTTGTCTTAGAAACTCATAGTAAAAATCAAAGAGTTAATAATAATTTATAGACTCTGCCCTGCTCTCCTACGTCACCCCGAGCTGGTGACCTCAGGAAGGGCACCAGGGTGAGGTACAATATTTCAAGGTTGGCCCTGCGGTGATGGCCTAATTGACCAGCCACTGCAAATCTGAACACAGGATTGCGTATTCCTTTTGTGCATTGGAAAGAGTCTCTTCAGGCCCCTCAGTCATCCGGGAGACTTTCAGATACACAGGCGTCAGAGCAGAGACTCCCACCAAGTCCATGTGTAAAGCTGTTAAGTGCCCTGAGCACTAGAACAAATTCATTCTTATAATAAACAGTCTGTTAAAAGCATGGATGCAGACATTTTCTCTCCAGCAAAGATAAGGTGATGGCTTAGAAGATGGAGAGAGGGTGGGTGTGCGAGTTTGGAAGTTGGTGCTAAAATAAATGATATTTTTACCCTTTGGAAAACCAAACAGGCCCGATGTAGTCAGGCAGCAGCTGGCCTCAGAGCCGAGGCCACCCATTCTGCCGCTGGCAGCCGCGCTGACGTGTCCTTGGCCCCGTGCCCCTGCCTGGCACACTTGGCGTCTCTGAACCCGTGGGTTAGTAGAGAGGAGTGACGTCAGGGCCCCAAAGCTTTGGTTGCTGATCTAAAAGCATAAACCAAAATCCAACAGAATCAGCTTTTACAGCAACAGGACAAAGAACCACTCTGTCCTCGTCAGAGCTGCTCCAGGACGAAGCACAGAGGTGGGAAAAGTTTGTCATCAGGGCCTCTGCCACTTGTCCTGCCCCCTCCACTCTTCAAAAGACATGCTCAGGGCTCCCCAGGGATCACCTGCTTGGTGCTGCTTCTAGCCTGGCTGCCGGGAAGACAGTAACTAACATGACTCAGCAACAGTCTTTCATCTACATAAATGCTCTAGCAGTGAATGACTGATATTATTCCATTTTACAGGTGAGAAAACCGAGGCCTCGAGATATTTAGCAGTTCGTCTGCCCAGGACCACACAGCCAGTGAAAGTTAAGTCAGGATTTGGGCACAGAGCTGGTTTCACTCCGTACCCGGAGGTCTCCGTCATGATGGCTCATGACATCTAGATGGGTCTGTGTTCTAGAGAGTTCTCTGTCCTTCCTGTGCTCCACTTCTCGGTTCTGTGTGATGTGCAGTGGTGAACAGGTTGGCCCTGGAGTCAGATCACATGAGTTTAAACCGTAAGCTTGTGGAAGACCTTGGGCAAGTGCGCTGTCCTCCATGGGCCTTTGTGGCTGTATAGAAAACATGGATAATAATAGCTCTGGCTCATAGGGGTGTTAGGAGTTAATTATGTGACTTAAGTGTTGTAAAATGTTGAGAGCAGCGCCCGGGCTCACAGTAAGAGCTTAATACTTGTGAACTATTACTGTTTCTATAACCCTATGGTTAACTCTAACGTGTTCTAGATGGGACTGGACGATGTTAACAGCCGGGACTTCTCTCTACTTAAGTAAATCCCACAAGAGGCCAAAGCAAACCACGCAGCACCTTATGGCCTCGGTGTGCATCACTTCTTCCAGTAGCCCAGTGGCCAAATCTAGTTACGTGGCCTATCCCATCCTGGATGGGACCAGGAACACGCTCTGGCCACCAAGTCGCTTGGCAGAGGGAGGGACTGATGGATGAAAACTGGAACCCCACCTGCACAAAAGGTGCATCTTCTCCAAGTCTCACAGCTGCGCTCTGGGGAAGGTGATGCTGGTGAAATACCTTCTCCGAGGAGAAATACGAGGCTCAGGGAAATTCTGTGGTTCCCAACGTGGTTGACGCCGGGGCTGGTCCTTGCATTCAAGTCTGTCCTGCTTTACCCAGATGCTAGGGTGACTCACGTGAAGGAGAAGCTATGTGTTAAGACTATGGCATCCCTACAGCATTATGCCTATGACCTGCAGTCACTGTGTCCTGGCCCCGTATCAGGCCTTCGGGTGGGGGTGGGGGGGCATCTCACTCATTATTTTGCCTCCTTTACAGATGTGCAGACATGTTTTCTCGCTCCCACGTAGCCACAAGCCGTTATGAAAGCAGCATCCCTTGGTGTGCCTTGGTTTTTCTAGATGTGAGATGAGGAAAACCTGTTTTCCGGCTTTTCCTTCACGTAGCGATTTCCTCACATTTCAAATCCGTTTCAAATCGTGTGATAATAGCGATGGTTTATTTAGAAGCTTTGGCCTCCTTGGAAAGAAGTTCCTGCATAAATTTGAAGTGTTTGGTGAGATGGTATCCTGGAGACCTATGTGTGAATAATAAACATGTCAGCACCTACCATGGAGAAGCACCAAATGAAAGGGAAGGAAAATACCGTACATCAAAGACCTTTAGAGGTTTATTTAGATTCGAAGTCCCTCAGGCTAGGACCACACCTAATACATTGTCACATCCAATCAACGTTACAAAGCAATTGTCCAGCATGTGATGTGCAGTTGTGGGGACGTCCTCTACCGCCTCTACTATGGAAGCAAAATGTGGTCCAGCCACAACGGAAATCCATGGCTTATGTGCCCTGTGTCCTAAGCGCTTGCTTATTAGCTTAAGGATCCGCTCACAGCTCAGGACTCAGGATGGGGAAGAGCTTTCCCCAGCAGAGGAAAGATGCTGTGAGGAGCAGCTAGGTGGGTCAGAGAGCTGAATCAGTGGATGGACCTGGATGAACTTAGACCTCGTAACTCTCCAGGCCGGGACTTGGTCCGGACACACGTTCATCACACCCGGCTCTCAGACATCTCTGGTCTTGGTGGCAGAGGCTGTTGGCCTCCTGTTCACACACTCCCTGGGCTTCTTACGGAAAAGACCCATGGCTCATTGTCTGAGGGCTTTCTGGAGACTTGTGGGGTGCAGGCTGGCTCTGTGGGCTTGGCAAAGCCCCCAGGAGTGACTCAAAACAGACCTCAGATGCGAATTGGTGCATCAGAGCCCCTGTTTCCTCACCCCTTGGTGGGACATACAGGTTCTAGAAGGTCTCCCGGAAGCTGCCCTGAGTCTGAACCCCAGCTGCCCTCCCCTGTGCTCCTTTCCAAACCCCATCTATCACCTTCCATCTCTTTCCTGTATCAGCTCTCCGACCCCCTCTTCCGTTTTTTAGGGAATCACCTCCCTAAAAAAGCCTCTTGTCTTAGGGTCTGCTTCAGGGGGCATGTAATCTAAGACAGCCTTAGCATAAACCTTCTTCCCACAAGTTCTGTGAAGTGAAAGGGTCGCAAACCACATGAAGTCACACAGCACCCTTGGTTAGCAGTGCTGCAGAGGTAGGAAGGGCCATCTCCTCAGAGCGAGGCAGGGGATGAGGGCCAGACAGATCAGGAGGTAGACCAGGTGGAAGGTGGGAAGGGCCGGCCAGGAGGCGCGGAGACCCTCTCAGGTTTAGGAGAACGGGCTGTTGACACATGGAAATAGGTACTGGGACACTTAGATTTATTTTCAGGCAAACTGTTCTCCACACACCCAAAGTTCCCCTGAACAATTCCCAAGAAAAGCTTCCAGAAGTTTTGAGAATCTGGTGACCATATTTTCTAAATCAAAAATTGGGGACCAGTCTTCCAAAGAATGTTGTGTTTATGATTTGTGAATATATCTGCCCAGAAAAAGACAGAGGGTATATTGCGAATTGATCCCACTCCAGAGATTCTGAGATTTGTGGTCACCATACCCAGGGGTCATCTGATTTAGAGTTTCTCAACAGACTGTAGATGTTATCATGGGGAGGGGCGAGTAAGATCAAAAGGAGACATCAGAATATTCAAAATTATTGAGATTTTACGACAAAGCTTATTCACAAGGATGCTATAACTTTATTTCCTTAAATTTTACCATGAACGAAATAATGAAGTGCTTGTCTAAATATAAATGTTTACAACACACACACACAAAACCTAGATGTTTTATTTCTAAGGTGATGGGAACCAGATTCTCTGAGTAACTGACAGGGTGCAGGCTATGAAGTGCTTATTCACTAATTTAACTCATATTTATTTATGGCTTATGAATAGGCAAGCTCCAGAGATATAATGATAAATAGAATTGCAAAGGAGCTGAAAAGAGTGTAACGAGAACCCCTGAGATTTTTAAAAATAGATAGTGATCAAGAGGGCCCCCGGGGGCTTCCCTGGTGGCGCAGTGGTTGAGAGTTCGCCTGCCGATGCAGGGGACATGGGTTCGTGCCCCGGCCCGGGAAGATCCCACATGCTGCGGAGCGGCCGGGCCCGTGAGCCATGGCCGCTGAGCCTGCGTGTCCGGAGCCTGTGCTCCGCAACGGGAGAGGCCACAACAGTGAGGGGCCCGCGTACCGAAAAAAAAAAAAAAGAGGGCCCCCGGGACACAACCAAGATGAAACAGTAAATTAGTGATAACACTGGTGCTTCAATCAGTATGTCTTGACCTCACAATGAGAGGGCATTGAGTACCTGGCACAGTGTCTGTCGCATAGGAGCCATCAGATTTGTTAACTCTCTTTCCCTCCACTCCTAATTTATGGGTTTTTAATATGTAAGGTACTTACATATGTCTGGCATATGATAAATAATCAAAGTGTTAGTGACCACTACTATTATTGTTATTATTATTATTTGCGGTACGTGGGCCTCTCACTGTTGTGGCCTCTCCCGCTGCGGAGCACAGGCTCCGGACGTGCAGGGTCAGCAGCCATGGCCCACGGGCCCAGCCACTCCATGGCATGTGGGATCTTCCCGGACCGGGGCACGAACCCGTGTCCCCCACATTGGCAGGCAGACTCTCAACCACTGCGCCACCAGGGAAGCCCTATTATTATTTTTTAATTGAAGTATAGTTGATTTACAATATTGTGTTAGTTTCAGGTGTACAGCAAAGTGATTCGGTTATATATATATATATCTTTTTGTGTGCTTATTGGTTATCTGGGTGTCCTGTTTTGTGAAGTGCCAATTTGAGTCTCCTGACCATCTTCCTACTGGGTTGTCTGAATTTTCCCTATTGATTTGTAGGCATTCTTTATATATTATGGCAAATCCTTTGTCAGATAAATGCACCGTAGTAACTTCTGTCACTTTGTGGCTTGCCATTTCATTTGCATAGTGATGTTTTTCAATACCCTGACCTGGGATCAAACCAGTGCCCCCTGCTGTGGAAGCATGGAGTCTTAGCCACTGGACCACCAGGGAAGTCCCAAGAAGTTTTAATTTTAATGTAGTCCAGTTTATACTCTTTTTCCTTTGTGCCTACAGCAATTTGTGTCCTGTTGAGAAATCTTTGCCTATCTCAAGGTCATAACTCTACATTTATAAGTTGTGTATTATTGTTTTTCTCTCTTTCTTTCTCTCTTTTAGTTCAGTAAAAATTTTACATAAAGTCAGGCTCACATAAGTTCAAATTCTGGCTCCTTATAGTAACCCTGTGAAGTAGGTACTATCCCCATTTTACAGGTGAGAAAACTGAGGCTGAAAGAGATTAAGTAACATGTCCATGGTCTCATAGCTAGTGGGTGGGAGCTGGGGATGAATCCAGTCTGGCTGCAGAGTCCATGCTTCTTGCCTCCACCTTAGCCTGGGCCCCCCCAAAGTCTATTTGTTCTTTTGCTCCTCACGAGGAAAATGAGGTCAATCCACTACACAAGGTTATTATAAGGATTAAAGGCATCATTAAAATTATCTAGAATATTTCCTACAACACAGAAGGCACACGTAAATATTTTTTCCTTTTAATTCGTATTAATACTCCCCATATAAAATAAAAATTGCAGGAGGCCAAAGGCTGATTCTCAGTTTTCTTTTTTTTTTTTTTTTTCATTTGGAGCAAAGAGTAATTGAGTTTCTGCAATGGCTGAACTAACTTTTAACACGGAGAAAGCCCAGACTTTCAGTCCTTAAAACATTGGTGACCTAGCTCTTTACAGTGAGTGTAATAAAGTCTTCCAGATCTATATCATCTACCTGTGCATGAAGATCAACACTGGTGACTGGAGCAGATTTGAAGATGAACTGGGTTAGACATGTAAAAGCACACCCACCCTAAAGTCCTATCCCTGTGATGATGACCCAGATCATCGTAGAGAATCAATGAGTAGAGCTTTAAAAGGGTGAGATGGTCTGAGAGAGTTCAAAGTTCAGGGCAAAACTCTGGATGACTTTTTGTTACAAGTGGAACCCATTTGGAAAGCTGCTTTTCTTCTGAAATGTAACGTTTGGGGGAAACTGCTAACTTTGAGTCTAGTGCATCCAAGACAATGTCTCTAATTTTTCTCCTATAACTGTTTGTATTAATCAAAAAATGAGGTAGTTGCAGAATACTAGAATTCTTTGCCATAGTTGCATGAATTCTTTCAAGGAGAAAAGAAGCATTGGTGGGGGAGGGGTGTTGTGGGAGCTGGAGAAGAAGAGGGAGCCAAGGAGGATGCCAGGAGTCTGACATCAGATGCCACAGACTAGAATGGCCGGTTCCACCACTTCTGAGAGCTGATTGCTCTTAGCAACTTACACGAAATTTTCTAACTTCTGATTTCTCCATCTGTAAAATGGATATAGCAACGCTTGTGTACTTGGTCTTGGTGGAGATTCAGTTAGGTGAGCTACACAGAGGTCCCATCACATTCTGCATGGGGCACTCAATAAACTGCCCTTCACTAGTTTTACCTCACCCTTCACCTCTTTTTCTTTCTTTATGACCATAGCTCTGGGCACCCAGATCTCCTGGCGAGGGTGAGCAGATACAGAATACAATATGGATAAATGTGTCCCACAAATGCAACTCTGCAGACTTGGATTTATGGGGAGAATTGGGCATGAGAGGCTGCTTTGTAATTTGGGGGTAGGGTGTCTTTCGGCAGTCACTCAGCTGCTCTGAGGGAGACACCTAGTCTGTGAGATGAGGATGTTCTTTCTTATTCTTCCCACTTCATAAGCTGTGGCAGGAGTTAAAGGCAATACGATGCATTGCCATATATACGCTACCAAATGTAAAATAGATAGCTAGTGGGAAGCAGCCGCATAGCACAGGGAGATCAGCTCAGTGCTTTGTGACCACCTAGAGGAGTGGCATAGGGAAGGTGGGAGGGAGATGCAAGAGGGAGGGGATATGGGGATATATGCATACATATAGCTGATTCACTTTGTTATACAGCAGAAACTAACACAACATTGTAAAGCAATTATACTCCAGTAAAGGTGTTAAAAAATAAATAAATAAAATGCAAAAGTGCTTTGCATGCAGAAATTAGCATGAGGGCTACATTTCTCCTTCCTAATGAGCATTCATCAAATATTCTTACTGATTGAATGCGTCTTCAAAAAAGTATACATACTGATGAGATATTTTTTCACAACAAAAAATTTTTAAAAAGCTATTTTTATGTGCATGGTATGTGCATATAAAAACAGCCAAGGGGAAAACAATTGAAATTTTTAAAAAAGACCTTCAAAAATTGGGTCACATTTTTTTAAAAGAACTCCTGGAAGTAATAGAATGGAGAAAAGCAGGTAATTCAATAGGGCATTTCATCCATTCAATGGTGCAGATTTACAGCTTGGAAAATGAATGCAACAACAAAAAGAACACATCAGAGTGCAGGCTCTGCGTTGTGGCGCATGAGCTTCTCTCTAGTTGTGCCACATGGGCTCCAGGGCACGTGGGCTCTGTAGGTTGCAGCACACCAGCTCTCTACTTGAAGCACGGGGGCTTAGTTGCCCCAAGGCATGTGGGATCTTATTTCCCTGACCAGGGATTGAGCCCCCTTCATTGGAAGGTGGATTCTTTACCACTGGACCACCAGGGAAGTCCTTGTTTAGTGTTTCTGCTCCATTAAGCTTCCCACAGGAAGTTATCCTGGCCGCGTGTTGCAGGCATGAAGATGTGCTGCTCAGACTCCCCTTCGAGGCAGGACTTGCTTGCAGCTGTGGAGGTGTGAGCACGGAGGTCCCTAGCTGTGGGCTCCTGCAGGGTCTGCCTCAGCCACAGAAAGCAGCCTTGCCTGACCTCATGCCCTTCCCAGGCTGGTCTGTGCCTTGTGACTGTGTGAAAAAGAGAGGCAAGTCTGACAGTTTCTGCCTGATGTGTGGCGACTGGAGGTCCCCGTCGTGATGCTCAAGCTTTATCATGACCCAACCTCAATTAGACTTTCTCCTCTGCCCAATCCTGTGTTCTCCCCTTTCCTTTCACAGGGTTTGATCCTCAATAAACTTTTACCTCCAAAACTCTGTCTTCATACTCGCTTTCAGAAACCCAGCCTTCTGGAGGGGAGGGGGAATTCCAGCTCTCACTGAACCTGGATTCCCCATGCTGGGATTCAGACTCAGGTGGTGGTGATGAAAACCAGTTGTTAGACCTACAGTTTTCCAGATGGGAGTGTTCTTCCCCACCACTCATCAGTGTCCCTGTTAGAAATGGTCGCATATGCTCCTCCGAAGAGATGAGCTATGGTGAGAGGCAAGAGAGGAAAATGAGTCCAACATCCACTCCAGGGTCAGAGCCTCACACATGGATGGGTGTGGCTAAAACAACCATTGTTAAAGGCAGCTCACATGCTCTAATCCATGGTTATTTTTTAGCCCTCTGACATCCCACCATACCCACCTTCTTATGTGGAAAAATGAACATTAAGTTGGTTCTCACCAATCAACATGGAACAGGTGGCCTGATATTCAGCTGCAGTTGGGACGGAAAAGCCAGCCTTTCACCAGGTCTTTCCTGCTGTACCATGACATAGTTCAGCTCTTGTTTCTGGGAATGTAGAAGTGTGCAGAATTCTCAAACCCAGGGTTCTTGAAGCATTGCCTTATTTGTTGTTTTTGTTAAAAATAAAAGTTAATAAGTACAGTTTAAGACACAAACCAATGGTGTTATTGGTGTCTATCCAACGACCTTGCCTTCCTTTCCTGCTCTTTGCTAATGTGACTCCAGTACGAGAGGGGGTGAGTTGTGATTTGTCTAAACCTACACTGTCCAATAAGTTGCCACATGAGTCATTTAAATTCATGAAAAGTAAACGGAATCAAAAATTCAGGTTTTCATCACATAGGCCACCTTTGAAGTGTTTAATTGACACACACGGTTAGTGGCCGACGTCCAGCAGGCGGACGTGGATTAAGTCCCATTGTCATAAAAAGTTCCGCTGCACAAGGCTGGTATGAACCAATCATGGTGCCTTATTTTACTTCGTCTACAAAATTTTTCCTAGGATGATGGTAGGGCATCTAATTCTGCCCAATGACATGTAAGAGACAGTCTTCTGGAAGATTCTGGGAAATGCTGCTTTCCTTGAATAGACAGATGTGTAGGAAAAGGACGCCCTTTGTTTCTTCTGTTTTTGCTTCCTGCATGGGAAGCTGTCCTGTGAGTGGGGATGTGGTGCACAGGGCGGGATCCATGCTGACACAGGGAGGGGGTCAGAGGGAAGACGGAGTCTGGACCCTCATGGCATCGTCTGGAGTTGAAGAGCCTGCCTACCTACAGACTTCTCCATAACTAAAGACTCAATGTCTCTGGGATTTAAGCCCAGTTCTTTGGGTTTTCTCTTACTTGAAGCTTTAAGACATTCCTACCTGAAGTAAGAATTTTGGAAAAAGAAAACCAGATGAGAAAGAGATGTATACATAGTCCTCTTGCCCCTTCCCCTCCCCCCCAATACATGCTGTTTCTCACCTGCACACACATTTTTACACGGACTCTATGGTATACACATAAATTGTCTTGTTATCTTTTCACTTGTTTTTTTCTCTTAACATTAAAGCAATTGTGTTCATTGAAGAAAAGCTGAAGAATGTAAACAGGGGTAAGGAAGAAAATTAAATCACCCAGCCACTCACCATGAGAAAGAACCAGTCTTAACATATCAAGGTTTATCTTTACAATTTTCCATACATTTGATGTACTTTATACACTGACTTTTAAGAATTATGAATGTAGAGATCGCTACCTATCCTAGACTGAAGAAGATGACAGATAATGCTACCATCATGGGATACGGTTGCCTTATTATTAATTAAAAAACCTATTAAGTGTGCAAAAATCATGACTCAGTTCCTTCATAATGAAAATGAACACTAAATTCTTCATAAAACTCTGTAAAACTAATTAAAATATATCCTCTAGACTCAGAGCACTTTAAGGCATCGCACACGGTTTTGAGTTATGGCAATCCTGAAAAGGGAGTGTTTCTGTTTTTTCTTCTACAGTTGCCTTATGATTAAGTTTCTTTTCCCTAAGGTTTTCTTATTACAGTTTATATGCTTTATCAAAAACATCAGAACCAACCAACCCTACAAAAAGTGGACACACTCTCTCCATTTCGATTTTTCTTTTTAAAAATAAAACAGCAGGGACTGTACCTGTTTTGTTCATCACTGTATCCCCAGTGCTTGCCCAGAACAGAGCCTGGTATACAGCAGGCACTTAACAGTGGCTCACCTAGCAGTGGGAACACTGAGAATGAGCAGGCAAAGCATCCCTTGATGACCACATTGGTCAAGATCATCAAGGGCGAATTACCTTGATTAAGGAAAGGACTTTGAGGAGAATTTTACTAACTTTCTCCAAAACATTAGAGGAAAGAAGTCAAAACAAAAACTAACAAACAAAATAATATTTGTGGGCATTGTTTTGCAAACATTTCCAAACTGCTGTGGGGTGAGGAGATGAACACACATTTCCACAAAATTCTCATTCAATCTCTGTCTTTCAGTGTGAGAGAAAGGAAACAATTTTCTTTCTAATATTTGCTAATATTTTTTTATTCACTACCACTTCCCTTAGTGGTCAGAAGTCATTTGAATTTTTCTTTGTTTCCTAGCAATAATTCTTTATTTTGTGCCATGACTTATGTGAATAATAGTGAAACAGGAGGGAAGGAGGCAGGGCACAACCTTTGAAAGAATGACATAACCTGAGGACATGACATAAACTGATTAGAACCAAATGGGTCCAAGATGGCGGACAAGTCGACTTTTTCCACTTGACCTTGAGCCTCAGTATATGCTCACATCAGCAAGCTAAAGGACACACCCACAGGCCCCATGACAGTTCCAAGACCGACCATAAGGATCAAAAAGTGGGCAGTGGTCCAATTCCTGGAAATCCCCGCCCCTTCCTAAAATAGCTGGAATACTCCTCCCACTCATTAGCCTATGAAATTACCCACTCCTATAAAAACTGACAACCCCATACCCTGGTGCCTTTCTCACCTTCTGAGATGGCCCACACTCTGTCTGTGGAGTGTGTTTCTCTCTAAATAAAACCTCTTCTTACCTATCACTTTGTCTCTCACTGAATTCTGTCTGTAATGAGACATCAAGAACATGAACTTCATTAAGTCCTGAAACCAGGTGTGTGATCTCAGTTGGAAGACTGTGGGTTTTGGCCAGGTTCGAGTCCCGGCACGTGGTTTCAAGTCCCAATCTGAGGTACACGGTTTCACCAGTGCACAAGGAAAATGCAGGGCCTCTGGTTTCAAAAGCAGGAAAAAGTGCCTTTGCAGGCACTAAAACATACACCTTTTTCTTTCTTCTGTCGTCTCTCAAATTGTCATGGTGATTTTTATTTTCTGTTTTAAGAAAAGAAAAAAGAAAATGCTAAACCATTAGCATGAATTTTCCCATGTTATGCACTGCCGGTGTAACAGGAAAGAACTAAATCGGACTCCATGTTTCACTTGTTTCTTTGACTCTGACCTTTGCTTTTGTTATTATAATCATACATAATGGCCTGCCTCAGGGAACCCTGCCTTTCTGCCTGAATGTTAAAGTGTCTCTGTTCAGCTCACAGGGAGAAAATCTGACCCCGCCCACCTGTGGATGGCTGCACCGAAGAAGAAATGAACACATCCCCTCCCTGAGATTAAACATTCCAGGGGATATTTGCAAAATTTATGGCCTTTTTACTTTACTTCCTCATATCCTCCCCTCTCTGTGCTATAAAAGAAACTGGCATCCAAACCCCGATAAGATGGCTTTTCAGAGACACTAGTCCGCCATCTTCTCCGTCTGCCGGCTTTCCGAATAAAGTCGTATTCCTTGCCTCAACACCTTCTCTCTGATTCATTGGCCTGTCGTGCAGTGAGCAGAGTGAGCTTGGACTCGGTAACACCGGTTTTAAATGCAGATGTGATACCATTGCCCTTGCATGGAGAATCACCAAAACACACATTTTGTATTTTGTAGCTCATGCATGCATATGTATCAATATTTTATTTTTATCAGAACAGTGGAAATGCACAAAACTAACTCAGCTGATTTTATTTCAGTATTGACATGGGCATATTCTGCTAATACTCTGAAAGGAGAAGTAAGTGTCTAAACATGGCTGGCTAATACAGAGACATAGCAGGAATAACAAAGGGTACGGTGGGATTCGTGTTTCTTAGAACGCTGCTGCCTTCTTTCTGTGTTTGAAGCAAGCTCTGGTTTGAAGGAAACACGTGGCCTCAGCTGTAGATGTGACGCATTTAACTTTAATTTGCTTCGAGTCTTGCTGAACCCCTATGCATCCTGGTCCCTGGAACACCCCTGTGCTCCTGGGGGATTGAGAACGCTACATGCAAATCAGGTGACAATTTGCATTGAAGGAGACCATCCATGTTTTGCCTGTTTCCTCTGCTCGAGTGCGTGCTCCATGGTCCAGATGGACTTCACCTACAAAGCACAAACTCAAAAATAAGATTATTAAGAATTTCAAGATGGTAACAGCAGAGCATTAAACCAAGTATGGGGTCCTTCTGAGGTCAGGGCCCACAGCTCATGCAGTTGGTCCTGCCCTGGGGGACTTTGGAGCTCAGATGGCCCTTCAGAGTGGGGCTGGGCTTTGAATCTCCACATCAATCACTCATTGTCATGGGCCAGCCCCTGGGAGGGGCACGGCTTCCTGCAAGGCTGTGCTTCGTGGCCCAGGTAAGGCTAGCGGGAAATGGAGCCACTGTGAGCTGTCGGCCAGTCTGAATCCCTGGAAGCTGGGGGATGGACATGGGCCTGGTGAGAGGGTGAAGGGACCCCACACCACATCGGTCACTACATCAAGGTCCCAGCTGGCCAGGTGCAAAAGAACAGCTCCCTTCACTTTGCACCAAGAAATGATGCGTTGGTCCCATGATTTTAATATTTTCGTTGCAATAGACTTTTTGGTTTGACAGACTACCACGCACATGTGTGCAGCCGGAGGGGTCTTCATCCTATGCAAGATTCTCCACTGTTCTCGATTCTGTCCCCTGAAGCATTTGATCCCAAGGTCCTAAAGTCTTCCCAGGAATTCTAATGGGTGCCCACAAGTGAGCCTCTTATGCCCTACTTGCGTATCTGCATCTCAAACTTGGGCTTTTACTCATTTGTATTAGAATAAACCTGAATGTGATTTTTCATATTTGAAATTCTTGCCATAGAAGCTGGTGGTTCAGTTTCTTGTTGAGCTAAACCTTAAAGATGAAAAAGAACATCTATGTCTGGTATTTTCGATGTTCAGTCACCTTTGTGTTACCAAGAACTTCATGTATGAGATCATGTCTAACTCTGTCTTGGGGTGGAATTTATCCACTCGTTGATTCATTGAAAAGGATTGTGATAGAAAATAAGCAGGAGGGATCTACTTTGATAGCTCTCACCACTTGAATCCCTCCATTACGGAGCAATCTCCCTCTCGGAGACAGAAAGAAAAGACTGGGCAAGCTTTTTGTACTTTAAAATCTTTATCCACCAAATCTTGTTTATTGTTGGTTGAGGGCTGCTCCCAGGGTAACTCCTGCCCATACAAACTGCCCAGTGAGTGGCTGAGTGTTTTCCTGCAGGCAGAGGAAGCCCTGGAGAATGCAGGTGCTGTCAGAAGGGCAGGTTGGCACTCATGGGAACCCAGTGCCACGGGAACTCAGTGCCACGGGAGCACAGCTGGAGCATTGACAGCCAGCCAATGCTACAAACAGCTAACGCATGTAGTGTGGAGCCTGCCTCTTGGGACACACTCAATAATTTGTAGCAATCATGACCTTGCATTTGGTACTTGCCAATCATGTTTGTAAACACACACACACATGCACACCTTATTTCCCAATCTATACTTAAGCTCCTTTCAAGTACTTGTTTTTTTCTGTTGATTTTTTTTTTTTTTTTTCTGTACGCAGGCCTCTCACTGTTGTGGCCTCTCCTGTTGCAGAGCACAGGCTCTGGATGCGCAGGCTCAGCGGCCATGGCTCACGGGCCCAGCCGCTCCGCGGCATGTGGGATCTTCCCGGACCGGGGCACGAACCCATGTCCCCTGCATCGGCAGGCGGACTCTCAACACTGCGCCACCAGGGAAGCCCTCAAGTACTTGTTTTAAAAATTCTTTTCCATTCCCAGAACTGTTCCTTTCCATAGTAGGTGCTCATTGGAGTGACTAAGTCACTTCTTTCTTTTGTTCTAGCTATTTTTAAAGTCAACTTTATTGAAACATTTTTCCACTTTTAGGACTTGACTACCATCCAACAAGTTAACTACTTTATCTTGACAGTACTTTGTTTAGAAAAGATAACTGGGAGAAGATAAGCTTAGAAAAAAAATGTGACATTAGCTTCTCATTTTGGGAAGCAGGACAAAGATATCTTATTTTTTGCTGGCCAACTTTAGTGTTAATGCTACTTTTAAAAGAGGTTTTCCTAGAGTTTAAAAAATCTTGCCCATCACATGTAGGGCCTTCTTTAGAGGGATGGTCTAGAAATTACTGGGGGAGAGTCCCCGCCCCCAGCCATGCAGCATGTTCAGTGTTCTCACCGTGCCTTGAACTTCTTTAAGAACTGACAGATGGGTGTAAATGCCTTCAGAAATTTCAGAGTTTTGGCCGTATTTATTTATTTTTTTAAATTCTTTTTACATAAAATCAGGATGGCTGATTCCACTTTTAGGCCTTGGTTGGCTGCCCAAATATATCCTTCAAAATTAGACCCATTTCTTAAATATGTCTGGAGCAGTGTCAAAAAGGCATCTGAAGCCAAGGCTGGTGTGTTTTTGAAGCTTTACACAGAAAAGATCTCTGAGGATTTCTGCTATGTGGAGGCAATATTTCTGTGCAGGAAACTTGTATCCAGGCTGACATTTTCCATCCTGGGTTTTCTACCTGCTGTGATGTGGGATGGCCAAGATGTGAAACCTCAAACGTTGGAGTTATAACACAACTTTACTAGCCTCCAAGGGCTGGTTCTTCACAGCCATTGTTCACGGGTGCCAGATGATCTCAGAAGATCGTGGAAACCTGGCACCTCACTGCTTTTTGGCTAACACCACTAAAGAAAATTAATTCTTATTGTTTTTGGAAACTCTTATCCAGTGCACGAAACAGTAATATCAGCAATCATTATTATCATTTTTTTGGCAGAGGCTGGGGAGTTGTGGAGATGATGAACACTGTGATTTTATTATAGCTGGCCAGTTTTGGGGCAACAAAAGTGTGTTACATTCCTCTGGCTGAGAATCTTATAAATTCATACAGCAAGAGGGCTCCACTAACTTGCCTGAGTTGATGAGATGCAGTGACCTTGAGCCTCCTGTCTGATTCAAGGGGGCTTGAATTTCTGGTAACTCCTTGCCCCACGGTTGGTTTTTCTATTAGCCTGTTGAGAACACAGTGTTAGGTCACCCTAAGTCCTGCCTTTCTGCCAAACCACTCTTCTTGAAGCCAGGACGCACCCTCAGTCTCATACCTCTGATTAGCCCCAAGCCATGGCCCACTCTCCCTTCACTGTGGCCAACCACGAACTTGAGTCTCTTTCTTCCTTAAAAATTGTAGTGCTAACTCCGCATCCTCCAAGAAGTCCCTGTGGATTGCCCCTCCATTCCTCACAGGCAGTCTAGTCCCTGTCTTGAACCTGTCTCTTAATGCTCTTTGACTTGTTTTCTCTGTTTATTTTGTCTGCTTGCGTCTTCTATTCGATGCATAAGCGTAATCCCAAGTTTCATCTGCCAATATGCCATGCAAGGGGCCATTGCAGTGCTTGTGACCCTGTGGATACCAAAGAAGCTTCTATGGACAGTGTGAGCCAGGGAGAGCAGAACCTCTTATCTCCTAAGACTCCAACTATTGGGGGCTAATGCTTCATAAAGTAGGGTTAACCCTTGATGTGACCTATGTACTAGGGCACCTGGGAAGACTAGTGTCCAGTTTTGGAGGACGTAGGTCATTTTTGGGTTTGCTTGTCCACCATGTTTTCCCTTCCTAACAACACCCTGAGTTAATTCCTTTTGGGGAATTACCCTTCTTCCATGGTATGTCATCTTGGAATGAAGGAAAATCCTGGTCATCTCCTCCACCATGGAAGCAGGTGGGGCCCCTGAAGTCCCTTCCTCTATCTCTTTCTTCTCACTGCCTTAGGGAAAATCAAGGAGCCAACCAAGAACCTGACTTGAGCCAGACTCTTACTTCTGTCACGCTGACTCTAGCAGAGAGGCACCCAGGGAAAAAAATGTTGGAATTTACTCATTCCAAAGTCACATGGATGAGGGGATCGATTAATTCCTGCTGTCTCGATGCCTAAGGTTTCTCTATAGCCTATCCTAGGCATTGTTTTGTTTCCATTTAATTCTCTAGTCTTTCGCACAGGCTGCAAGATACATGATATCCCTCCAATAAATTCCTGCTCTCCGTTTAGACTTAAATTAGACGTGATTGCTTTCTGCTATTTGCAACCAAAGATCCCCAATATACACTTTCCTCTAGAGTTGAATTGCTATGTAACAGTTAGGAATCTCAAAATTAGCCAAGGTTTGAGTTTTTCCCTCAAAAGGAGTTCTGCATAGCAGAGCATTTTGTAGCAGAAGGGTAAGTGTGCTAAAGGCTAATTTTGTTTGAATTCCTCCAAAGATTCTCCACTGAATTTGAGGAGCGGATTACTTTGGAGAAAACCATTCAGGTTGTAAAAGTCAAATTCAGGAAGAATTTTTTGGTCTGCCTTCCTTGTGGATGCAGGTCTAGAACCAAGGCAGCATTGTTACTTGTTGATTTGAATGGATGTGAGAAGAGAGAAATGACACGCTTAAACCGAACGACACGCTTAAACTGAAAGAGTCCAGACATGATCGGAGCCATCACCTCCCCGAGAAGGACGGCTGAAGGGACTCGGGGACTCGTGGGAGAGACTGTGAAGGAACGGGAAAAGTCTGGACCCATCTCTCACACAACAAGCAGCCTGAAGAAACCCTCCAAGAAGTCAAAGAGTCCTTTCATTATAGATGGGAGCCTCTGGTGGTTCAAGTCTACACAGCCTTCAGAATCGTGCCAGGTATTTTTGTGAGACTGGTTAGGGCAGAAACCCTGTTTCTCCTCTGGTCCTCTTGGCAGAAGGTACAAAAATATACTGAGGAACCTTCAAAGCTGCATAGACCTCCATTACCAAAAAGGTACCTGCTTATATAGTTACTGAAAATCCCACATCTGAATGAGAGCCAGGGCTGCCGCAGGCAGGGAGGTGCTGCCAGGAAAAACAGGACAGTGCCTCAGGGCAGACGGGACCCCACTGGTCCACCTGGTGGACGCTGGGCAGCAGTTGACAGGTGGCAATGGACAGATGATCTGATGATAAGACAAATGACGAACCTGGATCGTGACATTATCTGCCACAAATCAACTGGGGAAAGCACTGCCCTCCTCTGATGAAGTTCATCATTCATGGGGGAGTCGGAGAAAGAAAGGGAAGCTGAACTTGATGGCTTGGCTAATTCAGTTTAAGAACTAAAATACCTAGGTAACATAAAACAACCACAGTGAAAGTAACCATTTGCTGATTCCCTTTCAACAACCCATTTTCCATTGTTCTCTCCCACGTGAAAATTGGGGACAATTCTTTATGGATGAGTTGGCTGTGTTCCTGTTCAAAATAGGGCTTTAAAAGTTTTCCTCAGAAGCTATTTTGAATGGGGTTGGGGAAAGGCGGGGCAGAATTTAAATTTTGAACTATGCAAACAATTGATCAAAACTGGAGATAAACAAAAAAGTGGATTGTAGACAGATAAGGACAATGAAAGTGTGTTGATGAGATTTTGAGCTGATGCTTGAAGAGCCCAAACCATCACAGCACCACACAGCTGGTCATCTTGGTCAATGCCCCGGAGTTTCTTGTAGGAAAGAGGGAAAGAAGTGGCTGGAAGCAGTGGCATCTCCAGGCTCTAGGTTGTTCAAGGGGGTGGGGATGGAGAGAGTGAAGGTCAGGAGGGGCGGGTTTGAGTCATTCATCCAAGGGCGCATTGAAAGGAGAGAGCAGCGAAGGTGTGTTCCTCTGTACTTCTCAGCTCTCTTCTGGCTTCCTTTGATGGGTTCCATGACAGCGAGGGTTCCTGTTCAGAGATGGGAACCCAGGAGAAAGGGCACATCACTGGGGAAATGTCTGACATAAGAAAATAGCTCCCTTCTTGGTGCCTTGTGAGCCTTCTTGCCTCAAACTCTGCGTGCTGGGCTGGACACTGGCTCTGTTCCCAGGACTGCTGGGGAGGTTTGTTTTGAACACCTTCCCCAAGGTTCCTTCCCTAGATCTCTCTCTTCCATTGTGGAGCGCACACCCCCTCCTATCTCTTTTTTCTGAACCCCGTTTCCTTCCCGGGCTTCCTAGTTCTCCTTCAAGGGGCTGGTCTCAGCTAGAGGTGGGCTGTGCTTTTTGTCATATGCTTGAAGATGTCCCAGTTCAGATTTCCCAGGCAACACAGCTGGATCTGGAATGGCTGTGTCAGAGGTATCTTCCAAAGCTCAGGAGCTGGGGGGTGACAAGGCTGAGAGCTGGCAAAAGGAGAATGTCACTAGATGAAGGATGAGGCGGAAGAAGTACAGGGTGGGGCACTGGTAAACTGCGTCTCGAACGCTCCAACAACAGCACAACGCCACAGGGTCCTGATTTGTAGCATTTGCAATTTCCGTGGTGTAAATAAATGCTCCTTCCGCAGCACCGCGGCCCGTTTCATGCTACCAGGGGTTTAGTGCCAGCTCACAAAATTCCCGACTGCTCAGCACCTGGCCCTCTTGGGCCTGCAGGAGCCATGTCCACTGGCTCAGCACCCAAGTACCTGTGGACTCAATTTTGCGCAAAGCACTGCACCAAGAATCCTGGAACGGGAAGGATGTCAGGTCTAAGATGAATGAAACACAAAAAACGAAATTCAAACTCATTCCTCCATGCCATGGAAAAGAGAGGACCGTACCCCTTTTGGGAATGATGGGAAAAGTCTGAGAAATTAGAACTGGACAGAAGGGACAAGATGTCCAGGGAAGGACAGGAAAGCAGAGGGCTGGGGTCAAAGGTACAATCATGCTGGTCATTTACTACGTGTCCTGCACACTTCTAAACACGGCACCTTTATTGATTGATTTGATCCCCAAACAACCACTGACGTTGTCAGTATCCTTATCCCCATTTTAGGAGTGATGGGCTTCTGCTCCATGATAGGGGAATCATTTGGGATGTCTCGAAGGTGCCCCACCTCCTTGGTGCAGCCACTCTTCTGGGCTGGACGCGGTCCACTCAGAGTCCAGAACCCAGCTTTGTCCTCCCCCAGAAGTGCCTTAGGCTGGTGTGTGTACCCAACAAATAGCCCTTGAGTGGATAGGACTCGTGAAGGAAAAAGGAAAGGGCCAGAGAAATTGCCTCTATGAGGCTCGGCCTGTAACTCATCGAGATTGAACGTTGCTCCTATTTTGTTCATTTGCGTCCGAAAGGGTCCTGCCTTGGGATATCTCAGTGTGAGTTTCAGATTAAGGGCTCGGGTTGAGCGGTGGGTTTTAAGCGCTGGCAGGTTGTGCGTGGCCACCAATTTTGCAAGTAAGTTCTCAGCAAGGCAGTGCCTTTAGAGAGGCCCAGAAATGGACAATCTTGAGGAAAGTAGATGTAGAAATGTAGCCTAACAAAAACGAAACCAAACAGACAGCAATAGGAAAACAAAATTGAAACCGGAAAACCCCAAATTCCAACAACAAAACCCACTAGCACCACACAAAACACTATATAAAATAAAAATTTTAAAACTCTTATTTGTATAGGGATGCAAATGCGAATGTTTGTACACAAGCCCGTTTTTCTCCTGCTGATTTCCAATTGAATTTGTTTGAGGCATGTTTTGGAGAGAAAAGGGGCCCGGTAAGTAGGCTATGTAGGATGAGTCTTGGAGGTGTGTATATGGGGGTAGTGAGACCCCCATACACTTTCTCTCAGATGATCAAGAGAGCTCACTGGAGACACGAAATCCTGCGTGCTGAGAGGCAGCAAGATGGAGCTGATGTTTTCTGTTAATATTTTTGCAAAATGATGCATCACTGAACAAACACGGACGACAGGTTTACCAAAAGAGAAGAGGTGTGAGCGGGTGTGCTTGCATGTGTGTCTAGGTACAGACAATGGCATTTTTTAAAAAATTAATTAATTTATTTATTTTTTGCTGCATTGGGTCTTTGTGGCCGAGCGCCGGCTTTCTCTAGTTGCGGTGAGCGGGGGCTACTCTTCATTGTGGTGCACAGGCTTCTCATCGCGGGGGCTTCTCTTGTTGTGGAGCACGGGCTCTAGGCGCATGGGCTTCAGTAGTTGTATCACGTCGGCTCTAGAGCGCAGGCTTAGTAGTTGTGGTGCACGGCCTTAGCTGCTCCGCGGAATGTGGGATCTTCCCGGACCAGGGCTCCAACCCGTGTCCCCTGTATTTGCAGGCGGATTCTTAACCACTGTGCCACCAGGGAAGTCCCAGACGATGGCTTTTAAATACTTTTTGTGATTTTGTTTATATTCAACTGTCACTTTTCTATTTTCATTGTCTCTCAGTTACTTTTTACTCTTCATGTTAGAGTTGAACCCAACTTCAAAAACGATGTTTACCTAATATTACTATTCTGACCAGTGACAATGAGCTGAAAAAATGATGGAACAAGAGGGTAGAGGACAGACCACTGGTTTCTAACCCTAAATTCAAACTCAACCTGCTTTAAAGTGTCTTTGGCCTGACCACTTTCAAATAACTTTCTCTGCCTGCTTCGGCCTATATGTCGTTTCCAAAATAGCATGAAAAAGTTTTCTCATTGTATTTCAAAACGAAAAATGTTCCGTCTACATCTGGAAATACTAAAAAATGTGCTTTCTTACAGTATTTTTTTTTACTAGGTATGGACAAGGTTCTGACCCCTATTATTGGAACTCAAATCCAGATGGAGTTTGGTACGGTTCTAATCATTTGAAGGGTATTCTTTTTTGAAGATTTGTACATCTTTAGGGGAATTTCTACTTTAAAGAAGTTATCATTTGTGGGAGGTCCGTTATGAAGATTTTAAATAGTTTGGGGGAATTTCTCTTTCTTTGAAGACGTCTATAATTCAGTGAAAACATTTGCCAACTGAGATGGTCACATTTCCCTACTACAAAAATCTCTCCTTCAAAAATGAATCAGATCCCTCTTTTAATGTATTGGCTGTAAGTGGGCTTAAGGGTGTTTTTTCTTTCTTTTCTTTCCTAACATTGGAAACACTGAAAAGAACATTCTTGTGTTTGAGTGAAAATAAGATTTAAAGTGGTACAGGGAGACAATGGAAACAGCACAATAATAAATGCATATGTTAATATCATTGAGTCCATGATTAAAATAACAATGATCAAAGACAAGCCTTCTTCAATGTGTGACATTTCTTTCCTGCAACTGATTGTGTCTTTATGGAAGCCTCATTGCCTGGAAAAAAGAAAGGTTCAAAGGCAGTTTTAAAAACGCTTAGTTAAAGGCTAAAGTCAGTATAGTTTAAAAGGTAATTGATCTATAGATGAGCTAACCACTACCAACAGTATGTTTTTTTTTCAATCTGTAGCTGACAGATCCCTCTCCTTGCTGCCCCCAACAAGGATGACATCTACGCAAGTTGCATAGCTTGGGTGAAGGCAGGAGTCAGAACAAGTTCAGCTCCAGAGGTTTTCAATCTCCAAGCCATTGGCTCCCTGGTAACTCGTTCTTTTGAGGCTCTGCCTTTACGCTACTCTAAGGCACCTGGCTCTGGTGACCTGGTACCCTGGCTGACCTACGATATTTTGATACCAATGTTGGTGCTCTAATCACATGAGTTACAATTGTCCTGGAGTCTATTAAGCATTCACAAATATTTATGAAGCGGCTACAATGTGCTGGACGCGGTTCTGGGCTGCATCCCAGAAAACACAAAATGTCTGCCCTGGGCAATTGCCTCCAAACGGGGGACTTGAGATCCTGAGCAGTTTAGCAAATGCTCCTGGCCTTCCCATTACTCCCCTTGGCTGCAGCTGTCACTGGGTGGACAGTCCAGGCACACACACACCTCCTCCCCCAGGAAGTCCCTCTGACAGGGCTTGCAGACGTCTCCCTGCTCTTCCCAGAGGAGGACTGGTCAAAGGAGAAACAGGTTAGTGGCTCCAGTGGCCTGACCCAGTGCGGGTGCGAGCTGGAGAGAAAGCCCACTGCTCCTCTTCCTGCAGGACACACTTCCGAGTGTGCTCTGTGCTCTGACCACAGAAATCCCATCTTCACCAAACTGTTGTCCTAGCAGCGACCTTGATGGTGCCCATCAAAGGGTGGTTCCTTCTTCCCTGTCTCACTCTCCCTCCTTTTTTTTAAAGATTATTAATTCATTAATTTATTTTTGGCTGCGTTGGGTCTTCGTTGCTACACGTGGGCTTTCTTTAGTTGCGTCGAGTGGGAGCTACTCTTCGTTCCAGTGTGTGGGTCTCTCTTTGCTGTGGCTTCTCTTGTGGAGCACAGGCTCTAGGTGTTCGGGCTTAGTTGCTCCGCGGAATGTGGGATCTTCCCGGACCAGGGCTCAAACCCGTGTCTCCTGCATTGGCAGGTGGATTCTTAACCTCTGTGCTACCAGGGGAGTCCTCACTCTCCCTCCTTCCTCCTTCCTGATTCCTGGAATCACTTCCTAGATAAATGACCCGTACCCAAGTGTTTGTCTGAGGTTTGCTTTCAGGGAAAGCCAAACCAAGGCAAGCAGCAACAACAAAATCAGCAGTCACTGTGTAGTATAGAAGAAGGAATATGTTCGATGTGAAATAATTGACCTGTAAATAAAGTTTTCTTCTTAATTTCCTTTTCGGATTGTCCACTGCTAGAAATACAACTGATTTTTGCATGTTGACTTTGTACCCTGCTACCCTGTTGAATTCATTTTTTACTTATAACAGTCGTGTGTGTGTGTCTCTGTGTGTAATCTTTAGGATTTTGTACATATAATATCATGACATCTGCAAACAGAGATAAGTTTACAGAAGTAAAAGAAAATAAAAGAAAAGAAAAGCTTTTTCAATCTGAATGCTCTTTATTTCTTTTTCTTACCTAATTTTTCTGGCTAGAACTTTGAACACTATGTTGAGTAAAAGTGGTGAAAGTGGGCATCTTGTCCTGTCCCTGATCTTAAGGGGAAAACATTTCAGTCTTTCAGCATTGAGTATAGTGTTAGCTGTGGATTTTTCATATGTGGCTTTTATCATATTGAGGGAGTTTCCTTCTATTTATAGTTTATTGATTGTTTCTATCGTGAAAGCTCATTGAATTTTGTCAAATGCTTTTTTTGCATTAATGACATGATTATATACTTTCTTTTTTCCATTATATTAATGTGCTGTATTACATCAATTGATTTTCATATGTTGAACCATTCTTGCAATTTGGGAATAAAATCCACCTGCTCATAGTGTGTAATCATTTTAATATTCTCTTGAATTTGGTTTGCTAGTACTTTGTTGAGGATTTTTCCATCAATGTTTATAAAAAAATATTGGTCTGTAGTTGTTTGTTTTTTTTTTTTTCTTGTAGTGTCTCTGTCTGACTTTAGGATCTGAGTAATGCTGACTTCTACAGTGAGTTAGTTAGGAAATATTTCCTCCTTTTCAATTAGAAAGAGTTTAAGAAGAATCAGTGTTAATTCTTTAAATGTTTGGTAGAATTCCCCAGTGAAGCTCGAAAAGGCTTTTTTGGGAGGTTTTTGATTACCAATTCAATTTCCTTATTAGTTATAGGCTTATTCTGATTTTCTTTTTCTTCATGCATTGGTCATGGTAGGTTGTGTGTTTCCAGGAATTTGTCCGTTTCATCTAGGTTATTCAATTTGTTTGTGTTCATAGTACTCTCTTATAATCCTTTTTATTTCTGTAAAATCAGTAGTAAAGTTGCCACTTTTATTTCTGATTTTTAAAAAATTAATTAATTAATTAATTATTTTTTTGGCTGAGTTGGGTCTTCGTTGCTGTGCGTGGGCCTCCTCTAGTTGCGGAGAGCAGGGGCTACTCTTTGTTGTGGTACGCGGGCTTCTCATTGCGGTGGCTTCTCTTGTTGTGGAGCACAGGCTTTAGGCATGCGGGCTTCAGTAGTTGTGGCACATGGGCTCAGTAGTTGTGGCTCATGGGCTCTAGCACATAGGCTCATTAGTTGTGGTGCATGGGCTTAGTTGCTCTGCAGCATGTGAGATCTTCCCTGACCAGGGCTCGAAACTGTGTCCCCTGCATTGGCAGGCAGATTCTTAACCACTGTGCCACCAGGGAACTCCCTTATTTTTTGTAATTTGAGTCTTATCTCTTTATTTTTCTTGGTCAATCTAGATAAAGACTTGGAAATTTTGTTGATCTTTTTTGAAGAACTAACTTTTGGTTCCATGATTTTTGCTATTGTTTTTCTGTTTTCAGTGTCATTTATCTCCAGTCCAATCTTAATTATTTCCTTCCTTCTGTTAGCTTTGGAGTTAGTTTACTCTTCTTTTTCTAGTTTCTTAAGGTGTAAAGTTAGGTTATTGATTTGAGGTCTTTCTTCTTTTTTAATGTATATGTTTGTAGCTAAAAATTTGCCTATTATCACTGCTTTACTGCATCCCATAAGTTTTGGTATGCTGTGGTTTCATTTTCATTTATCTCGAGGTACTTTCTAATTTCCATTGTGATTTCTTCTTTGCCTCATTGGTTGTTTAAGGGTATATTTTTTCATATATTTGTGGATATCCCAGATTTCCCTCTGTTCTTGATATTTAGATTTCTAGTTTCATTTCATTATGATCAGAAAAGATATTATGTCTGATTTCTATGTTTTAAAATTAATTAAGACTTATTTTTGTGGCCTAATGTGTGGTCTATTCTGGGGAACGCCTCGTATGCATTTGAGAAAAATGTGCATTTTGCTTGTTTTGTGTGGAATATTCTGCATATATCTTAGTTCTATTTGGTTTATAGCAGGTGTCCCCAACCCCATTACAAGTCTGCAGCCTGTTAGGAACTGGGCCGCACAGCAGGAGTGGCAGGAGAGCAAGCAAAGCTTTATATGCTGCTCCCCATTGCGTGCATTACTGCCTGAACCATTCCCCCCACCCTGCCGTCTGTGGAAAAATTGTCTTCCACGAAAGTGGTCCCTGTTGCCAGAAAGGTTGGGGACCACTGGTTTATAGTGTTGTTCATGTCCTTTATTTCTTTATTGATCTTTTGTCTGTTTGTCCCATCCAATATTGAAAATGGAGTCTATGAGTTTTTGAAATATTTTAACAATTGTGGTTTTTATTGCCAAAGTCTTTAATTAATATGTTTTTCATAACATCCTAGTCTTGTTTCATGGTTATAGTATCCTGTGTTAGAATTCTGTGAATACAGTTTTTAAGTGTGTGTGTGTGTGCATGCTTTCATGAGAGCATATTTATATGGTTTGCTTTATTAATCCTCTTCTCTCATATATTACTCTCTCTCTCTTTGCTTTGCCCTCATTGCCTCTCTTGTCTTGTCTGGCCTTCTTTTAATGTTTCCTGAGTTTTGATCACATGCTCATGCTTGCACTTGAGAGTCCCTATTCCCTTGCCTGTCTACCTTGTATCTGTTTACCACTGCTTGCCTCTGGGATGGGATGTAGATTTTGAGCAGGAGGTTGGGGAGAGCATGATGTGCTGCTCAGCTATATTGGTTATTCCCTGGTCTGCTGTGTTTGAAGAGCTCCCAACTCTACCTCTGTGACATAGTGCCTGTGCTCTCTAGTGATGTTCTCACCCCTGGGTTGACACCCTTGTGTCTGCTGTACATGGTGGGGAAGGGGGAGGAAGAAGGGTAACTTACCCAGCTACCTCTACAACCACTTCCCTGACATTGTTCTTGGGCTGCTCCCTCCATCAGCCATCTCTGAACTTGAAGCTTGTCTCACAGATGTGAACCATTTGGCATCTCGTTCCAAGCTACATGTTTGAACAGAAAGCAATTTCAGTGTTCATTTTCTCTTTCCACACTTTTGGAGAAAGGCCTGCATACTACTGCCTATGGATCCTATCTTGCCCACCGCCTGTTTTTGTAAATAGTTTTATTGGGGGAGATTGGTTCAAGATGGCAGAGTAGAAGGATGTGCGCTCACTCCCTCTTACGAGAGCACAGGAATCACAACTAATTGCTGAACAATCATCGACAGGAAAACACTGGAACTCACCAAAAAAGTTACCCCACATCCAAAGACAAAGGAGAAGCCACGGTGAGATGGTAGGAGTGAGCCAATCACAATAAAATCAAATCCCATAACTGCTGGGTGGGTGACTTACAAACTGCAGAGCAATTATACCACAGATGTCCACTCACTGGAATGAAGGATCTGACCCCCGTGTCAGGCTTCCCAACCTGGGGGTCTGGCAACAGGAGGAGGAATTCCCAGAGAATCAGACTTTGAAGGCTAGCGGGATTTGATTGCAGGACTTTGACAGGACTGGGGGAAACAGAGACTCCACTCTTGGAGGGCACACACAAAGTAGTGTGCACATCAGGACCCAGGGGAAGGAACAGTGACCCCATAGGAGACAGAACCAGGAGATGATCCAGGATCTCAGAAAGGAATGGAGGCAAAGATTGAGAAGATGGAAGAAATGTTTAACAAAGACCTAGAAGAATTAAAGAACAAACAGAGATGAACAATATAATAATTGAAATGAAAAATACACTAGAATGGATCAATAACAGAGTAACTGAAGCAGAAGAATGGATAAGTGACCTGGAAGACAGAATGGTGGAAATCACTGCCATTGAACAGAATAAAGAAAAAGGAATGAAAAGAAATGAAGACAGCCTAAGAGACCTCTGGGACAACATTAAACATACCAACATTCACATTATAGGGCTCCAAGAAAGAGAAGAGAGAGAGGACCTGAGAAAATATTTGAAGAGATTATAGTCAAAAACTTCCCTAACATAGGGAAAGAAATAGCCACCCAAGTCCAGGAAGTGCAGAGAGTCCCAGGCAGGATAAACTCAAGGAGAAACATGTTGAGACACATAGTAGACAATATGTTACACGTAGACAATATATGTTACTAAACAACCAAGAAATGACTGAAGAAATCAAAGAAGTCAAAAAATACCTAGAGACAAATGACTACAAAATCACAACCATCCAAAACCTATGGAATGCAGCAAAAGCACTTCCAAGAGGGAAGTTTATAGCAATACAATCCTACCTCAAGAAATAAGAAAAATCTCAAATAAACAATCTAACCTTACACCTAAAGGAACTAGAGAAAGAAGAACAAACAAAACCCAAAGTTAGTACAAGGAAAGAAATCATAAAGATCAGAGCAGAAATAAATGAAATAGAAACAAAACAAGAGCAAAGATCAATAAAACTAAAAGCTGGTTCTTTGAGAAAATAAACAAAATTAATAAACCTTTATTTAAAAAATAAAAACCTTTATTTAAAAAATGCAAGAAAAAGAGAGGACTCAAATCAATAAAATTAGAAATGAAAAAGGAGAAGTTACAATGGATACCACAGAAATACAAAGCATCATAAGAGACTACTACTAGCAACTCTATGCCAATAAAATGGACAACCTGGAAGAAATGGACAAATTCTTAGAAATGTATAACCTTCCAAGACTGAACCAGGAAGAAATAGAAAATATGAACAGACCAATCACAAGTAATGAAATTGAAACTGTGATTAAAAATCTTCCAACAGGGCTTCCCTGGTGGCGCAGTGGTTGAGAGTCCGCCTGCCAATGCAGGGGACACGGGTTCATGCCCTGGTCTGGGAAGATCCCACATGCCGCAGAGCGGCTAGGCCTGTGAGCCATGGCCGCTGAGCCTGCGCGACTAGGAGTCTGTGCTCCACAACAGGAGAGGCCACAACAGTGAGAGGCCTGTGTACTGCAAAAACCAAAATCTTCCAACAAACAAAAGTCCAGGACCAGCTGGCTTCACAGGTGAATTCTATCAAACATTTAGAGAAGAGTTAACACCCATTCTTCTCAAACTCTTTCAAAAAATTGCAGAGGAAGGCACACTCCCAAACTCATTCTATGAAGCCACCATAACCCTGATACCAAAACCAGACAAAGATACTATAAAAAAAGAAAATTACAGACCAACATCACTGATGAATATAGTTGCAAAAATCCTCAACAAAATACTAGCAAACAGAATCCAACAACACATTAAAAGGATCATACATCATGATCAAGTGGGATTTACCCCAAGGATGCAAGGATTCTTCAATATATGCAAATCAATCAATGTGAAACATCATATTAACAAATTGAAGAATAAAAACCATATGATCATCTCAATAGATGCAGAAAAACTTCTGACAAAATTCAACACACATTTATGATAAAAACCCTCCAGAAAGTGGGCATAGAGGAAACCTACCTCAACATAATAAAGGCCATATATGACAAACCCACAGCAAACATCATTTTCAATGGTGAAAACCTGAAAGCATTTCCTCTAAGATCAGGAACAAGACAAGGATGTCCACTCTCACCACTATTGTTCAACATAGTTTTGGAAGTTTTAGCCACAGCAATCAGAGAAGAAAAAGAAATAAAAGGAATCCAAATCAGAAAAGAAGAAGTAAAACTGTCACTGTTTGCAGATGACATGATACTATACATAGATAATCCTAAAGATGCCACCAGAAAACTACTAGAGCTAATCAATGAATCTGGTGAAGTTACAGGATACAAAGTTAATGCACAGAAATCTCTGGCATTCCTATACACTAACAATGAAAGATCAGAAAGAGAACTTAAGGAAACACTCCCATTTACCATTGCAACAAAAAGAATAAAATACCTAGGAAAAAACCTACCTAAAGAGGTAAAAACCTGTACTCAGAAAACTATAAGACACTGATGAAAGAAATCAAAGATGACACAAACAGATGGAGAGATATACCATGTTCTTGGATTGGAAGAATCAGTATTGTGAAAATGACTATACTACCAAAAGCAACCTACAGATTCAATGCAATCCCTGTCCAATTACCAATGGCAGTTTTTATAGAACCTGAGCAAAAAATCTTAAAATTTGCATGGAGACAAAAAAGACCCCAAATAGCCAAAGCAATCTTGAGGGGAAAAAAATGGAGCTGAAGGAATCAGACTCCCTGACTTCCGACTATACTACAAAGCTACAGTAATCAAGACAATATGGTACTGGCACAAAAACAGAAATATAGATCAATGGAACAGGATAGAAAGCCCAGAGAAAAACCCACACACCTATGGTCACCTAATCTATGGCAAAGGAGGCAAGGATATACAATGGAGAAAAGACAGCCTCTTTAATAAGTGGTGCTGGGAAAACTAGACAGCTACATGTAAAAGAATGAAATTAGAACACTCCCTAACACCATGCACAAGAATAAACTCATAATGGATTAAAGACCTAAATGTAATACTGGACACTATAAAACTCTTAGAGGAAAACATAGGAAGAACACTCTTTGACAAAAATCACAGCAAGATCTTTTTTGACCCACCTCCTAGAGTAATGGAATAAAAACCAAAAATAAACAAATGGGACCTAATGAAACTTAAAAGCTTTTGCACAGCAAAGGGAACCATAAACAAGACAAAAAGACCGCACTCAGAATGGGAGAAAATATTTGCAAACGAATTAATAGGCAAAGAATTAATCTCCAAAATATATAAACAGCTCATGAAGCTCAATATTAAAAAAAAAACAAACGACCCAATCAAAAAATGGGCAGAAGACCTAAATAGACATTTCTTCAAAGAAGACATACAGATGGGCAAGAGGCACATGAAAAGCTGCTCAACATCACAAATTATTAGAGAAATGCAAATCAAAACTACAATGAGGTATCACCTAACACCAGTTAGAATGGGCATCATCAGAAAATCTACAAACAACAAATGCTGGAGAGGGTGTGGAGAAAAGGGAACCCTCTTGCACTGTTGGTGGGAATGTAAATTGATACAGCCACTATGGAGAACAGTATGGAGGTTCCTTAAAAAACTAAAAAAAAACAAAACTAAAAATAGAATTACCATATGACCCAGCAATCTCACTACTGGACATATACCCAGAGAAAACCATAATTCAAAAAGACACATGCACCCCAATGTTTATTGCAGCACTGTTTACAAAAGCCAGGTCACAGAAGCAACCTAAATGCCCATCGACAGGCAAATGGATAAAGAAGATGTGGTACATATATACAATGGAATATTAGTCATAAAAAGGAATGAAATTGGGTCATTTGTAGAGACGTGGGTGGCCCTAGAGACTGTCATACAGAGTGAGGTAAGTCAGAAAGAGAAAAACAAATATCGTATATTAACGCATATATGTGGAACCTAGAAAAATGGTACAGATGAACCACTCTGCAGGGCAAAAATAGAGACACAGACGTAGGGAACAAACGTATGGACAACAAGGGGAGAAAGCGGCAGGGGTGGTGGTGGTGGTGTGATGAATTGGGAGATTGGGATTGACATGTATATACTAATATGCATAAAATAGATAACTAATAAGAGCCTGCTGTATATAAAAAAAAAGTTTTATTGGAATACCTCCATGCTCATTTGTTTACATACTGCTTTCATGCTGCGACAGCAGAGGTGAGTAGCTGCTACACAGACTATATAGCTTCCAAAACCCCAAGTAGTTACTATTTGGCTCCTTATAGGGAAAGTGTGCTGACCCCTGCTTTAGGAAGCTCTTAATTAGTAGGTTTATATCTAAAATCCAATAAAGGCCACATATATAGTAATGATTACTTTTGCCAGGAGGTTGGAAGATGCTCTTACTGCAAAACATTTGCAGATTTTAACACGTGCAACTTCTCTGCTGCACTTCATTTAATAGACAACAAGTATAGGAAAGGCCCCATGTGCTGGTTAGGGAGGTAGGTGCTGTAGGTGTAACACAAGGCAGCATAATCCTTAATCTTAGGAGGACAGGCAGTTTAGTTGGAGAGAGATCTTCCCTGTTATTTAGAAAACAATCCCTAGCAGCATTAAAACAGGAGCTGCTGGGTACATTATTATCTAAATATTCCATGAGAATTCCCAGAAGAAGAGAAAGCTGAAAGACTAATAATTCCGAGGATTTTGATTGTACCCTGAGAAATGAGAGCCTACATTTTTTCCTCAAAATATGTTAAAGGATTATCTTTAGGCATCGTGTACTAGGACTAGTAGGTGTCTTGTACCCACCTCATTTAAACAGTACATTTCAAATGTGTTTGCTCAATTTAAAAAACTCTATCATTTCTAGGTTGGTAAATAAATAACCTTTGCAAACTCAAACCGTACTTTCTCCTTCCTTTTCCTATTGAGCTCGATACAAATTGAAAACTGAAGCCTGACTCTCATGGCCAGTAAGGTATGTAGGTCTGACAGCCCAAAGGGAAGTAAGTGGCCATTAGAAGGTACTGGACTCTGGGTCCATGAGGAAATGATGGTGATTTTGTGGAAGGCAGTAGTGGATTCTTAGCTGACTGAAGCTTGAGTAGGAATTAGCTGGAAAACTAAGTAGCTGAGTCTGTTTCTTTTTCTATAGTATGAAGAGTGTGAAAAGGCCATTTTAATGTTTTCATAGAGTGGCTTCTCTTGGAAAACATCCTCGAACATACCATGGAGCGGTGTCAGCTGTAATATAAAATGTCCTAGAAATCTTGCAATTTACGAGTTAAATAGCACACCTGAGGATTACAGGGTTTTTTCCATCCACTCGTAATAGCTCAATGACTGATTTAGCAGAAAGGAAGCAAGATGGATAATCCTGATCACCTCCTAACATTTTTTCTGTCTTGCTGACTTCAGAGATTTAGTGGTACAGACTTGTACATCTCTTTGGCGATATTTTAGAGTCAAACTCAAGAAATGAGGAGGAAGAATGATCCTTAGATAGGTATCCATACTCCATTATTTGCAAATGGCTTTATTTTTCAGATAGCAAGCTCTCTCCTGCTTAACTGTTCCTCATGATCTGCTTGCAAAGGTGTAAAGCGCTTCTGGACACTGTTTTTTCTCGTTGACACCGCTGCCCTGATAACTGAGGAACAGGGAGCCGCAGAATGTCGTTTCAGGTTCTGGATTCCTTCTTAATTTCCCTTTCCAACCCTCAGTTTTGTTGGCTTGCTTTTAAATATGTAAACGGGAATAATAGTCATAAGAATACTCTTCCCTTAGGGTTATTGTGAGGATTTTCCTGTAATGATGTAAAGTAGCAGACGTATAGTTAGCATTTGTTATTTTACTATACACAAAGTTAGTTATCTCTAGTGCATTCAATCACCTGAATAAAAACGACTTTTAAGGTTCATGTAGTGTTCATATATTGCAATAAAGAATAATCTCTTGTGTGTAGAGCTTATGTTATCAATTGTATGGGTCTAATGATGCTAAAGTAGTCTTTCTTTTCTTATTGATTTTAAGAAATTAGGGAATTTTGCATTTTGTTCTCTTATTTTTAAAATGTATGCAATCTCTCTCTTTTTATCTCTGTCTGTGTCTCTCTCTCTGTATGAGCTTATTTATCCAGGACATAAAATTCAGAAGAATGGATGCTGTTGGGGTATTTGCATTTTAAAATGTGCTTGTCCCATTATAGTTACCAGAAGCCCCAGAACTGTCTCAAAGACTGTAGAAGAGAAGTTACTTTTTCTCCTGATTTCAAGGTGCATCTCCAGAGTGTTTCTGGAGTAATGGACTTAAAAATGTAGAGGGCTGTGTTTTATAAGTGTGCATTTTTCTTCAGCGCTGCTGTTGTCTCCTCATAGCCTCCTATTTCACTGAGTTCCAGAGAATACATAGTTTGGGTTGTTCAGTTTGGAACCTATAGATCGATGAGGAAAGATAACTAAGGAAAGTTTGAAAGTATCCATTGTATGAATATGCCTCCACTCTCCTTCACTGCAGGTGTGGCTATAAGCATGACTACCACACCATAGTTTTCTTGCTTCTATTCTTATCATACTCTCTTTCCATATTTAAGATGGCAATTAAACTAAATACCTTGGGTTTATGTAGTTGGTCTAGCAAATGAACTCTGTGCGATCTGGGCATACCTTTGCATCACTTATTTGCATGGTGGTGCTCAAAAGCTTTTGTGAATATCAACCACAGAAAAGATGCAGGGAACATGATGGAGCAATTCAGAAAAAAAATAGAAAGGACCAAATAAAAGAGCAATAAAGTATTCTTCTGCCTATTGATTTGATATAGATCAGAATATGTGTGTAACACCCAGGGTCAATGAAATCCAAGGAAATGGGTATCTCTCACATTTTGCTGTGAGGTGTAAACTCACATACCTTTCTGGAAAGCAATTTGGCAATGGGTATCAAAATCTTAGAAAAAGTGCTTCTCTTTTAGAAATTTAGTCTATGGAAATAATCTGCAGGAAGATGTAGCTATAAGGATGTGTTACCATAGTTCTGTTTATAGTAGGAAAAAAATCTCAAACAAGTGACATATCTAATAATAGGGAATTACAACCATGCAATAGAGTATTGTAAAGCCAACAAAATTATGCTACAGAAGAATGTAAAATGTTTATGAAATATGAAGGAAAAAGTACTACAGGTTACCAAACAGCCTTACAGTTTGAGCCCATTTTGGTGAAATTTTATATTTTGGTTGAATTTTATATTTATATTATATTCTGGAAAGATTTAATTGAAATAACAGTAGGTATATTTAATGGGAATTTGAGGGATGCTAGTTGTCCTTTCTGAATTATCTATGTGTTTTCTCAAGCTTCTACAATAAACATGTACTTTTTGCAAGATGGGCAAAAAATGGTGCTTTTTTATTTTATACAAATACACAAATAAGAGTATTTTATTTTTTCATTCAGTGATTCCAAATTCTCTGGGCTTAGATTCAGACTGTGAAATATCAGAGAATAAACACAGTAGATAAATCTAATTGTTATGGCAGCTGATTTCTTTCTCAGTTAAGTGGATTTTTTTTCTAAAGCAATCTAGATGAAATTCTGAGTAAAGACCAACTCCTTAAAAAAATCCATATTTTCTTTTTGTTGAATAAAACCAATAATACTGATATGATTATACAGGATACATAAAAATCATAGGGCCATAAAGTTGGTCTAGCTTTTTGGGAAAACATTTATGAATAAGCTCTTTTCAAAGGGCTTTGACCAACATTGCTTCAAACCCTAAATCTTTCTTGCCCTTCTGGGTGTTCTGTTATGAATGAAAAAGCAGAAAGACTTAAATAAGAAATCCTCTTCACCATCGCACTTAGGCACCTTGTCACTTACTGCCCTCTGTAGATTCATGTCAATTCCTGGGTTCTCGCCAAGAGTTGCTTCTTAAGTATTTGCCAATATTTCAATATTTTTCTTAAAATAAGATTATGGAGACCCAAATGATTTATTCAAATGTGTTACCTAAAGGCCTACTTACTAAGTACGAAATTTAGGTTAGCTGCCTGAGAACAGGGAAATATTTTTCGTGCCCTGGGCATAGGAATTTAGTGAGTGATGAGAGAATCTGGATAATTAGTCTGAATTTATTAATGTTTGTGGATACTTTTAAGTTTGGAGTAGCTTATGTTACAATTCTTTTCTAAGGAATTTGAAGAACGTTACCTAACTTTTACTGACTGGGGTTCTGGTTGCCCTCCCAGTTCTTGTGCCATTGCAAGGTGGGTAGCAAAGTGTGTTCTGAGCAACTCATCATATGTTGGAAGAATGGCAGCAAAAAGGAAAGAACTCCTTCACTTGCATCTCATTCCTTTTAAGGAAGACTGGAAATATCTGAGAGCCCAAGTGGAGAAATCTCTGCTCATCAATTCCCTGCCCTGGAAACCACATGGGATCCAATTCTACCATTTTCTTCTCCTGACCCTCTTACCTTGGTGCACATTACAACCTTTTATGGCAAAGTGATGAACTCTTCACTTAGTACATATTGCAGCTATCCTGACAAGGACTGGTCACTTAAATAATTCATGTGGGAAATGGCGGGGAGGCCTTTGTCTCTGTTCTTTTCTCTGGAAATAAAATTTTATCTAATATTTGTATTAAGGACATTAGAGCTTCACTTCATTAAAATTTTCTACTTCCTTTAACAGCTTAAAGCACATGACAATGCAGTTCTAGTCTTGTGAAAACTACCTGATGTTGTTAAAGTTGTTTTTTTTTTAATCAGTACAAGTGGGCATCTTTTACTGTAAAATAATTTCCCTGTCAATTCAAGCCAGCTGTATAGTGTGAGTGTGTGTGTGTGTGTGTGTGTGTGTGTGTCTGTCTGTCTGTCTTCATGTGCTGCCTGAAGGCTATATGTCCTTTCTCTGGGTAGAAGGAATTTTCCACTCAAGGTAATAAATATCTAACTTTCAAACCTAACCTGGAAATGCCATCTTTGACTTATCTAGCATTTCTGGCTTGTGCTTCTACAAAATACAAAGCATGTGTCTTAACCATATCTAAAACCATTTTAAAATAATGTTTTCGGAGCAATGGATCTGTGAATCTTCTCTAAGCTCTTTGTACAGGCAGCCGTGAAAATTCTCAACACTCTAGGTATTAGGTTTTTCCCCTCTTCTTCACAAGGAACATCTTTAAGCTAATGTCACAGAAAACTGGGGCAATTTGTTGTTTGAGAGATAGTGAAACAGCTAAAGGAGATGCAGGATATCAGCCCAAAGCCATGTCGTCTTCTGAGGGTCCAAGAAACTAGAAAAAAAAGGTTTCTATCACTATAATGCTATGAGACAATCCCTAGAACACAGGCCCCAAAGCTGTCCAGGGAGGCTCTTTGTTTTGAGGAGACCCCCAAAAGAACAGCCCTCCTCTGGAGTCTACTTCGTTTGTGATTCACCGAGATGAACAGCCCCTCCAGGAGTCTCTGTCTGGTGGCTCAGAATTTTGACACTTGCTAATACCCGTTTCTTTGTCCTCACTCCCAGAGACTGCCTTGTAACTTCCTGAGAGTCCAGGTGTGGAAGGGAAAGGCCCACAGGGGAAGAAACGAGGCTCGGAATTTATATTTGACTCAGGCCACATGTTCCCAAACAATTTCTCAGTTGCATAGATATGAATCTCTGGGACCACATGTCTGAAATATTTCATCACTGGGAAACAGCTGAAAGCAGTTGGTGGTGCTTCATGTGCCCCACATTAGGTGTTAAAGTATGGCCAGAAGAGGAGCATGTGTCTGGGGCTCATGGGACCGTGAGGAGAAATGGCTGCACCTCCTCTTATTTATACTTTTGAGCTTGGTTGCATGACTGCAATGGTTAGGCTCCAGGTAAGTTTATTCCCCAAAAGTAAGGGTTGGGGTGGATGGTAGGAACAGATACAACTTTTGTGGGACCATCCTGTATCCTCCATTTACCTGGAGAATCTTTATTGCCTAGAGTATCACCCATCAGCAAGATGTTTTTCCAGACTGGGTTTTCCCAAAAGTATAGCATGCCAAAGATCACCCAAAACAAAAGAGAAATATTGTACTGTGTCTAGGGGAGAGATCATAGTTGTTGAATTTCATAAAGATCCAAGGTTTTTCTATAGGAGAAAAACTCTTATTTTGTAGAATTAAGAATAGTAGTTAGACTAATCTAAATATTTGATTTCAGGGGGTGGTCTTAAAAATGATACATACATACTTCTAATATTTTCATTTAACTTAAAGCATCCGACCATGTACCCATTTACCAGTCTTTTGATATAGGGCCAAGCCTTTGCTTTGAGGGTGTGGTAGCTGGTTGGAATTCCATTTTGCCTTTCTTGCAAAGACCACACCCATAAATATATCTTTTCCAATTTCTGGTTTGGATTTCTCTAAAGCAGAGCAAGAATTGAAAGAGATATGGGTGCAGGATCATTTTATATTTTATGTGATGCATACCCTACCCTAACATTAATTATTTCAGGCATACCAGATTCAAGGCATTTTAAGAACTCATTTTTATTTAGTCTTTTCAAAGCATTCAATTGAATGTTTATAGATACAATGCTCTCTTTCTTTACCCACTCAAATTTTATCAGTGTGTGTAATACTTAAATTTAATAATGACTAAAATTAATATTAAGTATTTGGAAATAAACACAACTGATATTTACGAGGCACATAAACCTATTGGTGGATATATAGGGCCCCGAGGGTTGGAGAGTAGCCGGATAGATCTGCGGGTTCTGTGTCTGTGGACATCAGTCAGTATGTTTAGAGAATGGGAAGAATTAGTTAACTTAGTGAAAACCTCAAGCAAGTAGCAGTTAAGATGAATCACGTCTGATGGGCTAGATAAGTCTGCAGTAAAAAATACTTCCCAATATCTGAAGAACTATAAATATTCTTCATAGTCTGCAATAAAAAGTTTTAGGTTTTCTCATGTTATGTGAGAAACAGACCTGCTGGGGGCTTTTCCCAGGCCCCAGACTGGTGGACCAGCACCGTCTGGGTCAGGGTTGGTGACTGTGGCCGGGGTCCCTGAGAGTCAAGTACTTGCTCTTAAAGTTTCCACCTGGGAGTGACACGTTAAAATGTCCACTCCGATTCCATTGGCCAAATTAAGTCAGTGGCCACATCTAACTTTATCAGGGCAAAGAAACACAACCCTCCCCCATGCTTAGAAAGAAGAAAGATGGAACTATTTGGTGAATGGCTTTAAAGACTGGCGTGGACAGCTTTTATTTTAATTCTGAGCAATAGTATAGCTCTTGCTTTCAAAGTACTTACAATCACTATTCTAACTGCTTTATAGTATAACCTCAATAGATCCTCCAAACCATGGTATGAGGTTGGTACTATTACGCATATTTTATAGATGAGGAAATGAGACGTCCAGAGGAGAGAAATTTGCTAAAGATGCACAGCAGTTGTCGGGCCTTGAGCTCAGGAGGCTTCATGGCAACGTCCACATCCTGGACACCAACGGCAGCTGCCCCTCAAAGGCAATGGGTGGACAAGTGGACTCAAGTGGGTGAGCGTTTGAGGTGGTGATGGAGTCACAGGAACACTGGATCCAGCTTTGTCACAAACAGTGCCAGGGTTTTCTCTCTAAAGTGAGATTTTGCTCCACTATTTGCCCCACAGATGGATTTAGAGCCATTTTCTTATGTCTGCAAAAAGCCATAAATCCCAGACCCGCACTGACCAATGTGGTAACTACAACCCACGCGTTACTACTGAGCACTTGAAATGAGGCTTGTCTGAGTTGAATTGTGCTGTAACTGTCAAATACACACAGGATTTCAAAGACAATATGAAAAAAATATATTTCACTAATCATTTTTCATACTTTGTATATAAAGGATGATAGTTTGGATATATAAGGTTAAATAAAATATATTATTAATATCAATTTAACCTGTTTTTAAAAATTTTCTGAATATGAAGAGAAAATTTTGAATTACATATGTAGCTCGCATTGTATTTGTAATGGACAGGGAAGCCCTAGAATCTCAAGGTGGGTGAAAGATGGGAGGAATTGACATCAGTCAGTAATTTGTATTTTCTACATAGAGTTTGGAAAAATTAAAACATTTTAGTGAACAAGTACAAACTTTAATGAAAGTGTTCAAGAGAAAACAGGAACTAAATAGCATTGTCCAGGAAAACCCAGAGTCTACTGAAGAATAAATATTATAGGTTTCTCTGGCATTATGACTCCTACAAGGTAATTTTTTTACCTGTCTTAGATGAATTCAGGATCTCTGAGTGCATTTCTCACTTGTTAATTAATTCACCAGACGTTTACTGAGGGTCTATGTGTGAGAGGAGGGGCTGCCATGCTACGTCTTAGTAACTTACCAGAGGCAGAAAATAGTTGGCTAATCCACAAGGAAGATGTGGGTTCTATGCTTTAATGCATGCAATACAAAGGGCTACTCTCTTTAATTTTAAAAATATTTCACATCGAGGTTCTGAAGGTCCCATAGGGTGTATATGTACAGAAGTCCACTCCCTGCCTGGTGGGTCTCAGGGGGTGACAAGCAGCCTGGCAGGGCTGTCCCGCTGACCTGCCATGTAGTCTTGGGGACCTTACTAAGCCCTTCTGGACTTCAGGTGCCTTCATCAGCTGGACTCCACCTGCCCCATCTCCTGGCCTATGAACTGACTACATCAGAATCATTACATCAGAAGCTTTGGGGCTCCAACCCCAGACAGTCTGATGGATTAGGCTTGAGTCAGGCCTGGGGAATTATGTATTTTATGCATTTCTCCAGGAGACTCTGAATACCTCTTACACCCTTTTCTAGGGTTTGGAAATCTTGGGGCTGAATTTTGGCTTTCAAATATTTTTTGCCTAAGACCACAATAAGAAATACATTTTACTTTGAGATCTAGTACACAGATGGATAACTGAAACAGAATTGTCACAGACAGTATTTACTTTTTCCTATGGGCAATGCTCTCTGAGATGTTCTACTTTGTTTTTCATTCTGTCTTATTTAAAATTTGTCTGTTGGGATCAGTAAATCGATCCCACAACTTATAATAGTTTGCAACTTGCCAATTGAAAAAGACTGGAACATATGACTCTTTTCAGCTCTTAGAGATTAAATGAAACTCAGAAATCAGAAACTATGAGAACTCTGAACTCAGAGATGATTATATAAAGCTTTTTGGGCTTTGGGTTCCACTTTGGAATTCTATCTCTTGAGAATCATCTCTTTACTGGTGAAAGGGCCAATAAGCCTGTCCCAATTTCTCCATCATGAGAGTAATATCTCCTGGATCATAATGCATATAACGTCCACATCAACTTATTCAGGGTGAAAGTTATGAAGAACTCCGTTGGAGCTCTGTGTGAGGTGTTCTGAACCTGGGAGCTGAAGGGTGCTCCACTCACAACAGCCTCCTTTCCGTTCAACTCCTCGGCACCTCCCTCTGTATCCCCAGGCCTCTGCTTGAAACTGGCCATCTTTCTTTTTAGGTAGAGAAATATGGACAAATCTTTCAAATCCATCAGTGCAGGACCCCCCAGATGGTCCAGAGACTGAGTACCTCTGCTGCCTGCTCTGTTCTTTCCTTTCCTCTCGGGAGCAAATACAGAGCTCCTGCGGGCACCCAGCCTGGGAGGGAAGGGCCCCATCCTTTACCACGGTGGCATGTTGCCTCGTAAGGATGTCTAGGGTTTCCTTGGGCTGTCAGTCTACACGGTGAGGCAAGATTGCTTTTCAGAACAGGACTTGCCCCCCAAAGCCAAATGGCAACTCTGGTCCTTGTCTGGGCTTTGTGTTTTGAGCTGAATGTTGAGTTAACCCGCTGCTTCTTCCAACCCGCACACACTGTCCATCTTCTGGATAAATCTGTTAGTTCTTCAGACCACACACGTGAAAAGGGTACTTGCAAATAACTCTCCTGCCCTCTGACTTCACTTTAACAGCCCTCCGAGGAAATAAGGTCGCAAGTTCACTGATGGCAGGAAGGGCCCACCGGTGGCCTGAGCGATCCCACACGTTTACTGTCCCGTTCCTAATTCATAAAGAACCCACAGTGCCGGTAGAGCCCAATGACTTTTCCATGTGTTTGATATTTTTAGTTCTAAGCACTGTCTTCAGCGCTCCTCCAACATGTGTTGGAGAAAGACCCAGTGGTCCCATATTAAGATAATTATTTTCACTGCTGTTTTGAAACACCACAGTGGTGCACCAACAAACTTCCTACCCAGTAACCTGCACAGTTGGTTAAACAAAAATTGATCCCTAGTCAATCCAGTGAATCTAATACGTTGTAGAGAAATACATGATTTCATCACCTGCAGTATGAGCACCAAAGGGAGACTGGTGACCTCACTGGAGGTGTTGATTCCCGTAATAAATGGATTGGCCGTCGGCTGGTGCTAAGCAATCAGTGATCTCACGAGGCTTGCTGCTGCAGTAAACAGGAACAATACGAGATGGAGGGAGAGAAATTCTTCCCATAGCGAGTAGGACTGCCCGGAATCCTTCTTAACAGACTCAAACATAAATTAGCCTCTATAAATCTCGAACTTGTTGCTTTACTGACATATGTGTCCTGCCAAAGTAGTACGCTCTTGAAAGAGCTGTGTAAGTAGATTAAATGGTTTCTGTCCTTGGGAATGTGGAAACCTTTATTTGTTTTGTTAAGAGACTTTTAAATATCCTCAGGTTATGCGTCAAACAGATGTCCAGGGTAAATGCTTCTGACCCATTTCAACATTTCTTAGGGGGAACTGAGGTCCAGTTTCTGCAGCTTGTGTCGAGTTCGACCCACTGGGCAGCACCTGACAAAACTGTGAGGCTGGTAATGCTCCGTCTGACGGCTCTGTGCTGTGACTTTTAATGACAGGACTGAGGAAACTGAGATAAATTAAAACCTAATTGGGTACGTTAACAGTTTTAGCAGTCTGTGCAGATGGATCCCAGGAGGACACTTGAGAAGATGTTACAGGGGAGCTTCTGTTGCAAGACTTCGCCGCAGAATGTGACTTGCACATCCTCTTTCCAATCCGTTTCTCAAGGTTGAGTTTTCTTTATATTCTGAATGTTATGATGTTCCCTGAGTGTAAACGTTGCATTTACCCTTCCACCCCTAACTAGTTCAGTCCATGATGGGGCTTAGGAGGTAAATGTCTGGACTTGAAAGCCGCAGAATGTTCATCAAAGAGAGGAAATTCCTCAGGGGAATGGCTCCACACCAGCAGTGCTCTTCAGGCAGAAATTTCAAGGCGTCTCGGTTACCTTCAAATTCTCCAGGGCTTCTGCTGTCTGAGTGGTCATCACCTACAGATTCTGTTTTGTAACTTGAGATCACCTGTCAGGGAGAAAACTCCCTGTGTGCCTCACAAGGAAAACAAAATTAATTCCACTTAGGTCTTCAACCAAGTCTCGCCTCCATGGTTTTTCTCTCTTTGCTGTAGTCCATTGGCTCCTGACTTGGAGCAAGCTGGAGAAAGTTAAGGCTTAGGTAAAGGTTTTTTTTCAGTTTCTTCAAAATGGATCCCTTCAACCTTTGAGTAAGAGCTCAGAAGCAGCAGGGTGATAATACATCTATAGGGGGTTGAGAAAGGACTCCAAGAAGATGCCCCTTGTTCTTGCAATGGGAGAGAACCTGGGAAGCTACTTCTTGTTGGGTTTGGGGATGTATCCTAAAGTAGATTTGCCATGACTGATAGTGTTATCAAGTTCAAGCTTGTACTGCTTGCCACACGACAGGCCAATAAATCGAGAGATGGACAACCTACAGAATGGGAGAAAATATTTGCAAACAATTCTACTGACAAGGGATTAATCTCCAAAATATACAAACAGCTCATACAGTTCAATATCAAAAAGTAAACAACTCAATCATAAAATAGGAAGAAGACCTAAATAGACACTTCTCCAAATAAGACATACAGATGGCCAAAAGGCACATGAAAAGATGCTCAACATCACTAATTATTAGAGAAATGCAAATCAAAACCACAATGAGGTATCACCTCACATCAGTCAGAATGACATCATAAAAAGTCTACAAATAACAAATGCTGGAGAGGATGTGGAGAAAAGGGAACCTTCCTACACTGTTGGTGGGAATGTGAATTGGTGCAGTCACTATGGAGAACAATATGGAGGTCCTTAAAAAACTAAAAATAGAACTATCATATCATCCTGCATTCCCAGTCCTGAGCATATATCCAGAAAAGACTATAATTCGAAAAGATACATGCACCCCCCATGTTCACTGCAGCACTATTGACAATAGCCAAGACATAGAAGCAACCTAAGTGTCCATCAACAGATGAATGGATCAAGAAGATGTGATATATATATATATAAACACACACACACACACACACACACACACACACACACACACGGAATATTACTCAACCATAAAAAAGAATGAAATAATGTTATTTGCAGCAAAATGGATGGACCTAGAGATTATCATACTAAGTGAGGTAAGTCAGACAAAGACAAATAGCATATGATATTGTTTATATGTAGAATCTAAAAAAAATGATACAAATGAACTTACATACAAAACAGAAATAGACTCATAGACACAGAAAACAAACTCATAGTTACCAGAGGGAAAGGGGGGGGAGGGATAAATTAGGAGTTTGAGATTAACACGTACACACTACTATATATAAAATAGATAACCAACAAGGACCTACTGTATAGCACAGGGAACTCTACTCGATATTTTGTAATAACCTATAAGAGAAAATAATCTGAAAAAGAATACAGATATATAGAGCTGAATCACTTTGCTGTACACTTGAAACTAACACAACATTGTAAATCAACTATACTTCAATAAAAAAATTTTTTTAATTAAGAGAAAAAAATCAAGAGGCGGGTTGTTGGGACAAGGAATAGTGACTTTATTTGGAAAGCCAATGGACTGAGAAGTGGTGGACTACTGTCCCAAAGAACCATCACACCCAAGTTAGAATTCAGGCTTCTTTTATGCTAAAAGGGAAGGCGGTGTGGTTGGTTGGTGCAAACTTCTTGGTGTCAGAATCCTTTGTTCTTGCAGTTGTCCATGTAAGTCAGGTTAAGAGGTTCCTGTAAACCTCCAACAAGACACATGTTATTCTCTGTTCTGCATCTTTTTACCTCTATATGAATGGGAAAGTGTTGTACCTTTAAAGGTCAGAGACTTGAGAATGGGCTATCCTGTATATTTCAGGCTATAGGCAACATTCTTAACTTGTAGCCAAAGCAGTAGAATATAAAAGTTAAAGAAACGGATCTAATATGGAGTCAGATTTGTTCTTCCTTATTACTATAGGGTTAGCACACAAGTCTCATTTCTGTTAAAGACTCCCTGAGGCTGGTTGCTCTAGAGTTTTACTACTTTTTCTCTCCACTAATTAAAGGCTCTTAAGTTTGTCCCCTTTTGATTTACCCAAAGAATGTGAGGACTATAGGAGTGAAATGATTTCTTAACCAGTTTGAATCCACTCAGGGCACTGTGATAACAATGTACACTTAAAGAGATTTTAAAAGCTCTTTTATAAAGTACCAGTTAAGGAAAGGTTTATGCAACTGAGTTGAATGTATAATAGTGTGAATAATTTTACTATGACCACTTTCCATTACCAAGTTCTTTGGCAAAAGTGAAATCCTCCAGTTGGGTAGCTAGATACAGTTGTATAAAACTGTTCTACCTTTGATTTGTAGAATCTATGAATCATATGTAAGCTTATACAATTGGTTCTAGAGATGAGAAAACATTTTATTAAGCTAATTGGTGAGTTTTATTTCAAATCTGAATATTTTACATAGATTTATTGCATATCATTGCATCAAATGTTAACTTGGGCATGTCTGAAAATGTCCCCTTCTTTCTCTCCTCCCTAATATATCTTTAACCAATGTGCGTTAAAACATAAAAGGAAGTAAGACATGCAAGTGTAAGAATGTGTACAATTCACATATTATTATCTATTTGGGTCAAGTAGATGTATCTATGGTTGAGAAATTACCATTGAACATTGGGGTAATGCATCTGCCCTAGTCTGCATTTCACCAAAAGCTTTCTGGAATGTGAATCTCTCAGTCAGCACCCTCTGAGAAATCATGTGGGGAGCCCAGTGGGCCCACTTCCTGTAGGGTTTATTATGGCATATTAATGGTAGATTTCTGTCTTAATTAAAGTACAGCCCAGCTTTCCAAGTTTGGATGAATATCCTTAAAGAGAAAGGTAGCTGACATTAGCAGCCTCAACTGTCTTGTGTTTTCTTTACAAAAGGAAGGGAAACTCTTTCCACTTTTAAAAAGGACCAACAGTGATCTCCCTTCCTATTTAATACTGTGCAGCCATGCCGAGGCTGGCCAAGGTGCTTGAGTAGGACCATTCCATTCAGGGCAGGACAGCAGGGAAGTAAACAGAGAGACTAACCTGAAACCAGGCAAACCTGTCTCGAAAGATGTGACACGTTCTCAGGTCTGCTCCCTTTTTATAGGACTCTGAAGAAGGGAAGGGCCTCATGGAGCCTTCTTCGCAAACCTTTTGCACAACCCCTTCCCCACTTTTGTCAGCCCCTTCCCCTTTCTAAAGAGGAGCCCCCAGAGGATGCCCATCAGAGCAATCTATTGGAGATCTGTCTCTGCTGGGCCACGGCTGTGTTCGTGTGGCCAGCTTATGAGAGTGTGTTTAAGAGGTTGATTTAAAACTGGATTTTAAAAATCCAGTTTTAAAATATGGAATGGCATGGTCTGAGCTCTGAATTTGAATAAGGCCTAGACTACTTTGGAAGAAAGCCCTGGGTTTGAAGGGGTGAGCCCTAAAACCAAAGAATGTCAAAGCCAAAGTAATGTTAGAGATTTAACAGAGCTGCACACATTTCCTATTGTGTGTGTGTGTCTGTGTGTGCATGTAAGAGTGTGCATGTGTTTTACACGTATATACTTATATGTACTGTGATGTGTATTATGTGTGTGTGCCTGTGTGTATGTGTATGTATGTGTGTATGCCTGTGTGTGCATGTATGTGTATATATGTATGTGCATATGCATGTGTACATGTGATGTGTATGTATGCCTGTGGCTGCATGTATATGTGTCTGTGTGTGCCTGTGTATGTATGTGTGTTATGTGTGTCTCTGTGTGCACCTGCATGAATGCGTGTGCCTATGTATGTACGTGTGTATGTATGATGGGTATGTGTGTGTGCATGTTGGGGGTGGTGGTGGGGTGAGGAGGACCAGACTCTCATGTAGACTTTTCCTAAGTCATGGTTTCCCTCCAGTTCTCACTTATCTGCCGGTCTCCACCTCACTTGGTTGAGAATTACTGCTAAAATGAGGCGGTTCCTTACAGGACTGGGTTATTTCTCTAAGATGTGTGCTGGGGGATAAAAAACGGTTGGGAACCACTGCATGCAATCGCCCCGAGGAAAGGCTGGAGCCCAGAGAAATTGATCGGCTCTTCTAAAATCACACAGCTAATCCAGGGCCAAGCCTGGTTCCCCTCCTCCCCTTCCAGACTCCGTCCCACACTATCACATGGCTGGGATCAGAACACGGCAACTTTTCTCCTCTGGGTCACAGCCTCAGGCACATCCACAGTCAGATATGAATTCTCATGTTAAAGCATTAATCTTACATTCCTTGATACCAAAGGAAACACACATCAAAAACAAATACCTCTTCCGAAATGCATTTTCTCCTCATGGTTCCAGTGAGCTGTGTGGGTGAGAGTTTCTAATAAAATTCCACTCCAGCTGCTCAGATGAGAAAGTCTAGGGCTGCTGACTGGTTGCTGGGCGAGCGTACTGTTGACTCTGGCTCTGGACGGCGCTGGGCTGGTGTAGACGCTCTCTTCCCGCGGAGCTCGCTGGTATTGCGGCGGGGCCTCTGGAATTGGTGACTCAAGGCTCTGTGGGGACTGCTTCAGTATAACAACTTTTCTGGGACTAGGAAGACCACTTATAATATTTTCCAGAGGATAGGAAAATAGAAGTTTCATGGGAGATTTTAAGAGCTCAAGTTCTGGACATTTGAGCCTTGGAAAACTATGTGCTAATGATACCCATTAGCGTCTATTTTCTTTTTGCAGTCAGGAGCGAAGGTAACAATTCATTGGTTGGACATTTGGTGACTTCTTATGTTAACAGCTTCTTTTCTTTCTTTTTTTGGGATTAAGAGTGAGCATGTGTCCACCTGCTCTTGGCCCTGCGTTGGCGGGTGATGGATCAGCGGGTCGTCCGCTTCCCTCGTTCCTGCATCTCAGAACTGGGCCTCTTACTCACCTCTCCACCTCCTGCCTTGCCTTCTCCAATCCACTCTTTCCCTGTAACCAGAAGCATCCTTCTGAAATAAGAATACGAATAGCTTTTTCTTTTGCTGGAACCTGTCATTGGCCCCCATGGATTCTGGGATGAGGCCTAAGCTCCTGGCTGTGTCTCACAAGGGCCTGTGTGATCCAGCCACCAGCTTCACCTCTGACCTCGTTTAGCACTGCCCTCTCCCTACCCTCTGTGTGCCAGCCAGTCTAAGTGACTTCCTGTTCCTTGGACTTGCTGCCTTCTCATTGGAACTTTCCCTGTAGTTTTCTCTCCCTTCCGCTCCTGGTCATGGCAGACTGCTTTGCTGGTCCAATTCTTCATTCCTTCCACTGTCCATGTGCCAGCAATGGGCTCCTCCTGGGCAGAGTGGTCGACTTTGGTCTTGACCAGATGACTGCTGTGGCCAATGGTGTGTGGATCTGTACGATGTTCCTTCTGGGAGTCGTGGGTGGGAGGAGTCTGTCTCAGGTCAAGGGCCACGTCTGGTATAGGTCAGGATCTCAGGAAGTTCTATAGAGCATTCATTTTATAGTTGAGTAAAACGAGATGAGGTCCATTTCATTTCTATTAAAGTCATCTTACAGAAACTGTTTTTAAAAAAATGTTTCCCATATTTTGTCCACATGCCACTAATGTGCATAAGCCAACTGAGTGAAAAATTAAGAAGTTTGTATTCAGTGCTGACCTGAAATAAGTACAGACCAGGAGTCATAGCCTGTTCAAATACCAGCTGAGGGCCACCTCCACTGTCATTAGTTTTAGGAAAAAGTGTTTCCAGGTTCTCACGGGAATGTATAATGGAAATACAATGGAATTTTACTTCCAAAGGCAGGCATTCAGGTTTTGGCACGCCAGTTACAAATGCTGTCATCCTGGCCAGCCCTGTGTATTCTCAGAGCCTGTTTCCACATCGGTAGAAGAGAACAAATACCACCAAGGAGAATCGCTCTGAGGATTAAATGAATGAATACACAGTGAATACAAATGATTGGTAAACCTTAAGGTGCAATATATATGCTATTTTCTTGCAAATGAGGATGTACCTCTGCTAACCAGCCTGTTTTTGTTCACAAACCAACAGGAATTGTACCGCACTTGTCTACAAGGAGCTTATCATGAGATAGATATATTTCAAGAGCAAGATATGTCCTTACTTTCTCTTAAAATTTTATACTTGTGAATAAGTCAGAACCCACAGAGAAGAACCAATCAATATTACAGTAAGATACTGAACAGCCAGCTGGAGGTCATCAGTACTTTATGATATTTGAGAAGTGCTTTCCACAACTTGGAAACGATGATGCTTCTGATTGAATGCATACACCTTTTGGCTCTATGTTTTCTGTGCTATTTTCTATTTGCAAAATTTCTTTTTTCAATATGTGATGGAGAATGTGGAGTTCCTGAGAAAAGAGAAAATTACCCACGTCTCCATTTGGAGTTTGGCTACACAGTAGGTCCCCCACATATGAACAAGTTCCCTTCCAAGAGTGAGCTCATTGAGTCCAATTTGTTTGTAAGTCCGACAAAGTTAGCCTAGGTACCCAACTAACACAATCGGCTATATTGTACTGTACTCTAATAGGTTTATAACACTTTTCACACAAATAATACATAAAAAGCAAACACAAAAAATAAAACTTTTTTAATCTTACAGTACGGTACCTTGAAAAGTTCAGTAGTGCAGTACAACAGCTGGCATCCAGGGGCTGGCATCGAGTGAACAGGCAAGAAGACTCACTGACTGGAGGAGGGAGAGGAGGTAGGAGATGGTAGAGCTGAAGGATCGTCAGCAACAAGAGACGAGGGCAAGCTGCAATTTCACTCATGCCTGACGTTGATGGCACAGGTTCTGCTTCCTGGCTGGATGCAATTCTATCTACCGTCTTGAAAAAACGATCCAGTGATATCTGGGTTGTAGCTCTTTTTTTCTCATCATAGGCGACACAGGAGCGCTGGATTGCATTCTGAAGAGCTGCGGCAACCTTCGTGTACCGTTCTACATTCGGGTCCTGTGCCTCAAAAGCTAACAGTGCCGACTTCTTAGTAGTACCAGCTACACCACCGCTGCTTTTATGCTTGCCTCCGGATATCCTGAGCTTGAAATAAAGATACTGTACTCTATACTGTACAGTAAAGTACACAAAAACACAACCACTCATAGAGGATGCATGCACCTGATAATGTACGCCAGACACGTGAACTAACGTGATCGGACCTGCGAACGAACGTTGGCATCTTTGAAAGTTCCCACCCAGAAGGTTCATATGTAGGGGGCTTACTGTATTCACACGTCTGATTGATGGGTGGGAGGCCCCAAACGAGCCAGCTCTTATGAGGGGATGACAAGGTCTTAAAAGAAAAACCACCAATAGGAAGGAGCCTGGCAAGTTCAAGCCAGACTTAATTATGGGATGTGGTATTAAAGCAGTTTGTCTGTTCCAAGAATTTCATCATAGCCAATGTGTGGATCTGACCCAAACCCATGACTCAGGTTGCGTATGTGGGTTCTGTGAATAAAGGTATTGTATGTGTGAACTGAAAAATCCAGTTCATTCAACTCTGCAAAACTATGGGGCCCAAGTGACCCAGCTGTGGGACCCCAGAGTACAACACAGCCCCTTTCCTGCTGCTGAGCCGGCATGAGGCCAGGAGTCCTGAGTGGTTGGTGGCCACACATATCTTCAGGTGTCCACACTGCAGAAGGGAGCATTTTAGAGACCATAAGGCTGAATTTGTGAATACATTTGAAGCACAGAGAGTGTCAGTGTTAGTGAGTTCATGGAAACTTAAAGCTCATGAACATTGTCACTGTTGACGTGATCTCAGGGGTACCTGGGGTGCTGGTGAGGCTTATACATATTTGGATTGTATTAGAAGGATGTTAGGTTGCATATTGTCCAAAACAAAAAGCACCTGAAGAGTTAAACATCCTGTCTTGACAGCAAAGAGCATCTTCTCACTTCCAAGTTTGCATTTCTAATCAGCATGTCAGCTGTGTGTGGATGCCCAGAGGCATGGTGATGGGTTGCCACCACCTTCGGGGCCTTGGGGCAATCTGCTGACCAAGCCTTGGACCGTCATGGGGAGGTCTTGTAGGGAAGCTTTCCTGCTACCATGGAGAAGGCCCAAGAGGTGGGCAGTCAAGTTGCACAGGCCTGCGTGACAAGAATTGGAAGCATCATGAGAGAAGGGCTGGGGGTCCAGGAAGCAGGGGCTGAGGCAGTGGCTGGAGGGGAGGCCAATCCAAGCCTTCTGAGGGAGCCCAAGGCAGAAAAGAGAGTCAGGCCCACCACCTGAGAAAGCCAAGGGACCTGGTTCTGCCATGTCTGATGGAGGTTCCACCTTGGGACTTTTTAGGACTTTCCATGAGATCATCAATTCCTTTTTATTCCCTTGGAAACTTGTTTGTATTTGGTTTCTGTCCCTTGTACCTGAAAGAATACTGACATGATCTGAGTGCAGATCCTCCCGGGGATCTGTGGGTATCAACAAAATGCATTTCAGAAAGTGGGTGGGGTCAGGGCTGCCTTACTCTTGTGCTCCACAAGTGGCCCCAGGTGGGGTCCACCAGGCAGGTGTACGTGGATTCCACCTCTTGTATCGAGACATGAGAGGTGGAGAGCTTGGTGGATCCCTCACCATGTGAGGTGCACTTGGAGCTTGGCATCCAGGGCATAAGGGTTTAGGCTCTTAAGTTTGAGGCCACACCACCTGGTCATCTGTGCGGTAGCTGTCCCAATGGGCAAGAGCAGAGGCAGAACGGGTGAGTCTGTTCTGCCACTGGAGACACACTTTGCAGATTAAGAGAAAGCAGCACATCTGTATGTCTTCTTTGGAGAAATGTACATGAAAAGATGCTCAATATCATTAATTATTAGAGAAATGCAAGTCAAAATTACAATGAGGTATTACTTCACAGCAGTCAGAATGGCCATCACCAAAAAATCTACAAAGAAATAAATGCTGTAGAGGGCGTGGAGAAAAGGGAACCCTCTTGCACTGTTGGTGGGAATGTAAATTGATACAGCCACTGTGGAGAACAGTATGGAGGTTCCTTAAAAAACTACAAATAGAACTACCGTCTGACCCAGCAGTCCCACTATTGGGCATATACCCTGAGAAAACCATAATTCAAAAAGAGACATGTACCACAATGTTCATTGCAGCACTATTTACAATAACCAGGACATGGAAGCAACCTAAGTGTCCATCAACAGAGGAATGGATAAAGAAGATGTGGTACGTATATACAATGGAATACTACTCAGCCATAAAAAGAAACGAAATTGGGGCATTTGTAGAGAAGTGGATGGTCCTAGAGACTGTCACACAGAGTGAAGTAAGTCAGAAAGAGAAAAACGAATATCGTATATTAATGCATATATGGGGGAATTAGAAAAATGTTTAGATGACCTTATTTGCCAAGCAGAGATGGAGACACAAATGTAGCGAACAAATGTATGGATACTAAGGGGGAAAGGGGTGGGGTGGGAGGAATTGGGAGATTGGGACTGACACACATACACTATTGATACTATGTATAAAATAGACAACTGATGGGAACATACTATATAGCACAGGGAACTCTACTTAATGTACTGTAGTGTCCCAAATGGAGGGGACATATGTGTATGTATGGCTGATTCATTTTGCTGTGCAGTAGAAGCTAACACAACACTGTAAAGCAACTGTACGCTAATTTAAAAAAGCTGCACATTCTCCACACCTCTTGCTCGCAAATCTGCATTCCCAGGAGTCTCGGTGGGAACTCAGGTCAGGGCTGAGGCTGGAATCATCGTTTCTGGGGATTGCTTGTGTCCATTTCATGTCTGATCCCCAGAACTTGATCTGAATTTCATTTATCATCATGCGTTGAACACCTACTGCATGCCAGCAGTAAGTTATTGGAGATACCCTGAAGTCACCTATAGTCTAGGGGTCAAATACGGCGATGGCTATAGTTAGAATAATGTGATACTAAGGGTGGAACAGAGGAAGATTGAATCAATGCTGACTTATCAGAAAGAACACAGACCAGGAGACAGTGACGTATCTTCAAAGTGTCAAAAGGAAAAAAAGAAACAAACTATCAAAGTAGAATTTCATATCAAGCAAAACCATCTTGCAAGATGCAGGCAAAATAAGGATGTTTTAAGATCAAAGAATCAACCACAACCTGTCGTATACAAAAAAGGATTCTTCAGGCTGAAAGGTACTAATACCAGATGGAAGGTCCCATGTGCAGGAAGAAAAGAATGTGGGTAAGATAAATATGTGGGTAAAAATATTTAATAGAACAGTCTACTTTTTCATCATTTATTCAAAATACATATTATTGTCTAAAGTGAGGGCTGGGAAAATACAGCCTGTGGGCCAAATTCAGCCCACTGCTTTTTTTTTTTGTAAATAAAGTTTTATTGGAACACAGCTATGCCCATTCCTTTCCCTATTGTCTGAGGCTGCTTCTGTGATACAACAGCAGAGCTGCGTAGTGTGGCGTAAATTGTACGGTCTAGAGCCTAAAATATTTGGCTCTTTGCAGAAAAAGTTTGCCAACTCCTAGTTTAAAGCAAAAATTGTTTTATAAACTAGAGACTGTCATACAGTTTATGTTTATAAACTAGTTTATAACACTGAGGGTTATAACGCGTAGATGTAAGACATATGACCGCCACCTGGACTGCATGGTGGCAAGGCTCTTACCATCTAAGCAGAGGGGACAATGTTAACTCTGACTGACAGTGATGAGTTAAGGATGTGTATTTTCATCTCTAGAACAACTGCTAAATAATAATGCCAAGAGGCATAGCTACATAGCAAATAGGCACACTAAAAATGTTATCCTAATATTAAAGAACCTCAAATCCATTGTGTTCAACCACAGGTCACATGTCAATCAATGTTCCTTATTAAATGGAACCACCTGTGCATGCTCCCTGCCCCCAAGATAATTAGCCATAAAAGGAGGAGCATAACTGGTTATTAATACAAAACGGTTTCTTAAAATACATTTTTAAAAATTGAAGTGTAGTTGATTTACAATGTTGTGTTAATTTCTGCTGGACAGCAAAGTGATTCAGTTATACGTATATATACAGTATTTTTTAATATTCTTTTCCATTATGGTTTATGATAGGATACTGAATATAGTTCTCTGTGTTATACAGTAATTACAAAATGTTTTAATAGAAAATTGACACATTGGGAGAACTGATCTCTTGATGCCCAAGGGACTTTGTTTTTCCCTCCCTGACACTTGGCAAATCTGATAAAGACATCGAGTACCTGCTGGGGTAATTTACTGTCTTCATGTTTATTTTGGGTTCAGGCCCCAGATGACCCATAAAAAGTTGTGGCTCTCCTGGGAGAATGGAATAATAAAGTACAGACTTTCTTGAAGGCTTTTTCTTATTTTTCAAACATGCTTTAGTTATTTGTTATCACCTAAAGCCATGAAACATTTTTTAAAAGATGTGCTCTAATTTTCATCAAGTTGGAGGACCTTCCTTTCTCTTTTTGTAAGGATATGATAGGGCAAGTGCTGTTTATAATTTTAGTTTTTACTTTTTAGTCAATCAAAAATAGTTTGAATATCTTATGCATTCAAAAGTAAATGAAATATTATATAGTATAAGACCTTACAATTCTTAATTCCCCCTACCATTCTTTGTGCTCTTGTTTTGTGCATTTCATTTTGCATGTGCTGTAAAAATGCATTTCTACTTTTGCTTTAGACAGTTATTTTTTTTAGAGCAATTAAAGATTTTTTAGTTAAAAATAAATATTGTTTTCATTTGTTCCAAAAAAAAAAGTAAATGAAATAACTTCAGATTCCTATTTAATAGTTTTCTCACTAGATTCTCATAAGTCATTAGAACATGTTGTAGAAGATTGTCCTGTAACAGAAACCTGTACACTATTTTGAGTTTTCTCATATTATTAAGAGTTATGAAAGGGAATCATGAATGTTTACAAAGTTGTCCCTCTGCTCAGATCAGATGATGCTCAGATGACAACTCTGATGTGATTATTTCCTTGGACGTATTGCCCTTTTGTTCCAAAAGGTCAAGATTCAATTTCTCCTCTCCCAAAATGGGTTTTTAATAAAAGCTAGTACAATGAAATACCCAATGACTGTTTTCAAGTCAGCCAGCTGTCAGAGTTCCTCTCGAAGCCACAGGGGATCCATGAGCAGCTTATGAAGAAGCACTGGGGAGACCCCAGCCCTTGTGGTGACGTTCAGCCCTGCAACATCACAAGATACACAACTCAGGTCTTACTGCCCCCATAAGAGCTTATGTGATGTTCCTCAGAATGAATTCTAAACTAGTTGATCCACAAAATTACATGTTTTATAAATAAAATGTCCAACTTCCTGCGTCATCAAAAATGATGTCATTTCCCAAAACATGACGTTATGTTGTATAATTTTTCCATTCTGTTTCTTGACAAACGTTCTGCAGCACTGAGATGATTAACTTAGTTAAGTGGGTATAGAATTCAAGAGTGAGTATTCAGTACGAGGACTTTATTGAACGACTGACACTGGTGTTGGAGTTTAAATGTTTGGCTTTTCATTTATAATTCGGCCATTTGGTAGCTGGGAGTCTGAGCTTCAGACAAAGCTGAAACGGACGCCTGGGGGAAATATCTCTTTGCAGGGATTTGCTCACAAACCTTGGCCTGCAGTAGCCCTGAACTCCCCGCCCTGCCACGTGTGGATGCAGACAGTCTCAATGGAAGGAATCCAATGCCTACAACACAAGGAAAATGCGAGTCTCTCTGGGAAACACAGGGTAGTTGTGTTGCTGCCATATGGCATTCAGACTACAGATTCGAAGAAGTTCCATTGTGCTTCTTTAAGACCAAAGCAGACGTGGTTAGTGTTAACCAGTGCGTGAGCAGCTGTTCTTTAAAATAACTTCCAGTGGTTTCCCAAAACTTCCAATAATATTGCCTGTTAAGGTGAACTAAACTGCTTCAGACTCTGTCATAAGTTTCTAAGCCTTAATAATGTAATATAATTATTAGCAGATAAACTAGGTACTGGGTAAGAGCTATCCAATTTAATCTTTATATCCCTATAATGGAGACCGTAGTATTATCCCTGTTTTAAACTGAGGCATGGGGCAATTAAGGAGCTATCCAAGATCACAGAGACTGCAACAGCAATGAGATTTCCACCCAGGAAGCCTGATTGCAGAACCCACCTTCTTACCCATTATCCAGTTAGCAGGAATTATGAAGCTCTCCATAGGTTTACATCCAAATATTGTAAATATTCACTTACAGTGGGTGATTGGTTATAAGGCAACTATTAGTGAACCTCAGCTGACATCGGGGCAAAAGAGAACTGCTGTTTGTCATCAACTTCTCCACCTCCACTGTGACCACCGCAGTCTTAATTGCAGTTTGGTGAATGATAATCTAACTGCAATGGCAATTGTTCAGAGAGTCTCTGGGATCCACAGTTACACCTGCTTCCTAACATCGAAATCTTTCTGTGGTTTACAGAAATTCTCATAATATTTATTGAGTGCCTGTGAAGAATTAGGCATTGCGTTAGAACTATAAGAGATTAAAAAAAGAATAAGGACAATTCTTGTCCTTCAGACACTTTTAGGCTCTCGCAAGGAGAGAGTGAAGCTGACTCCAGCGATCACTGAGGTCCAAGCAAAGTGCAAGCAGAGTAAAAAGGAACAAGATTGGAACTTTCTGTGGCAATCTGGGGAGGCTACATGGAGGAGGTGAGATTTACACAGGGCTTTGAACAATGGAACAAGTGGGACTTTGAAAAACACACAAAGGCCAGACAGTGTTGGTGAAATAAGAAAAACATTGGATCAGGAGTGAAAATATAAAGTTTTTAAAAATCTAGGCTTATTTACAGCTCTGCCAATTAACCATCTGAGAATCTTTTGCTAAATCATTCAATTTCTTTGTGCTTTAACTTCCCCAGTTGACAAATGGAAAACTGCATTTTGGGGTTCTAGTAAGAATGAAGTGAGATAGTATATTGAGAATAATTGTTAATGAAGAGGACATCAAATACTGAATCTTCCTATTTGTTGTTCAGTTGTTAGAAATGATGCTTAAGGAAAAAAACAGCATGAGCAAAGACACACAACAAGCACTTTATAAATCTCTCTCTAGTAAATGCCTGAGAATGTCTATTTATTGGATGCCTATTATTTGCTGGGCACTTTGCACCTATTGTTTCATTTCAACAAAAATGTCAATCCATTTCATTAGATGTGCTGCAAGCTCTTTCCCTACCTCCCGAGGGTGCCAGCACCATGTTTTTTCTCTTTATATCCCAGAGCCTGTAAGAATGCCTGGCGCATAGTAAGTGCACAGTACACACTCGCTGAACGAAACCTTGGCATTATCTGGCACATGGTAGGGGCTTTATGAAACGTCAATTTTCCAAACAAATTGGAATAGGTGGGAAAATGGATGGATGGCTAGACACGACCTCCATCATGGACAGTGGGCTCGGAACAGAGACAGCATGTAGAGATACTGTATTTGTTGATGCGGTAGACTCCTCTTCTTTGTCTCATTTGGAGTTTTCTGCGTGTGTATGTGCCCTGGTCTCTTCCATGCTGTTCTTGGGCACCAGAGCGCACCAGGCTCACTGCAGCTGCAACCCTCAGTTGTGCATTGTCGTTTCCTCTCGGAAGACTGCAAGTCCCTCTTTGGGAAGCTTTCCCAGTCACTCTCTCCCTCAGTTGGTGCACCTGTGAGCCACCCTTCTGCACACCCTTGTCAGACATCATGGCTGGTTTTCTTTCCAAAACTGCAGTTGCAGTGGTGTGGAGATGTGGGAATGTAAGCCTGGATGAGGTTTCTTCTCAGCCCTAATGGCGTTGCTTCATCCTAGGGATGGAAAAGAGCTAAGAGGAAATATGTCTGTTCCAGAGGGTGGCACTGTGGATGACCACCGTGAGGCCAAGGCCAGATGCATTGTCCAACCAACAGCATTTCTAGCCTCCTGGCTTCCGAAAAGCTTGAGAGAGGCAGCTGGAAACATCAGACTGACAGTAAAAGGTCAGACCAACCCACTGAGGCTATGCTTCTAGCTTTCCCATGCCCATTCTGAGGGAAAAGCAAGAAGAGAAATCAATAATAAATATAAATGACAGGGGGAAAAATGACAAGCCAACCTCCTAGATCCTTCTAGTTAACTTCTGTGTTGCAAGACAAACAAAGAGAAGAGACTTCTAATACCACAAACTGACATAAATCTGACAAATAAGGTTGAAGCTAACCTAAAGCAGCTGAGCCTTACAGGTTTACAGGGGATTAGTAGGGCATTGGTATTTACTCGTCTTTTTTCCCAGGATGAAATAACACATTGTCTACCATTAAACCAATGCAATGAAATCAGTCACCATGGCTTTCTGGTATTTATAAGTGTGTCATATTCACCACTATTGAAGAAGACACAAATGCGTGATGAAAATTACCAAGTGAATGCCACTTAATGGGACTTCATGCCATGGTTTCAATGTAAACAAGTTTAGAAATTTATTGCACGAGGACAAAAATCCTGTTTTGTTCTTGCTGGTGTAAGTCATCAAACTCTCTTAGTGCTTTTCCTTTAAAATACGCATTTTGGGAGGATTATTTCTTGGAAATGAAAGTAGTGTATTCACAAAATCTTTCCAACTATGTCAGAGTATCGACATGCAAGGGATAAAAAATGTGCACCTCTTTGTAACCAGCTATTATAGCCATCAAATGTAATCGCCCTGAGCTGTGGTTGCTGCCACATTTTTGAGTGTGTGTGTCAGCATAACTACGAGGGTAAGTGGTCTCTTGGCTGAAAAATTAGTGTGTATGATTTCCAAAACAGGTAATATTTATAATTAATCTGCATATTTGGCTCAGGTCAAGATGTTGACAGGGCGGTAATATTGTTGCATTTACGGTGAATTCAAATTTGTGAGCGATGCTTCTACAGTACCTAAGCTCTGGCCTCCAGTCTGCCCACGAAATGGGCTGTGCCCATATCTCTCTCTTCTCCCTGCAGAGGTGGCTGCTTTTAAACACCAGCTTGTGTTGCCGCACCCTGCAACCTCAGGCTCGGTGGGTTGGCCTTTCTGCTAATGAGTCGAATGTCCCAGGCTCCCTCTCCCATGGACTCAGGTGCTGCACAGAGTAAAAGTCTTTGTCACCAGCACAGTCGACATCCCTGCCCTGCCTGGGGAAGTGTGTCCTTGCCCACAGCAACAGGGGAGCCTGACTGGGTGGATTATTATAAACTCAACACGGCTCCTGGAGGACCAATATAATTGGCTATTTTTGTGGGTCGGGAATGTTTTTTGCGGTCTTAACAAGGGCACGTACAGAAAGCATTTGTTCCTTTTACGAATTGACAAGGACATTTGTTTCTTCTTTACCTGAGTAAATAGAAAGAAAATTGGAAGCCCAGAGACAGCTCTGTCACTCTCATGGCTGTAGCCATCCCACTGCTGTGGCTACCATCTGGCATTTCTCCACAGGGGAACAATGCAGGAGGTGACTTTCTGTCCATCTTGCAACTCAGACTCCACCTGTGTTACGCAGAAGGTCTTGCTCTGATGCTCTCTGCAGGCTTGAGGAGTGGGAAGTGGGGTCACAATGGGTAAACCATTAATAACAGAAATGAAAAATCATTCAGTTGTTTTCTGGCAATGCAAGGGGCCGTGTGAAACCACACTAATGGCCTTAATCCTGGTTAGAAAACACTAGAAGGATTAAGGGAAGATGAACTTCAAATCCTCCAGGCAAGTTCTTCCTGCCCTTCAGCAAATGGGGCTGCGGGTATTAGGGGCACAGCGAATATGCAGAAGAAATGCGTTGCTGTGAAGATTTGTACCTGGAAGGTTGTTTGGGATTCTAGTGGCTTAAAAAGTGGAATGAAATTGTTCTCAAGGGCTGTCTTTATCAAACTTATATCACAAGTATATCAAACTATATTTAATGCTCTGTTGACTGTATTTATGCCATTATGTGTGTGCATTTTGATTTAACATTCAATCAGCCATCACTGATGGTTGAGACTCTACTAATACAATGCTTCTCCAAGTGGTGAGGGACTGGTATTTGAGGACGTCGGGTCTATCATAGATCCGTGTGTGGCCCTACTGTACACAACCCATGGCCAGCTGGCACCACCTCCCTGGATGGCAGCAAACTAGTCTGTGTTCATTTCAATGAGTCTACTCATAACGTACTTGATATCGCAACAATGTCAAAGTACAATAGAGATTTCTAACTGCGTCTGACTTACAATTGTTTACTTTGCCGCAAACCAGTAGCAGGCAGTTAACATCCTGGCACTGGCCCCAGCCTGCACTTTGAGAGGTGTTGTTCAAACTCGCACCTGCTTGACATCCTGGAAACGCTGGGGAAAAGTCTTAGGGGAATCCTAAAATGAGACTGGGCCAGGATGCCGTATTCAGAGTGGTGTTTTCTGAAGATTATTTATTTGGAATTCAGTAAAGAGTCATGAGTGAGTTTGAGGGAAGAAGGGAATCTCCAACCTGTGGTAAACCAGGCGAGAGTTTATGAAGAGCTAAAGAACAGAGTCTGTCGTGAAAGGTGGTGAAAAGGGTCTGTGATCTTCTGTGCACCAGCTGTTCGGGCTGTTTTGTATGGAAGCAGGACTGCTGGGGTTAGAAACCCAATGGATTCTGGAGGTTTCTCAGGAATCACAGATGGGAATAGGGTAAAAGGGTAAGAGACTGGGTGAACTGGAGAACAATGTCCATTTAAAGGAGATAATGCCCACTCGATTCTAGGTATATCTGCTTTTTTAAAACAGAGAAATTCTAACTTTTTACATGATACCTCCTAATTGCTTGACTATTACTAGCTATCATCAAATTTAAATCATTTAAAAATCCTGTGTCACAAAAACAACAAAAAAACCCACCAAGAAACACCAACCAACCACCACCAACAAAACACATGAACAGGCAGCTAGAATGTGACCCTTGAAAATTCTCTTGAGGTTTCTACTCATGAAACATATTCTAGCAAGTTCCATGGAATGTTGGAAGGCCAAGTTATCTGAAGGTAATTCAAAGCAGAATTTTGTATTAACAGGAATAGGGAAATGTACGATGATGTGAATACTGAAATTTCCAGGTAGTAAGATACATTAGACTTCAAATAAGTGTCGAGGTTACATTTGAGGGCAGTAGCTTCAGTCTGGGTCCCCCAAAACTTCAGAAATTATTCTCCTTTCCCTGATCCTTGGAGGAACATTTTGAGAAGCAGAATGTTAGGTTCGTAGTTTTTGTGAAAACCTCCTCAAAACACAGAGTCTTCCAGTGAAAAGCAGGTGTTTTTTTTTTAAGTTAAAACACAGGGCTTTAAATATATTATCTAAAATATTTCACATTAGAATCAAAGTGAGAAGAGACAATTTTGAGGAACCCCCCCCACAGAAATAAATAGCTGTTTAATTCTGCTCTTTCAGAACATTTTGATAGAACTATGCCCAGAATATCCATTCCCATGAGGTGCACGATTCTGACAGACCGTGGTACCCAGCTTTCTGGGGAAACTTGACTACGCTGAAAATTGGTAAAGAAACTCTTGACAGATGGGCTTACATTTCTCTCTAAGACCTTAACTAGAGGCTGGCATGGCTCCTGCCTCTGTGGTTGCCAGATGGCTGACTGAGAGATGACACACCTGTGACAGGTGAGTCCATGGATGCTGTCAATACATGCTTCTATGTACTTTCTAGCACACCCTTCGTAGGCAGGCCACCAGCCCATCCTGGCCTCCTGAGTGCAATGAGAAGATTTTGTTGCCTCTGAAACAGAAATGAAAGTATGTATGGGAGGTGCCAGGGACAACGTGAGGGGTGTGAACTAAGGCCCTGAGTGGTAGCAGCTGGTAGGTAACATCAGACAGGAGAAAATGTCTCTGTGTGGAGACTGGGTCCCAGGCCAGTGGGACCTTTGCTGGGCACTAAACCCCAAAGGCTGCAGAAGAGCAAAGAAAGTCTGAAAAGATCAGGATGTGCCCTTGGTCTGTCTTACTTTGGGATCCCCCAGAAGAAACCCGGAGACAAGAATCTGAGTGCAAGTGATTTATCTGGGCTATGAAAGAAATAACAGCAGGGAAGGAACCCGGGATAGAAAAGGAAGCCCCTCAAAGGTGCATCATAAAACCAGTTAGGCTGTGAGAAGCTGCAGCTCAAGCCCTTAGGGAAACTCTGCACCTAAGTCTTATCCCACCTGAAGGGAGGGAGCTGGGGTATCTCTCCACCCAAGGGCAGGAAAGCCTTAGCAAAGGAACGTAGGTCCTGGCAGAAGGGCAGATGTCTCGGGGGTGCTTTGGAGGATAAGGGCAAGGGGACCAGGGAGGCCCCCGGTAGCATCAACTGCCAGACCTTCAGAGTTCCTAAAGCCACCAGTGCCCGCCCTTGAGGCATAAGGAATGCACAGGGCAGCGCTAACTACGCGTGGACAGGCATTCAGAGCTCCTACATTTTCTAGTTGCAAATTTCTGGATACGTCCATTGAAACTAAACTTTCTTCTACCACCACCTCCTCCTCTTTCATTTTAAAAAATCAATCAGGTGCCCCCGATTTTCTGGTGCCTTGGATCCATTCTTAGGCTGCCTCTTGTGTAGTTGATGACCGTTTAAAGTGCACAGGAGAAGTAGGCATAAAATGACACCGAGGTGTCCACCGAACATTGAAAGTCAAAGCCATTTCCCAGCTGAGCGATGGAAGTGATGAGGGAAGGGCTGTGCTGATGACACAGCCCGGTGAGGGCTCCCAGCTGCCTCCTTCTTTAACCCCCTCTATTGTCACAGCAACTGCCTGTCTTCCTCCTGGAAAGCAACCTTCCCCACCCCCTCACCCCCACCCCCCATCCCTGATCATACTTGCCTGGAGCAAAGGCAGGTGATAGCATTTTTTGAGCTCTGACCGGTGCCCGGCACTGCTCTGAGCATTTTGTGTGCAGCTAGCTCATTTTCGTCCACGCACAGCTCTCCGAGGTCCGCCCTCTTATCACTTTTATTTGGCAGATGAGGAAACTTGGGCAGCAGAAGTTAGGTGACTTGCCCATGTTACACACAGCTAATACCAGAGCTGATCTGAACTCATGCCTCCTGTCTCCAGAGACTGCTCTGAGGCCACCAGCTGCTGGCAGCCTCTCTGAATCACTTGCTGGTGAGGGGAAAAAGTGCCAATATGATTTTATTGGTGACAAGTCACAAAGGTCTCCTGGCAACAGGGATGTCACTGCAATCTCCCCATTTAACATCAGAGGGAACGTTGCATTTGCAAAGTCCTCAGCAGGACTTGCCCAGAAATCTGCCCAGAAAACAGGGAGCAGATTCCTGGATCTGGAACAGAAACAGGAAAGAGCCACCGTCGTTTGGAAAGTGAGTGGCTTAGGGAATCGACCGAGCTGCGTGCAACAGAACTCCTGTTGATTTGGCATCCAGGGATGGATGGCTGGGAGGGCCAGGCAGACCCCTGATCGTGATCCTTTTCTCTTTCTCTTGAAGAGTGGTCCAGCCATAGGAGTCTGCGTGCCTCATAGTTTGGAGGACCTTGGGCAGCTTTTAAGTGAAAAGGTTGCACAAACCCAGACGGGAAGGGATTCCGAGGCTGGAGCAGTGGAGCAGCCTCCTTCTCTTCTGTGTTTTTCAGTGAAGGTATAGGCACGTCTTTGCCATCAAAATTCCGGCAATGAACTTTAAGGAAAGGAAACATGATTGAGGCATGTCATTTGCCCCAAAGTTCCCACAGGAGACGACAGCTCTCCCTCACAGGCAGTGATTTCCAAACAAGGTCAGGAATATCCTCTCACTTGTGAAATTTGCCCTTCACAAACCTCCTAGACTTTGGACTTTGGAATCCTCGTTCTTTTGCTTTCCCCAATTGTCTATTTTCATCTCCAGTTTCATTTCCAAGTGATGTTCTGGTTGGTGAACTTGGAGGGTTCTTTTTATTGCTTCCCTTCTGACTGACCTCGGGTGAAATGTTTGTCCTGGGACACACGATACTTAAGAGTTGATTTAAAATACCCGGAAAACGAGACTTTCTCAGCTTTTGTGTGAGGAAAGAACTTCTACGTGGGTTGGTGACCGTTTCAGAGCTAACCCCAGACAGACTCACACTTAGTGACTCAGAGAACGACAACGCCTCCTGGACACTGGATCACAAATGTTCACAACCACCCCGAGCATGCAGGATTTTGATGCATTTCTTTTCTGTTGAACAACACAATGTGCCCTAAGAATGGCTGCTTCCATGCACTGAGTCAAATCCTGAATAAAGGGAAATACAGCCCGACATCATGTTCCAGACCCTGTAAACTTCCCTGATGCTCCCGCCGCCCCTGGGGTCTACCTGTGTCATCTGTCTGCATGCTCACAAGATGCTGTTTCATTTTCAGTCTCAGATAATTCTCCATCTCAAGTCAACACTATACAGAGGAGGCACAATCAGAGCAGTTTGTTCTAAATTCGTTATCATTAACATGAAAGGCAGCTGCCGGGAATTATACAACTGCAAAGCATTTCAGAAAAATGTTCTGATGTGATATCCGGACTGTTTGATCCGGAAACAAAGGGAAATCATGATCTCGTTGGCTACAGCCTTACTAAAAAAGATTTTTGCTTTTCTTAATCATCATTTGTCATCCAAGTTATTTTTATTCCAGTGACACTGGTGCTCGCCAACGATTTTGAGTTGATAATAAGAACCATGTTCTTGGGTTGGAAGTGCACGGCCAGGATTAGTAAGGATTGCATAACCACATCCCTTCATGTTTGGAATGACCTCTGAAAATAAGAGTGTGCCAAAAGCCGGGATGGAATCATGAAGGAAAAAAGGAATCTTCTCATCTATAGAATGGGGTGAATAAGGAATAAAATATGATGGCATGAAATGAATTGGGGCTGTATAATCACAGAAAACAAAAGTTACATGGTGTTTGATGTAAAACAATTACCAGGAACTCTGTGGTACAGCCCAGAGTATTTGGCGATTAAGTCAAATGACCTTTCTGAAGGAATGTGAGTTTTGTGGGGTTCAGAGCTCAGTCCAGCTTTAGGGGTTTGAGGTTTGAACCAGCTTTCAACCTTGCACTTTGCCGGTTTTGGATCTGTGTGTTTCAAAAATTCTTGATGAAAGGACGGTGGGTTTCTGGGAAAAGGAGCAGTGGAAGATCAGATAAGTAGGCCTGGACCACCAGGACATCCAACTTCTGGAGGGCCCATCTCTCTCTCACCTTCTCCACTTTCTCTCCACTTGCCAAATGTGCACCAGATGTGCAAAGCCAGCATGCGAGGTCTGTTTTGATTTGGGGTTTTTGCTCATCTTGTGTCTACTTTCTGACTGTGAGGTACCCAGAGTCATGGGTCGGGGGGTCGGGGGGGGGGGGGGTCAGGTTAACTGCCTCTGTCTTCGAGAGCTGCTGATGCAAGATTTAGGAGCTCTGAAAATCCACTCCTCGGAACTCCTGAAATTCCCATCACTAATAACTCCTCCGGGTTCAAGACTTTGAAAGAATAAAGACATCCCAGGTGAACGTGGTGGGGGAAGGTTACCTGTCTCACCGTTGCGTGGCAAACCCTACATCCAGAAACTCTGAGGCTCTGGGGTTCTGGAAGTCTAAGGGTCCGGGTTCTTGGGGTCTGAAAGTCTGAGGGTCTGGGGCTCTGGGGATCTGGGAGTCTTGAGGGTCTGGTATCTGGGGGTTCTGGGAGTCTGAGGGTCTGGGGGGGGGTCTGGGGGTATGAGGATCTGAGGGTTCTGGGGGGTCTCAGGTTCTGCGGTTCTGGAGGTCTGGGGGTCTGGAGGTCTGAAGGTTTGGGGGTCTGGAAGTCTGAGGCGGTCTGGGAGTCTGGGGGAATTGGATGAAGGTGAGCTTGTTCTGACTGCAGAGGTAGGAGGGGAGGTCCTGGAACCTGGAAGGGGTGGTGGTGGAGGGGCTGCCATGGGAGGGACACCTCCGGGGGGAGACCAGGCAGTGGGGGGCTGTCCAAGGGCAGCGAAAACCTGGAATCAGAGACCATTTGGGGAGCCAGACAGGTAGGATGTTTCTAAAACTCATGCTCTTTAACTCAAGTATCTTTCTACACCATCTCTAGTTATATTTTTAAACAGGCTTACTGGTTGGTCTTTCATCTAGGTGCCCATGTGTTTGTGGATGCCTCTAGATATTTGCTTTGCTATTTCTTAGATTTCTAATGTAAAGAATGAAAGTTGGCGAATATAGGAACTGCTTCTCATTTACTTGGATGTTCACCAGCCCCGCCCCTAACACGTGTGGGTGGGGGGTGGGTACACACAGAGACCCACCTGCAGTGGGAGCAATATTTAAAAGTTATAAACCAAACTGGAAAGCTGTTCAACAAAGCTTTCTATTCTTCCACATTGACAAATACATCTTCACAGTGACAAAATAGAAAAATATGTGTCAACTACGGTTTTTAAGTGACAAGAAGTCAGCAAGCTATCAAAGATGATTGAATTTCATTGCTATTGTGCACATGCCAGATACTTAGATGTGTAATAAAACAAAGACATGCACGATTCATAAATGATAAGTTATCCATTCTTAAAATTTTCTTCCCTTCATTCCAGCAAAATCACTAATCCTATTTTTTAAAGTCAAGACTTTCATATAAGTTGTGTTTACAGAAAATAATGTTAAATCGGCAAACTTTGTCCAGTCATCATGGTTCTTCAATAGTTCCTGAAAACAATTTCAATTTTGAGAGACTTTCCTCGGCTAAGGCCAAGCAAATGGATTTTCAATACAATTATTCAAGGGATATTTAGATGGGAGATGAAGAGGGAAGTTGGCAAGTCAAGTGCAAATATTGTCATGCTGTCACACATGATATGCTAATGATAATAGAGTATTATTTATTTCATGTAATTATTAAAATATATTTAATGTTATCATATAGGTTGCTATCACTTATATCAAAATTTTCACTTTTTTTAGTGATGTCCATATTCCTGCATTGAAGATATATCGTTCTCAGGTTCTTCTTTCAAATTTTTCAGTGCTGGGATATTATAAAGAAAAACCAAAAGCCATCTATTGTTCAATCTATCGAAATCTTTCTTCAAGCGACACCATAGTGTCTATAAAATACTCTCCATAGAAACTTATTTTGGGATGATTTGTACTCGTACCTTCCCCTTCATAATTGCAAACGTTTTTGTTTCCTTATTTGAATCTCTCTCCTTTTTATTTTCCTGGGAGATTACTTTGCTACATAGTTCACATGAACTTTTACTTTATCTAAAGTTAAAAAATAATCCTTCATAAAGTAAAATAGTGAAACTTGGATCTGTCTTTGTTATTACTAACATTAATAGTAACCACAATTCATACCAAATAACTTTGGATACTGCAAATTCAAAATTAAGTCCATTTTCTTCCAAAGACCATGATTCTCTATTTGGGCATCTTCTACTTTTCACTGAACTTTTCTGATACATTTTGCCTCTCGCCTAAATTAAATCTGATTTCTTTATCAGTGTTCAGTCAGCATACCCCTTGTGTGACCAAAAGAAGTCATAAAGTTAGAATTGATAGTGTTTCATCAAGATGTCCTATTTTGGGGCAAGTCCAGAAAATGTCATATACAATTTTGAATTGCTCCAAAGAATGTCATTGCTATTGGCCCCGCTGAGACCGTGTCTCACAGTAACAAATTCAAACCATGTGCCACGCATGGCACAAGGAATGCTGCTGGTTTTCAGCCAAATTTATGGCCTTACATCTTTTTCTTTACCAACCATGTCAGCACCATTATCATAGATTTGCCCTGTACAATCTTTTAAACTGTTTGAATAAAGCTGACATTTAATATTGAATTTTATAAAAATTTGGCCAAATGTTTCGAAAATACTTTCATAAAATATAATCAGTCACAATTCTAGCATCTAACTTGATGCTCACCTGATAGTATTTTTGTATATACAACTTTAAGTGTCATGTGATGTTTTTAAACACTGCAAAATTCCTCAGCTGCTTCTTGCAACGATTGTGATGACGGCTTAATGCACATGCACCTCTGGAACCAGTGGTTGGAATGCAGGGAGAAGCAAGGAAACAGATGCTCCTGCCATCGGGTTCATTCTGTCTGAGGAAGAATTCCACATATTAACTGATGGACTTTTTTGTCTCCAGCCAAGTGCTTCCGCTACTCAAATTCTCTCCACTCTTGGGCAGTGTGTTATGAGAATAAACTTTGGCAACCCCATGATCCAAAACCATCAATGTCTTTCGGGCATAGCTGCCTTTTGTTTTAAGTACTTAGGGCAAAAGATGCAAGGTCATCAGATCGAACTCTCTGGCTGCAATCTGATTGCCAGACTTGTTTTGCCCTGGCAAGCTGGCTAGACTGAGGACCGGGGCGTTTCCCTGATGATTTGCATACTGAGTCCAAGGTGGTGATGCTCTCAGAAAGAGAGCGCGTGCTCTTTTGGGCCAGGTATTGGAACCAGATGATAAAAGTTTTTCTTTTTTTTCTCTTGTTGCATCTACAGGGAACAGTTCCTGATACATACTCGGCACTTAGCAAATATTTGTTGAATACATAATAATAATAATAATTCCCCTTCTAGATTGCTTTGCAGGAGTATTCTGTAGCTGCCATGAGAATGTATTCAACATCTAATAGTGTAGAAAATAATGGAAGACAAACATTTCGTTTTCAGAGAGGTAATATATTTGGGTAAATTGTGGACCTCTACGCCAGAAGCAGGGTCTTCTAGTGGATTCTAAATAACCTACCATGGTCAGTGGCTGTTGATTACGCTGTGCACATCCCAGATTCAGATTGAAATTCTCCCAGCATCCTTCTTTTACTTGCCAGATCCCACTATGTCCGTGGATGTGACTGCAATGAGGAAGAGCAGTGAGAGACTCTTACGAGACTAAGGGAATGAAACACAATGACAAGGAGAAAGGAAAAGAGAAAGACCAGAACCCATGACAGATGCTGGAGGCAGACCTAGTTGACCCAGCTAAGATCAGGATGCCCTCTGCTCTCTCAATAAGATGCTACGGAACATTCAGAAAACAACGTGCTGAGAAAAAGAGCATTTGGGTGATGGTGGCCTTTCTTGCTGTTTACGAATGTACGCGCGTCACACAATCTTGCTTAAGACCTTGCTAAAAGAGGAACGAAAACTCGTGTTTCTCTTTCAAAAGATGTTTGAGCAGCAGCAGCAGTAGCAAAAACAGCAACAACAACAAAAATGAGACGAGCTTGTGGAGAGCGTTGCCAAGAGTGTTGCTTTGTATCACTTGGAATGCCTCATTGATTTGCCAACTAGCATTTGACTGACATCTGCATAAATTCCATCCTGTCTCTAAGACACTAATAGAAAAATGGTGGTGAGAATTTCAAAGAGTAGGCAAGACAACAAAATTTCTTGCAAAGCCGTTCAGTCATTTATAAAGCTTGCAAAACTTTTTGCTCCTCTAGAATTTTCTAATGCCAAAGAGACTGCATGACTCTTTCTTGGAGGTTGCTTTGATGCCGCTGGAGGCCGATTAGGCTGGGATGGAAGACGGTTGACCCCTTTGAAGACTGGTGAGTGAATAAGGCTACAGGATTGGGTCCACTGAACAGTGCAGCCAACAGGGAAAATCACATCAACCCTGAGGCCATGATACTGGTAGCTACTGAAACCAAGAAGGATCCTGTGGGGCTCCTGGGCACAGAAGGCTTTTTGTCCCCTGTTTCTTGCAGGCAAGACTCCAGCCTCCATGACCTTCCCTAAATTCCAAAGGGCAGATTAGAACAGCTGCCAATCAAGGGAGGAGGAGCCAGGAAACCACCTGAGGCGAGATCAAAGGGACCAGAGAAACCCATTGAGATTAGGAAACCAACCACCTGGGGCCCTGCACACACCCTAATCTTGTCAGCAGCCCCACCCTTGAACTATTGCTATAAAACCCCTCGTCAAATCCTGTTGGGTTGGGACACACAGTTTGCAAGGGCAGGAGCCCGCTGTGTCCCCCTTTGCCTGGTAAAGCACTAAAGCTATTCACTTCTATCGATACTTCACCCAATACTCTGTCTCCGAGATTTGATTTGGCACCGGTGCAGAGAGGCCGAGCTTTAGGCATCAGTACCACTGGGGAAATCTTCAAACGGGATTTTTTAGGAAAAGTGTACATCTCAATGGGTTTTCACAAATTAAACACTATCGTGTGACCAGTACTCAAATTAAGAAACAGACAATTGCCGGCCCCAGGTTCCTTTCCAGGCAGGCCCTCCAAATAGTAACTACCATCCTGACTTCTAACACATGGATTCACGTTGCTATTTATATGTCACATACTCTGCGTGTGGCTTTTTTCATGCAACAATGTGTGAGTTTCATCCACTTTGTCGTATGTGGCTGGAGTTCATTCTTTCTCAGAGCTGTGTAGTATTCAATGACATTAGTGCATCAAAATGTATTTATTCATTTACTGCAATACCAGCAATTTTTCAAAATGTTTTGGATCCATTTTTACTCCCATAGTTTGGCAAAGTGATAATTGGTCTGGTGAACTTGATCTCAAAGAGATAGCAGTGAGCAGTCCTGAAGAGAGATTTTAGTTCCTTGTCCAGGAGTTGAACCTGGGTAGCCTGGATGAAAAACCAGGAATCCTAGCCACTAGACCACCAGGGACTAGAGGCTAGAAACAAAGTGGCCCTGGCTCTTACCCCCATTGAAAGCAAGAATGTTTCAAGGGGGCAAAAACTGTAAGAACAGGCACAAAGTTTATTATTAGAGATACAGCATAAAATGTGGGAGAGCACACCAAGAAGCAGTTTGTTTACTTAAGACAGAAGCTCGGCAGAAATACACACCCGGAGAGAAAGGGTGTGGGTGTCCTCTCTAAGGAGCAGTGAAGAGGTGATTGAAATCACTTAGATAGGACAGTCCTTCCAGGTCTTTGTTTTCATGGCCAATTATCTTTTCTTTTTTTCACACCTGACCTCCTAGGACCCTCCCCGACATGCTTGCACAACCTTTTGCTAAGATGGATCCCACCACAGAGGCCTGTGGGTGCATGTCCACACTTATTGTGGTGTGGCGGCCCCTTCCTTTTTGACGCCCAAGGAGCCTTCCTGCGCATGTGCAGACAGGGAAGTTTTCCTTGACCTCAGGGGTGGGCACCTTATCTCTTTATTCCAGCAGAGCTCAGCTTCTGCCACTAGCTTTGTCCTTGGAGTGTCTGGGGGAGAACAAAGCTTCAATGTTACTCCACTTGACAAACACCAGCTGTCCGGCCCAGGGGTCCATATATCTCCTAACTCAAAATGGTCACATTTTACAAAAAAGTGAAAACCAAGGGGGATAATTATTTCAAATTATTATTATTTCAAAGATGCAGGTAGGGCCTTGTGTTGGCACCAGCATTGCTAAGCCCAATTCTGATTACAGACCCCCTGAGTCATGAAGCTGATCTTACATTTTAAGATGTAGTCAACTGATTTTTATATCTTATTCCGGCTCCAGCATATGAAATATGGTGGGTAAAAATACAAGTGCATTTAATTGGGAAAGTAGAGCTATTTATTATGTCCCTGTTTATTTCCAACTGTCAAATACACAGGATGATACGGACTGTCAACTGTTCACATTCCAAAGGTTATCAGTCATGAGGTGAATCCTGAAATTGCGTGTGTGAAGGTTGGGCCCATCTTTCTGTTTGGGGATTATATCATTGGATATAAATAGCCTGAGTAATGACTGCAGGTAAGAGAAAGAAGCATTTTAGCTGTTCTCGTAATCAAGCATAAATAAATGAAGTTATAGCCTTGACTGCAAATGTCCACATCTGCAATACGGCTTGTTGTATAAATTTAACCCTGACTGACATATGTGATCCCGTCTGCTTCTAACCTTCCAACCAGGGCACCAATAAGTAGTGAAGTGAGCTTTCGCTGCTGGATCCCTGAGCTAATCTGGTGAATTTGTTAGCAGCTTTGGAAGACTAGAAAGGAGGAAGAAGGATGAAGAGTTTGCATCAAGGATGGTATCCTTGTCAGCAGTCACCACGCCCACTCTCACAGACCAGTTTGCACGCATGTCTATTACCCAGATAAAGTAGGAAACAATTTCCTTTGTGTCTAAAGAGTAGCCGGCACATCCTTGTATCTAGAGAGATGGTTGGTGTATTGATGATAACGATAATAGTAAGTGTATTGGGTGCTTACCACGTACTCCACTTGTGTTAGCGCTTTACCTGTGTGTGTTGGTGCCCACCAAGATCACTCAGAGCAGGTGCTGCCATCATCCTCAATTCACAGATGAACAAGTAGAGGGCTAGAGAGTTCTGAAAATTGGCCCCAGCTCCTGCAGCCATTAAAAACAATGAGGAGAGCAGAAATGAGGCTGGGGTAACCCCAAAGTCCAATTGCCGCAGACCAGATTCCCCGGGGATGCAGGAAAAGGCATGGGGACTGGCTGAGAGCTGGCCAAGAGGCGTTAAGCTAGGGACTTATTTAGGAAAGCAAAGAACACGGGAAAGGTTAAAAGGAAAGTTGTGATTATATTATAAGAAGTAAAAATCAAACTTTTGTGGTTCTTAAAGAATGGCAAACCTTCATAAAGTATGTGTAAACAGGTAAAGAGCTTTGGCACAAGAATTTGAGAAAAGTACATTCTTAGGACTTTTCTTGAGATGGTCTTGTCATAATAATGAACAAGGCAAGCCCAAGGCAGGCAGCGAATGGCACCCAAGAAGGTTCTGGTCTCTCACTCCCAACCTCAGGGACAGCCATCACTCATTCAGGTTTGTACCCTTGGACTATGGAAGAATTACCTCTTTTATTTTTCTTCCTCTTAATCTGACTCAATACAGTCAAAATTTTCCAGTTTTCCTTAGCAAACGCAGTGTATCTAGATCTATTTTTAATCACTTCACTTTCAGCTGCTGAGAATCACGACATCATATTTTATTTAAAGGTCAGGAGTGAAGGCTTTTGCATCTGACCGTCCAGACGGTTCTGTTAGATCCTCAGTACTCAGCGTGGTCTGTAGACCAGTAGCACCAGTGTCCTTGCGAACTGGTTAGAAATGCAGACCCTTGGGACCCACCCTAGACCTGCGCAGAATTGGAATCTGCGTTTCAGCAAGAAGTCCCTGGGATTCCTGCGAACTTTGCATTTTGAGAAACTGTATATTAGCTAACTAATCCTGGAGGGTGAGGACTTACTCTTCCTTGTAGTTTCCCACACAAATCATAATTGTATAAATGATTGATTAACCTGCAACGAGATGAGGAAGGTATCTTCAGGAAGCAGGTAGTACCTATGCTTTCAGAAGTTTGTTGTAGTCAATTCCTGTTTAGTTATGGGGAAAGACTTTAGGGGAGAAAATTTCATAAACTGGCACAGGTTCCCCATTTGAGAGTTCAGGAAAGTAGTCTGTGCTAATCCTGAAATGGAGAAAGTTGTTTTCCCGACCCCAGCGGAGTGATCATGGGTAACTGGTGGTTGGGTAGACTTTGAGGATAACCCCCACCCAAGCTTCTGAGTGATTGATGGGGTCCATCTGGGTTGAGCCACATCTGGTTTGGATCACCTGGATCTAACTCAGATCTCTGGAAACAAAGGAATTAATTTTGAAGAAACACTGTGATATCGTAGATGAACTTTACGTACTTGCTAATTTAATTACTTATATCACTAAATCCAGCAGAGAGCTTTCATTTTACTTCATCACTTGTGTTTTCTCCTTTGAGCACTGAGTCTGAAGCCTGAACAAGCATCAGAGTCCTCTGGGAGTTGGGGGGGCGGGGACGGGGGTCTTGTTAACACACAGATCCCTGGCCTCCGTCTCGAGTTTCTGATCTGCAGGTCTGGGGTGGGGCCCCAGAATGTGCATTTTGAACAAACTCCCAGCTGGAGTAGATGCTACTGATCCAGGACCACAATTTGAGGCCCACTGCCCTAAAGAATTAGCAGACGCATAGCCAGTGGTGGTAGCAGTCAAATTCTCCCCCTTTTCCTCTTTTTAAAAAAGTGCCACTGATTTTTCTCCTGTCCTCGTCTGTATCAGACTTGTTGGGTGCCTTCTGCCGGAAGCCCACTGAAGGAGGTGGGGGCGGGTAGGGGTGCTTGGGCTCTTTCTGCAGTTATTTAGCTTCTATTTCCAATTTACAAGACCTTCTTACTACATGTGGTCCTGCACAGTCAGACTGAGGTTTGGTCCAGGCAAGGCCATGGACCTGCCTCAGCCACGTGCCACATCCATCGTAGGGGACACATAGACGTGAGCATGACGTTGGGTCCGAGACAGGAGAAGATGAAGAGGCCCTGTGTCTTTCCTGCTCTGCCCCAAATAAAATACTTCTGCTCTGGAAGCCTGGTCTCATGAATATATATTTTGGTTTTACCTATACCTTCCAGGACAGTTGCGCTGGGGAAACGAATGTGGTTTCCTGAAACAGGAAACCCTGAAACCCCTGAAACAGCTGGAGTTTTCCAATGAGTCCAGTACTCAGGTTAGGACTCTAAGCTAAGCCGTGACATGCTGGGGAGGGACAGTCACACACTCCAAAGTTCAATTCCCAGACTGCGACCACACTGTAACCCTGTCACCTCTGGAACATCTATACTAATGCAAATTGGGTGAGGGGTAGGGCTGATGTAACTTATCAAATAATTTAGGAGCTAGCCTAGAGATGACGTCTTCAAACTGCTGGCAAAGTTAAAGCCACTATCTTTTGAATGATTGATTCCAAATCGATCCAGAAAAAAAAAAAGCCTATTTATTTAGAAAATTTTGAAAGGACAAGAGAGGTGCCTCTTCTATAACATGAGATTAGTAGGAATGGAAGAATCACATTCTGACTGCGTTTCCCAGATTCAGTTGGGACACTAGAGCCTTGTTGACTAAAAGCCTTGTTGACTGAAAAAAAATACACAACCTAAAAGTTGAGAATTATGTTTTGTATGCGGACAAAACTGAGGACTTAAGCCTGGAAGACAGCCTCTCAGATGGCTCTGAAGGACTGTTCCAAAGAAGTGAGGGAAGAGCCAGGATATATAGGAGTTTTTGCAAAAAAAAACCAGGTAGTCGGAACATCAAAGATTACTGTTAATGAAAGAAAACCAGACATCTCAAGTTAATTAATTTAGCACTTTTCTATGTTCGGGAAGAGGCAAGAGTCTGGGCTCATTGAATTCATTCTTTTGATATGTACCTTAACTATCTAGGGCCAGTATCCTGCTTTTCTCCATCCTGAATCCCCTCAGGTGCACAGCTGGATGCAGTGGCTGAAGGCTGGATGGGCGCACATCCTTTGTTTACTGATATAACAGATGACATTTTCCATCCACAGCCTTCTGTAGCAAACAATGTCAGCTCCTGTCAACCCATGACCCATCAGCAGTGTTAAAATGATTAAAGAGCACAATTTAGGTGATACAGACTTTATTTAATACTCATGAAGCAGGCAGTCTCCCTTCCCAAGGGTCCAGAGAACCACAAAATGGGGTAGAAGGCAGAACGCTTTTATAGGATGAAGAATAAGGAACAGGAAGAGAAAAATAAGATGTGAAAGAGGGGCAAGGAGTAAGTACAGAGCCTAGAGCTGGCTTGGCATTTGGGGATTGGCTGACTGGTCAAGCCAAGCACTTATAAGGACAGTTAAAAGTTACATAAGTGGGCTTCCCTGGTGGCTCAGTGGTTGAGAGTCCGCCTGCCGATGCAGGGCACATGGGTTCGTGCCCCGGTCCGGGAAGATCCCACATGCCGCGGAGCGGCTGGGCCCGTGAGCAATGGCCGCTGGGCCTGCGCGTCCGGAGCCTGTGCTCCGCAGCGGGAGAGGCCACAACAGTGAGAGGCCCATGTACCGCAAAAAAAAAAAAAAAAAAAGAAAGAAAGAAAAAGAAAAAAAAAGTTACATAAGTTTCAGCGTGTTGGTGTGGCATCCCAGGCAGGAGACTGAGCACTTTCTCTCACTGCCAGAGCTCGGTGTTGGGAGGGGGGAGAGCTGGGGAATTCAACTGCATCCCCCATCCCTGTGATGGACAGAAGCTGGGGTATATGTACCTCAGCTCCCTCCCCTTGGCGAGAGTATCAGTGCAAACACTGCCCAGAGCTCCCCAGTGGGTTACATTCTAGCTGTCCCTGACTGTCCTACTTCCCTGCCTCACTGCCTCAAACCCTCACCAGGGTTCTGTCCCTTCACCCCCTGCTCTCATTTCCCAGCCAGGCTGAGCTTGGAATCAGAAAAGAGAGACACCAGACAACTCTTTTGTTGTTGTTATTGCTGGCTACACAATTCCTATCATTTTCTGTCTTGAAAGCAGAGTCAACCAGATAGGAAAGGCCATGTACCCAAGACCAGATTACTCTTCAGGAACTCAGAGCGGTTCCAACAGCAAGCTTTTCTCTGAAGCCAGTGCTTAAGGAACGTTTTGGCCCCTAGATTATCTGCTTTGATGTTCTATACCACTGTTGCCTGTGTGAGGAGAAAATCTGTTTAAAGCCAAAGGAAGGTGGTCATTATAATGCTCCATGCTAATGACCTCCTGGGTACATTATCTATGCTTTAAATTTCTTGTTAAGTAGAAAAAAAAATCAGTTAACATCTGTGTAACGAACATGATAAAAAATTTTTAAAGCTATTGAGAGAAAACTGATTAGAATTTTCAAAAACTCTAATTTTCAAAATTTCCAATTGCTTTGTCAATAAAGAATTTCTTACTTTTTTGGCATTTCTAATATCCCCCTCAAGAGAATGGGAAGTACTTGTTATCAAAGATCAAAACTCTCAAAACATTTTCAGAGATTTCATAAGATCACGGATTGGTTGCCTTGGAATTCTCTACCACCCAAAGCTGGATGAAATCAGAGGGCGATTGGCTAGGCTTGGCGACCATTTCAAAACTGCAGTTTTTCACCAGGATAATATTTATTAAAATGGGCTAGGTCCTACAGATAAGGTTAGTAATACTCTTAACCATCAGGAGGCCCCAGGGAGCTGGAAATAAAGTGGTTTCTCAGGCAAAATCCATGGTAAGGATAGGCAAAACTGGCATTAGGCCAACCATGTCAAACCATGCATCAAACGTTTGAGGTCAGGCAAAATTGAAAACACATTTAGAGAAGTTAATTCCCCTTAATTTTGAAACCCATGTGTATTTCAAGGGAAATTTAATCCGTGTGTTTCTAATTCATTTACACTCAACTCATCAAAATGTTATTTTGAAAGAATTATTTCATTTTCGTATCCAGGAAATATTATGAATCCTTTTAACAAGATTCTTGAAGCCTTGAAAAAAAATGTCCTTCAGCTAAGTAGTTGTGTTTGGCCAGCCCTAAACAGGACTTATAAACAGAGGTAGGGGAAAACTGTGTCATTCTAAAGCTAGGCCAGCCCACCACACAACCCCCTCCATGTTCCAGCCACCGTATGTTTTGCCCTGTTTAGTCCTGTCGGTTAGGGGTGCCATGTGATTTTGATTCCACCTCCTTCTCCACCATTTTAACAACGGGTTCCTCAGGGACCTGTTACACTTGACATAAGATGAGTTGACCCTTAGCTTTGGTTTTCCTTAGGGGATGGACATATATGTCTATATACACCAAGTGTTTAAATGAAAATACTGATATGGGTTGGATCCGGCAGAGACTATGATTTTCCTTGTTCTCTAAGAGAAGTCCAGAGATGTTGAATCTTGCTAAGCAAGAGAAACCCTGGGAAAGAAGGGTCAAATGAAGTGGGCAATTTTACATAGTTAATTTGTCAAGAAACCTAGTGGATGGGATTAGTTATAATTTTACATACAATTTCTGGGATGAGAAACAAAAGCACTTTTTTTAGAAAAAAGCCTGGAAAGGCAGCAGATAAAACATTAGTCTGAAACATGGAAGAAAAGGGGATTAATTTTCCATGTTTCTGTTTTTAAAATCTGACAATTAGGAGAAGGCTCCAAGTCAAAATGTGTCGGTAGCTCTTGATGAAGTCGGTGTGTGGCGAGAGAATCCCCTTCAGGTTCTGAGAGCAAAGGAAGAAAGCTGTGCTGTGCTTGAGGCTTTGGTTTATAACCAGCAGGGGAAACTGAATTTTCTGAGCTTCCCTTTTTGGGTGAGAGGGTGGAGGTGCCGAGCAATGGTGGCCAACCTGAGAGTCCTGAGTGACGACCTACTCAGAGTCGCTCACTCCGCCAGCCACTGTTTGCTACCTGTACATTTTCAATAGTCGGGTGAAAGCCCTCAGGGTTTGGGCGGGGTGTTCTTTTGAGGGCCTCTGGAGTGAATTAACAGGCAGGCTTTCTTCACACTTGATTTGCAACAGGACAGGGTGTCCGTGGGTCTTACGAGTGTGTAACAAGAAGCTACGAGAGGTGGGTAGCACTGAGTGGCAGCCAGCCTCCTGTCATAGGCCCCAAGGTAGCAGTGGAGATCTCTAAAGCGACCACCTTCTGTGAGCTCTTCCTCAGTCCTCATAGCACATGCTAACTTAATTTCTTTTTTTTTTTTTTCTCTTATTGGTTGGTGGAGGCTCTGAAGGGTGGCTTTTCTTGAAGAGGTTAGTGAAAGCATTGTTTTGGTTTATGGGCTCCTCATATCAGCTGCCAGAGAAACCCGCCAAGTCTGTGTGGAAGGACACATTGACTCTAAAGATCTGGTACCATTCTAGGTCAAGGGAAGCATGACCTTGAAGTAGCCACACCGGTATGTCCCTTTGCCTCAAGGCTGCTCGGAGCATAACACCCAACTCAGGAAACCTTCTGAAAACCTGAAGAAGACAACTGTGGGCCTTTCTCTGTTTACCTCTAACGCTTTTCTGAGTAGAATTATGGGCAAGTTCCCCAAATATCACATGACAGGAAGATTTAATGATCCCTGGTTCCTTCTTGGAGATGACAATTAATTGTTGGTATACCAGGACAGTTTATGAATTTCAAAGTCATTCAGTGAGTGTCTCGGGCAATTCCAATGGAAATAAATAGGAGGGAAAGCTGACCTTAAAATCCTAAAGTTAATTTACCCACAGAAGCATCTTTCCTTAGTCCTATTTTTTCTAAAGTATAGAAGGGTCATGTGATGCTGGTTTTAATCCCTAGGCTCTTCTTTATATGTGAACCCAGTTTTCTTATATAGATAATAATTTTAAATGGTCATGCCAATATATTTCTTCAAATATAATGAAATATGAAAGTTAAACATGGTAGCTTCTATAAAGCCCAGCACAATTCCTGGAGCCCTGCAGACACTCAGGAAATGTTAGCTGCGTCTCACCTACATGGATACCCAGATTTTTTGAGCTCGGTGGTACAGCTAGTATTATGTTTCATGTTATTATGTGATGGTTTTGAAAGGTAATTCTGTGTTAATGACTTGGTGTCCAATTCAGTTTCTAAAATACCTTAATTCTAAATTCAAATTTAATCTTAAACATATGGCCTGCTTCTTATTTAACATTATAAAGGAATGAACATATGATCATAGGTTTATATTTTTGGAACATGCTCTGGTGGCCATTACAATCAGAATAATTTCTGAATCTTTCTTTGCACATCTGCTTCTGAAGAACTGATTGGAAGTAATGAAATGCCCTTGTTGATCTTTGTTTTATTTAGATTTGATTACCTTATTAAAATTGAGAATGTGATTTTTATTCTCCTCATAAAGCTCCACAATTGTCCAGTGTGGTTGGTTATAAAAGAAATAAAATGCGGATTTGATGCTAAGTCAGGTCCTGATGCCCATGTGGCTTCCCCAAGTGCATGGTTCCCACAAAAATCCATGAATGCTCTGGGGGTGTGGGTGAGGGAGTGGGTGGAGGGGAAGGATGCTTAACACAGGAGTGGTGATTCCAGTTTGCTTGTCGCCCAGGCTGGGAATCTGCAGCTGAATGAATGTGACAATATGAAGTGCCTTAAAGTCACTGAGCAGGTGTCCTTGATGGAGGAAGGGGAGTTAAACCCTGCTGGGAGCCTTGGCTCTGCTTTCAGGAGATGGACGGCTCTGGGATAGCAGTCCCCTTCCCCCTACTTCCCTTCGGTCCTCCTTCCTCTGCCATTGTCCTTTTCCTTCTTAAGAAGATCCGCTCACCTGTAGGCTCTTTTCTCTTTGAAGTTTTGTGTTGAGAACACAAATGTGCCTGCTGACAGTGCCCTACTGAAACTTCCAACGGTCACTCTCCTGCAGGCCCACACCTCCAGTTCCTGTCTCCTCGTAGAGATTCCTAACTGTGTGTTGGCTTGATGAGTACAACGTTGGTACCACTTAAGGTCATAGCCCTTTATTGGCACAGAGAAGGGTGGCCCACGACCCCTGCAGTGAAGGCTATCCCATCTTTAAAAAAGACTGATGCCTGGTCTTACCCTCGGGGATTTTCATCTATGGATCTGAGAATGCAGCTGGAGCTGGGGGGTGTTTATGGCTTCCCAGATGATTCTACTGTGCAGCCAGAGTTGAGTATCACCACCCTCATTGTCTTAAGTCTGAAATACATCAGCTCTCCTAATTTAAAGCCCAAACTCCTTAGCTGCTGTACAGAGTCCTTCAGACCTGATAACACCCTCTGCCATTCCCCCGCCCAGACTCACTGACTTTTAGCTGCACTGAGCTCCAGCCAAACTCCTGCTCATTCCCCCAAACCCCTCCATCCCAAGGAAGAGCCCGTGGCAGCCTGACTGCGCTCAACAGAATGTCTCTGGCTCCCTCCTTCCTACAACACTAAGAAATTTCCAGCCCTCTGCAAAGTCTCCTCTTATTTTTATCTGAGTTCCCCAGGTGGTGTCTAATACATCCTTCTAATTATCCTCCCCCAGTGGCCTGTGATTTTCTAGAGGGCAAGGGCTGTGTCTTTTTCACAGGAATATTGTCAGACCTTCCTTGCAATTGCTGACTCAGTGAATTTTCGTTGAATGGATGAATGAATGAATGAATGAATGAGTGTATGAATGAACAGATGAATTTATGAATGAATGCCATACGACCACGACCACATGATGCTGAGTCTACCATCAAGATTCCCTACTGTTCTTGTTGTTGGGAATGTAAATCGATACAGCCACTATGGAGAACAGTATGGAGGTTCCTTAAAAACTACAAACAGAACTACCATACGACCCAGCAATCCCACTACTGGACATATACCCTGAGCAAACCGTAATTCAAAAAGAGGCATGTACCAAAATGTTCATTGCAGCTCTATTTACAATAGCCAGGAGATGGAAGCAACCTGAGTGTCCATCATCGGATGAATGGATAAAGAAGATGTGGCACATATATACAATGGAATATTACTCAGCTATAAAAAGAAACAGAATTGAGTTATTTGTAGTGAGGTGGATGGACCTAGAGTCTGTCATACAGAGTGAAGTAAGTCAGAAAGAGAAAAACAAATACTGTATGCTAACACATATATATGGAATCTAAGAAAAAAAAAAAAGGTCAGGAAGAACCTAGGGGTAAGACGGGAATAAAGACACAGACCTACTAGAGAATGGACTTGAGGATATGGGAAGGGGGAAGGGTAAGCTGTGACAAAGTGAGAGAGTGGCATGGACATATATACACTACCAAACGTAAAATAGATAGCTCGTGGGAAGCAGCCGCATAGCACAGGGAGATCAGCTCGGTGCTCTGTGACCACCTAGAGGGGTGGGATAGGGAGGGTGGGAGGGAGGGAGACACAAGAGGGAAGAGATATGGGAACATATGTATATGTATAACTGATTCACCTTGTTATAAAGCAGAAACTAACACACCATTGTAAAGCAATTATACTCCGATATAGATGTTTATTAAAAAAAAAAAAGGATCCCCTATTGTTCTCCACCCTGTTTTGCAGAATTCAGGCTCTCTGCTCCCTCATAATGACTCATAGAGTGGGGAGTGTGTGTAAGTGTGTATGTGTTTAAGTGTGTGTGTCTGTGTGCATGTGTAGGGGTGTGTGTGTCTGTGTGCATGTGCGTTGCGGAGGGATGCATGGCCCAGGCTTGTGAAGCTTCCCTACTTGTCCCTGGAGAAGTCCACTCCACAGGTGACTTCCGTCCCGGTGGCCCAGCCAGTCCTCTGTACGCTCTCTGAGTGACTGGAGTGTCCACGCTCCGTCTGGAGGTTGAATGCTGCTTGGTGCTGTTTGCTCTTGGCTCTTGGTCCGGGTGAGAGGACTGGCAGTACCTCAGGACGGGTGACCTTCTGGATGTTTCTGGATGAGGGCTACCTTTTGAAACGACGACACCCGAGACTGGGGACCGAGACACTCACCACAGTCCACCTGAAGGAGATACTATTCACCCCCCCTTGCTGGGTTGGCACCTCCTCATTTTGAAAGACACACCTTGGACGTCCTCTCTGCAGTGCAATGATGGGCAGAGGGTGGCTCTTAGTAAATGTCACATTAAAGTATGATAAATTAGTGAATAACCGATTGATTGGCAGGTTGAATAATTGATAGAGTGATAGTGAATGTTTAGTGATTTTGCCCGAGGTGAGCTGCATTTCCAATAGGGGTCGCCATCCATCATTCAGAAATGAGAGACGGTTGACCTTCTGTTTGTCCTGCGTGGACCCTGCATGAAGATCGCTTCAGAGGAAGGTCACCAGAATCCACATGGAATGTTCTGAGGGCCCGGAAGTCTCCTGTCGATGCCTGTCCTGCCCAAGGCACCAGCCACTAGCCTCGCGGAGGTGTGAGCAGTTGAAAAGTGGTTAGTGTGACTGAGCAACTAAATTTGTAATTTTATTTAATTTTAATTATTTTCAAATTTAGGTTTAAGTATGGGTATTCAGTTCAGTTCTTGGAAAACTTTTAAGTGCATTTACACAACTTAGGTAGGCTAATCTACCTTTAAAACTGTAAATTTTATGAAATCTCAATACAGCCCAAATATTTCTGGTGAAACTTTATTGTCCTCATTGAGACATGCAGTAAGGATCAAGGACTTACTGGATTTCCAAGACATAGTAGGAGATCAAGAATGTGAGAATGTTCTAAATGCTGCTAAAATAAAAACATTAACATTCTTTAAGGGATGAAAGCAAGATCCAGAGTTTTGCAATGAAATAAACATGATGTTTAAGATACACTTCACAATTACTCAGTACATGAAGAATTGGGAAAATCTCTGCTGCATGAGTCAAGACGATCAATAGATGACAACACACAGAGGCTGGAATTTTCTGACAAAGGTTTTAAAGCAGCTATTATAGAACTGCTCCCCCAAAGCAGCTGTGAATGCTCTTCAAACGAATGGAAAAATAGATGGTCTCAGCAAAAAAAACAGTAGTTATGAATTCAATAGCCAGATTTAATAACAGTAAAGACATGAAGGAGAAAAGAGTCATTATAATTGAAGATAAATCAATTTGTAAACTGCCTCTTACTTAGAAAGTTGCTCTTTAAACAACATTCTTTGAGAAATTCTTCTGAAAATTTCAGAATTCTTTGTAGAACAATCACCCCGGGTTTATATCTTACCTGGCGGGATTTGCTTTTAAGAAAAACACATTGCCAGAGCTCTCAATGACCTGTCTCCCCAGCCAGACCCTAGGAATGAGTGAGGCATCTCATACATGTGAGATTACTTGGTTGTGATGCAGCCCAACGTGAACAAGAAGGAATAAAGCAATAACAGATTCTTGAAAAGCAGGGCACCATGGGTTTAACTGATTTCACACTGCGCCCTGGCAGCACCAGGCTCTGGTGGGCTGGTGAACATAAGATGCAGCTGCAGACAGATGCCGGGCAACCTGCACATGCTGGGGCACGCCTGGTGCTCAGACAGCCTTGTCTAATCGGTTCACTGTCAGGTTTCCAGGACCTTCCATGTGTCTGCAGCCCCAGCCTGGCCAGGCCCGCCCTGCCCCCTGGGTGGACAACCAGGAAGGCTCCCCATTCGTGTCAGTGCAGTCTCGAACTGGCTGTCCCTTCCCCACGTGTAAGCTACCATCTGGGACAACTTAGCCATTGACTGTTAGGGCCTTTGAAGCTTGATTATAGGAGAAGGGAAAACATCAGCTACAGCAGAGCCGTCTGCCCTGCTTGGGACACCAGTGCTATCTTCTTTCTCTCTCTCTTTCTTTTTTTAAACCCGCGTATTTTTGATCATCTTCATGGAGGGACGTGGAATGGATTCTAGAATCCTCTCTCTTGAATGGAATGGACCCCACGTATGGCTATCTTCCAGTCGCTGTAAAAACAGGTTTGTGAATACAATCATGTGGGTATGGGTAAGCTGGGACGAAGTGAGAGAGTGGCGTGGACTTATATATACTACCAAATATAAAATAGGTAGCTAGTGGGAAGCAGCCACATCCCCGCATCTAAAGGACCTTCCAGGTGCCCTGGCGGTGAGGCCGGGTCACATGGGGAAATTCTAATCAGGTGTGTGAGAGGTAGTGATGGGTACCACCTCTTCATGTCCTGTGGTTCTGGGAGCTAAGGCAGCCTCTTAGACCAGAAGATGCAGTCCAGGCAACAAGAACTAAGAAACTGGTTCCTTGATGCCCTTGGACCCTATCCATCCTGGCTTGCCTATGTATGAGCATTTAAGCAAGAGGGAAACAATCTTTTATCTTGTTTAAGTCACCATGTGTGGGACTGTTGTTGTTGTTGGTGTCATTAGAGCAACTGAACTAGTGTCCTAGTTAATAATAGTATAGTACCTTAGTATAATTTTATGATACATAATAATACTGTATAATGAGTGGACCCCATTCTGCCACCTTCCGTGCCTTCTCCCTTTCTCTACCCTCTTGCCGGAAACCACGCCCCTCACTTTCCTGCCTAAGCAGGTGTGCAGCACTGCTGGCTCTTCAGTGTACCTGTAGTTTCTCACTTTCTCTGAAACAGAGGTGTTAGTTCCTAACCTAGCAGATATTTGAAGGAAAAGTCTTTCAAAGTCACTGTAAAGAGACTTTCCTTTATTTCAGCAATTTACTTACAGAAAATCTAGGAGCTGAAATTGAAATAACTCTGACAGCCTTTGGGGTCAACCTTGAGGACCCAGTGGTCAGCATGGACCCCATGAAGCTTGCTCTCTGTACGTAAGTCCACGTGAATAGCACAGATTAGAGCTGCACACGTGAAATAGCACACATGAAAGCTGTGCAGACACAAGGGAAAAATCATAGACCAGGTGACTGGATATCGAAGAGTCGAGAATCCTGGAAGCAAGCAACCCAAGACAGGGGGAGAGGAACGGCATGCAGCCTGGGGAGCTTTAAAGGCAAAGGCATGGAGACAGGAGAGTGTTACACACTGGGGACCGCGACAGTAGGGGCAGCTGGCTTGGCTGAGCTGGGAGGTCATGTGGAGAACAGAAGGCAAAGACCCTGGAAGGCTCGGGGCAGGTGTTGGGCTACCATAGGCAGAAGATGCCATTTCTTCCAAGCATAATGTCTCTCTATTAAATGGATTCAAAACCCCTTGCTCTCATCAGACCCCCTTTTTGGAACTGTGATAGAACATTAGACTATAAAATTCCAGGCACGTCTAAAATTCCCAAGATGATATATAGGTTAAGCTTTGTTCACAAGGTGTCAAATCAGGCAGGTCAGACACCTCCCCAACCCAGAAGCAAAAATCATAATGAAGTGGGTTTCCGTGGCTTTTCCTGCGCAAGATAGCGGCTGGAGTTCTAGCTCTAAATCCCTCAGTGATGGAATCCAAGTATCATCTATCTCCCTCCTCTGTGTCCTGGGGGTCAGCCAAGCTGTGGAGGGGACGTCCCACCACCTCAGAGATGGGGGGTCCCAGAACTTCTGTGCAGATTCTCCCACAGCACGCTCTCTCTGGCCTCACACCAACTCCCCCAAGTGGCTCTCTTCTCTCCTCCAAAACAGCCCGTGTCTCTTCCTCCTTCCTTCTTATCCGCAAGTGACTCCTCTTTCTGATCATGAAATTTCTCTGCTTAGATCACGGGCCAGGTCATACCCTTTGGGCTACCTGGCAAGGGAGAAGAGTTCATCTTCTTTTCCCTCCCCCCCTATGATGGGGAGGGTGGACAGTTCCTCACCATCCTGCCTTGAAGTTTCTACGGCCATCTCGACTCTCAGCCCCTTTGTCTCCTAGTCTGAGCAACTTACACGACGTACGTTCTGTAGAGTTCTGCAGTGTGGATAATTTATGGCCCTTGCTTACTCAAAACCACAATTTGATGAGTGTAATTTTTCATTTGTTGACTCTAGTGGTTGTGTTTTGAACGGATGGGCTTGTTAATGCACAGATGGCTGGATCCCTACTCCAGGGTTTGTAGGATACAGCCCGAGAAGGCACATTTCTAATGGATTCCTGGGTGGACTGTAGGATCACATTTTGAGAACAACTGTTCTAGGGCACTCCTGCCCTAAGAATGCCTTCGTGCTTTGCTGTGCTGTGAGAGCTTCTCTGATACGTCCTGATATGTTGGGCCTCCTCTTCTGCTCTGTCGAGTTTTGGACCGCACGTGGAGGGAAGATGTTGTCGCCAGGGTGTGCAGAGGAGAGAGGACAGTCGTAGGTGTCAGACAGGACAGCAACGCCCCTCTTCTCGGAGCCTTCCAGGGAGCTCAGGCAGCAGAGCCATTAAGTAAAAATCTTTTAGGAAACATTGACGTTGGATCCCCACTCATTGTTTGTTCTACAAACTTGGAATGCTCGCTCCAACCAGAAACCTCAAAATGACTTTGCCATTAACACCTGTGCTGAGTGGCAGGGCTTGCATCACTAAGATGACCTGAGGAAAACGGCTGCCTCACCTTGAACAGAGGAGGTTTTAAGAGTTAATGAGGTACCAGCACTCACAGTCTGATAAACCGCGAAGCCTCTCCCATGCCTCCACTCCCTGTGTCGCCTCCACTGATCTCTATACGAAAGACATTTTCAAAGACCAAATGTCAACTGTAGGGCTATGGATGTCACCAGGAAAGGGGAAAGAGAAAATACTTTGCATTGTTGGCAGAGGGTCATGAACACACAATGACACGTTTTATGTATTTTACTTGAGGGATCAGACCACATGGCGTTTACCCTCGCTCTTTGTGCCAAGTGAGTCAGATTGGATGGAAAGGATAATTTGTTGGAACGGATGGGTCGGTGGCGCTGAAAGCAGCTGTTGGTGACTCACGACAGTGGGGGTTACAGGCGGCTGGGGAGCTGGTCTCAGCTGTCCACCCGTCCTGGCTCTGAGTGTCTTCAGGGCAATCGCTGTATCAAGATATCCAGAGCTTGCCTCTAGAATGCTGGGACATGCCACCAGGCAGCCCTGTGAGTCTGGAAATAGTCACAGTGTGTGTCCAGTCAGCACCAGAGAGCAGGTGGCCATGCCCTTTCTCATAATACAGTGCGTGGCTTTTTTCAGCTCTGGCGTCAGGGCTTGGTTGGTTTTGATGAACATATAGCCCAGGCTCAGCTCGTATTTTCTTCAAGAATTTGGAGGCTATACTTGCCCATCATGATTTTTTGTAGCTCAGAGCTCTTTAGAGGTGCTTTCTAGGGTATCTTTTCAATGTTCTTTGAAGGAGGTTGGTAAGTGTTACAATAATATCTCTTTTGAATATGTAACTACTATTCACTACATGTGGCTATTATGAAGAAGAATAGTAATAATTATTCTAAGAACTTTCCAAATATTAACTCATTTACTCCTCAAACCAATCCAATGAAGTCAGTGCCATTTCTATGCCTATCATACAGATGAGGAAACTGAGGCATCACATGTGACCTGCCCAGGGTCACACAGCTAGTAAGTGGCGTAGGCAGGGCTCAAAGCCAGGGATTCAAATATCAGACCCCATGCTCTTAACCACTACATGAAACTACCGATTGTTTTGCTGATGAGATTTGATTGGCAGAAGCCACTTGCAAACTTGTTACTGAACCCACTGGAATCAAAAGCACATGTGTAGCACAGGGAGATCAGTTCGGTGTTTTGCGATGACCTAGAGAGTGGGATAGGGAGGGTGGGAGGGAGGCTTAAGAGGGAGGGGATATGGAGATCTATGTATGAGTACGGCTGATTCACTTTGTTGTACAACAGAAACTAAAACAGTATTGTGAAGCAATTATACTCCAATAAAGATCTATTTAAAAAAAAAGCATGTGTGTGTTTCTGGACAGAGAGGTGAAGTCAGTGCTTCTTGAAAGCCTCTCACTTCTTTCCATTGTTTTAGAATCAACAGATTCCTTAGCATGGCCTTCCTAGGCCGTCTCCCTCGCCTCCCTCCCTAGCTACGTAGGACCGCCCCGAAACACGCGAGGGACATCCACACTCTGTTCTTTTGCTTATAACATCACTTCATCCTGGAAGAGGCTTCCTTCTCACGCCCTGTTTGCATACCTTTAACTCGGGAAAATTCCTCTTACAGTTTCCCGATGTGACTGCCTTGTTTGGCTTCAGATAAGTTGAGATTAGGCTTCGTGAACCCTCAGGTTTATTGAGAGTGGTCCAGGGCGGCTGGAGCCCTTGTGCTGGCCATTTCCAGCCCTACCTGTTTATCTCAATGTGCCATATAAATATCACTTGTTCCTTTGCCTTTCTCTGAGCTGCTCTGTGTGCAGGGATCTGATGGATGTGGACTTCCACATCCAAGCTCCCTTGAAGGATGTCCAAGCACAGGGCAAGAGGCAGAGTATTTTTCCCCCACTTTCTCCCTGACTTGGGCTGCAGTTCTGGAAGGATGCAGCAGCATCCTTCCCTCCCAAACCGGGGCTGACCTGGCAGCCCCCCTTCTGGCTCCCCATCTCCCGCGGTGCTTGTTCCCGGGGGCCTCCCTCTCCCTTGTTGGGTCACTCTGTCCATAGCATGTCTGTTGCTCCTTCATCAAAATCTCCATGTTCAGGGCTTCCCCGGTGGCGCAGTGGGTGAGAGTCCGCCTGCCAATGCAGGGGACACGGGTTCGTGCCCCGGTCTGGGAAGATCCCACATGCCGCAGAGCGGCTGGGCCCGTGAGCCATGGCCCCTGAGCCTGCGCATCCGGAGCCTGTGCTGCTCAACGGGAGAGGCCACAGCAGTGAGAGGCCCGCGTACCGCAAAAAAAAAAAAAAATCTCCATGTTCAAACCATAGGGTGAATCCTGTCTCCTGCTGGGACCCTAACCCATGCAACCCCTTCCTCCCGCACTGTCTGGACTTGGTCGTCCAGCTCACAAATGGTCACTACACACATAGCCCACATCCCCACTTATAGGAACACAAGACATCTTTGAAAGCATTGGCATTCCAATGTCAGCTCAAGGGCCCATCTGATTCTTGGGAAGGTGTGGTACTAGGTTCCTTCTACTCCCCTCCCCTACCACACCCTCTGAGTGGTAGGTCACAGGGACAGGTCACATCCTCCCTTTAGCCAGAGCAAAACCCAGGGGTCCTTGGCTTATTCTTCTTCCTTTAATATCTACATGATTGTTGATACATTTGTCCTCTCTGGAAGTGTATTAGTTCTACCAGGGGAGGATGGGTATCTTGAAGACTAGTTCAAAATAAATGCTTCTCGAGTCAATGAATGCATACATGAAAGACATCTGACATGACTTGGGGTCCGTTGTGTAGCCACAAAACCAACAAAGGTAAATTGTCATCACCCGGATCCTCAAAACTTTAAAAGACACCAGCTCTCCTTCCCGTGGTCCCCTGGTGTGTTGCAGCACATTCAGAGGCCCCATCCTCTCTTTGGCCTGCTTCCTTCCGGGCCACGTCTGGAGGACAGTGAGCCATTGAGCGCCTTACCCCAGCTGGACGCCCAGCTGAGCAGAGAAAACCAGTTCCCGACACCCAGCCCAGCCCTCTCTTAACCAAACCACATGGGCTGTTTTCCTCTGCCCGCCTTGGACCACTCAGCTCTTCTTGGCTCAGACACCACTGATCCCTTTCCCGGGATACACACCCACCTGCTTCCCCGAGCCAAGTTGTGTTAGGCTTGTGGCTTTTGTTGGAATGCTCAGTCACCTCGGAGCGCAGGTCCCTTGGCCCAGGGCGGGAGAATTTGCGTTGACGAATTCCCACACGATGGACCCGTGTGAGTCTCCAAGGCCTCAAGCAGGCCAGAGACTGCAGATTTTCTTGAACTGCCTTATGCTGTGCACAGTTGACAGGAAGGAGAAATCCAAGTTTGGAGGGTATAACCCTTCTTCATAGTAAACCTATTTTAGAGCTAACCAAGACATACAGGCCACCGTGGATTTAATACAACCAGAAAACGTGTGAATCTTCAAGGACAGCCAATGCTGCCCATACTCACTTTTTGGCCTTCTTCTCCTTCCCCTCCCTCTCCTCCTCCCTTCTCCCCTCCTTCTTCTTCTTTTCAATAAACCACTTATTTGCTGGTGCATAATAAAGTAAACAGAAAACGAATAAGCTGTGGAATTTGAAGGAGAATTTTTTAAGCTAGAGATCTGAAGGAGGAAAGGAAGGCCACAAAAACTGCATAAACAGTTAAGGCAAATACTTTAGACCAAAATAGCCAGTCTACTGCAGCTGGGAGATGGATGCCACTGCTGGTAAGGAGGAAAAAGAGGATTAAATTGATCAAAATAGGGTTTGGAGATGGCAAAGCATTTTATTTTTTGTAATGTCTCTTCAAAAAGAGGTATGATGTGAAGTTACACTTTTGTGTGAGCAAACATTTGAAGCTTCACTGTCTGTTGCTACCGTGTCTGGGCTTTACATTAGACATTGGTTATAAAATGTGCTTTTCTTGATATGTATGTATATATATATATATCAATAATATATATATACTTCTTTTCTTGTTGAACCGTGGCAGTAAAAATGATTAGTGGAGTTGAAATCTACAGCAATGCCCAGATCACTTGCTACAGTGTTTAGGATGGCTGAAATATGCAATAATTGATTTTAACATGCACTGTAATTGGTTCCAGATGCATCGCTGTCAACTGTGATGCGTCGTAATTAAACTGACATGTTCAAAAACTGGCCACTGAAATGAGTACTCACTGAATTTTCTGACTGCGGGCAGCTGCTGCTTCTCTGCCCCTGGTTTCCCACTCAGGACCCATGTCACTGGGTTCCATTTGCCTGCTGGCCTCCTCCGTATTTTCTCTATTTTACCTCCTCAAATTTTCAGTGACCTCCTTGAGTGAATTCAGGCTCTTTCCCCATGTTCGTTTTCACACGGTCACATATTTCCGCAGTGATAGATCACTGTGCAATTTCCTTAGTCATCATAAATCAGATCGAAAATTGTGAGAACAGTCAAGAACTCGATATAAAGTAAGACACAGCAACAGATCCATAAGAGTTCCATATTTTAGCACGTCCATCCCCAGTCGAACCACACTTGAACTCTTACTAGGAAATTCAATTGGAGGAAGAAAGCATAGTGGGTAACACATGTCCACCTCCTGTCCCCAATCGTATAAATGAAAATGTTCCTACTTATGACAAACTTTTCTTACTTCTATGGTCATCAGAAGGCTTATGTGCATTCAGGATGGTCTTACCTTGGCAGCCTGATTATCTTTCTTTTTTCTTTTATAAAAGCAGCATGATACAGTTGAAAGGGCATTGAACTAGGGTCTGGGGGCCCTGGGATCTCCATGACCACTAATAGTGTTGGTAAAGCCCTCCAAGTGTCAGCTTTCTTCCTGGAAAAATGGGAAAGATAATACACTTTCTAATAGATTTAGAACAATACATGATGATCTACAAACATGAATAGATTCACGGCCCTTCAGTTTCTGAAATCTTTATTCTGAATCAGCATGAACCATGTCTGTCTTTGGACTTTGTATTACCATAATTTACTGTTTTGATTTAATGAAGAACTTCATCCCTTCCCTGCCCCTACCCTGTGCCCCAATGTCATATCGCCTCTAAACTGTTAATCACATGGGTAGGTCCTGTGATGGCAAAACATTTAATAACAAAAGTTAGTTCACACCCATCCATAGTTGATGAGAGTGGCATTGACTATGAATCACCATTGCACCATTTCTACAAGGAGGAGCGGGATAGCCATTTCCCCATCATTTGCTTAAGGGGCAACATCCTTCCACTGATTTCAATCATGTGACACTGGTGGGGCTCCCTTATGTGCTTACAGTAAATTAGAGTTGGCCAATCGTGATGTCTCTTTTGTCTGTCAACAGAATGTAGTCCAAGCTGTGGCCATCTGACCAAGCTAGGCCAATAAAAGTTCTTCCATGAGCTTTGATAGCCAAAAGTTGTGAGACAAGCTTTTCTCAATCCAAGGAAATGAGCCATGAGGATATAAGCCTGGTGATTCTCCATCACAAGAGTGATGCCGTGCTGTCCACCTGATGAAGGAAGGTGAGATCGAGGTCCATACACGGGGAGGAGCAGAGTTAACAGGAAATACTAATGAAGGGCTTTGGAAACCATCAGGTGAGTCTGTCAGGTGAGTTCTAGGAGAGAAGAACATACTCCAGTTCCCATTGTATTATTTTTTGGTGAAATCTTGTAAAAGCCACACAACCTGTGATTAAGGAGGAACTGGATTGAAGGGGTCCTTTATCTCCCTCTGTCTTCTTAAGCTTTAGTTTCTTAAGGGGAAGAGTCTCTATTTATGTCCCAGTTCTGAGTAGGATGGGACATAAATAGAGACTGCTGCTTCATAGATGTCCTGACAAAGATGTCTCAGCTTCCAGAATGTTCCTCTCTACCCCACTCCCTGGTCAACACAATTTTGGGCCCACAAGACTTGCCCAAGAGTTTTGATCAACCTTTAGATGGTGTGTGGTACATCTACAGTGCTTCTCAAACTTGGGGTGCATCCAACCCCCCGGACAGCTTGTGAGAACAGATTGCTGGGCCCGACCCCCAAAATTCTGATCCAGTAGAGTCTGCATTTTGAGTAAGTTCCTAGGATATAGTGAGGGTGCTGGTCTGTGGACCACACTATGAGAATCACTGCCAGGATGAATGTCATGTTGGATTGAAAGTTGGGAGACTCAGGTCTTCTCCCCTTAGGCAATTCACCAGTTGTCTGTGGGCCTCACTTTAACCATCTCTAAGATGGGAGATTTGATCCAGGTGATCTTTAACTTTCCTTTGATGTGCTCTAAGTCCACCAGCAGTTCATCAGGTTCTATAAGGGAAGACTGTATGGTCATTATGAGGCTTCTTCCTTTTCCTTTTAAGAGAGCTATGATTTAAAAAAGACAACATCTAACTTCTGCAAAAATGGTGGAGATGGTCAGAGAGCAGCCACTGAGTGGGGTAACTATTAGATGTTGTGAAATCCAAGGCCCTGACAAATTACTCTGCAACTGAGCAATGTTTTTCACCTGAAGGATATACTGTCTTATAACAGTTTGTTCATGAATCAGGCACTTGTTCTAGAATTGAACCCCTCCACCTGCCGTGTTCTGCTCCTCTCCAGCAGCTCCTCTGGGCATGCAGCCAGCAGAAGGTTTGAGACGTTATGTCCGGAACCCAAGGAGTTGTTAGAGAAGAGATGGATCATGGTAACTTCTAGGAGATCCCACTTAAATTTGAAAAGAAAGAGAGAAAGGGACTGAAAGGATCTTCTAAAGTGAAAAAGAGAGAAAAATCATTGAGTCCAGGCTTTTCTCTGAGACTCCAAGTGCCTGCACAAAATTACATCCCACCAGCAACATCAAATGACCGCTTTATGAGTATGAACAGGAAACTGCGGCTATAACAGTTTCCTTGCCCCTTCCTTTACTTCTGAGGAAGAGTAAGTGATGGACGTAAAGAAAAATAAAGAAATAATTTAGGAAATAATTTCTTTTCACATAAGAGCCAATTTATGACAGCCTAATAATATTGCTAATCAATGAGTATCACAGAGCGTTCATTAATTCATTCAATATACATGGGTTGGGTGCTTAACATCCCCTAGCAGTGTGCGGGGGACAGCAGGAAATCAAGCTGTAACAATATCATGTCCACATTCGTGGGGCTTCCAGTCTAGAGGAAAGATGCCAAGTAAACAGGCAATTTCATGAGTTCCAAAAGGAATGAACCCCAGGAGCCAGGAGAGAGGCATGGTCTGCAGTGAGGTTGGGTATCAGCAAAAGTTCCCTGTGGAGAGTGAAGGGCTCAAGCATGCATGGAGGTTGGGTCAGACAGCAAACAGGTATTCTTTTTGGACACAGGCTCTAAGAGGTGAAGTCATGAAACTGCAATAGTTTGACAGGACTGCTGGCTCGGATTGAGGCACCTAGCGAGTGCCTTTTGACACATTGGTTCAGAGCTGCTCCCCATTCCCCAAGGCTTTGATTTTTATTGGCAAGATGAGATGAGGGATCATGGAATTAACATCCATCGTCAGCGAGGGAAGTGTGTGGGCTCAGAGTCCTTCCTTTCCCTTGCTCATGTTCTTTTATGATGCTTTGCCTCACTTCCCAGGCAGGGATGTTTCATCACCTCCATCCCTAACTCCTTCTCTTCTGGCTTTACTTTGAAGCTTAACACTGGGTGGCCTCCTTCCTCTAGGTATGACTTCATTTTAAAATAGATGAGATAAGGATGACTAATGTCTGTAGAGAAATAAGATAGTTAAAAGGAGGAGAAGGGAAACTCAGGAGTTTGCTACAGGTTGGAGAATGAGCTTTCTATTTTGGAGGACCTGGATCTTCTTTTCAAATGATGACTGTTGAAATCACATTAGGCCAAATAAGTTTTAGGTCCTTGGACTTTCCCTGCCCTAAAAGGAAGAAACTTTTGCAGTAGAAGAACCATTTCTGAAGGACCCAGAAGCCTTTTTGGTACATTCTCCAACTTCATAGTTGTCAATAAACTTAATTCTTTCTGGAAAACAGAATAACTGCAAGGAAAAATCTATACCCTAGAAGAGTGTAACCAGTCTTGGAAACAACAAAACCTTCATCCTGGTGATCACGGCCACCATCATTTCCAACATACCCATCACTCTGCTGAGTATTGGGTACCATGTGGCACTTCAGGGAAGGCAAATAACTTTAAATCACAATCCCTGTCCTCAAGAAACAGGTCATATTGGAGGGCTGACATCCACATGCAAAGATTTATAAAAATAAAAGGTAGCTCATGGGAAGTCATCATGACCTGTGAATGGCTTGCGAGGCTCTGGCACACCATTCTGCACATTTTCAGGTTCCAGAATCTGCAGGCATTGAATATGTCGCTGTCATAGTGTGACGAAGCAGAAAAGTGAGGCTTCTGTTTTAACTCTTTAACATCTTGCTTTCAGCTCGAGAACTTTCAAAGGGACAACCTGATTTGTGATATATTACTAGAGCCTATCAAGTTACACGTAATGTTCCACGTGTCATTTAGGCTGATATTCTGTAAGAATGTTCTGGAATGAAGCTGAGTACAGGCTACAGTATGAACATCCACATAACCTGTGCCCTGTGATTAAAGAGAGGCCAAAAACAAGAAATACTCCTCCGTGTAATTTCAGAGGAACAGAAATTCAAGAAACGAGCAATCGAACGTACGGACAGCTCAGACGCCCAGTAACTGTCTTCCCGTGACCAGCTCTGAGCTGTGGAAGCTTCGGAAGGCAGGGGGCGTGCCTTTGAGAGCATCTCCAGCGGGCTTTCTGAGATGAGTGGCAGTTGTTTACACCTGTGCTTCTCACACTGCACTGTGCACATGAATCATTGGGATCGTGTGAGATTCACGTTCAGGTTCAGTGGGTCCAGGTGGACCTGAGCCTCCGGTGGCTGACAAGCCCCCAGCCGTGCCGACGTCTCCGTCCTCAGACCACACTGAGTAGCATGAGTTTAGAACAAGGTAGAACGATGTTAGAAGGGGCAGCGTGAAAGCAAGGGCCCATCTGCTCAAGAAACAGAAAATCGGCGATTAGATGCCAAGGCTCCTGGGTAAGGTGGCCGGGAGGTGGAACCAGCTCCCCCAGGACCAAGCAGGCCAGACCCATCCCCCGGGGCTGCCTCTGGCATTGAACCTGGCTCTGCTTCAGGCCCTCAGGACCTGCTGGGCTCTCCCGCTGTGCAGGGTCAGGACTTGGGCAGGTTGGATGCTGTAGCGGAGAGAGGGTGATGCTCTGCCCCACCCCCCTGACCTGGCGGATGACCCGGGATCTTCCCAGAGCACAGGGTGCACGGGGCACAGGCGGGAAGCCCACTTCTCCTTGGGGGAGGGGTGTCCCTGTCCCTACACCCCCCAAACGATGACCCTACATCTGCTTGTGGACAGCTGAGAAATGAACAAGAAAGGGCTATCTCAATTTAGCCCACCTACACGGAGAAGAATCCAGAACCCAGTTTCCACTCTCCTTTCGTAGGCCACTTCTCAGGAGGCTCAGGACCCTGCCCCCTTCCAGAAAGCCCCTTGACTCCCTGAAGCTGGCTCAGTGCTTTCTCTCCCAAATAGGAGAGGAAAGGGTAGCTCTAGGCCTGTGCGTCTCCAACTTTGACCCGCATGGAATCGCCTGGGGAAATGTTAATATCATATCCTGTCGGCAGGTCTGGGTGGAACCCAGGAGTCTGCATTTATAATGATGCTGCCGCTGCCTGGCTCCATCTCCAGGAGCGAGGGGACCATCCTCAGGCATCTCCTGAGCCAGGGATGAGGTATCTCTCAGTCCCAGGGCTGCTGGCCCCAGGGAGCTGTGCGGCTGTTTAAGGTGTGAATCTCAGTGCCCAGCAGAGTGGGGCAGGGCCCGGATAAGAGCATCTTTCTTTGTAGTAACTGCAGCCACCAGCACAGGTTACAGATGGGTAGGTTTCCCAGGGTGTGTTGAGTTTGTTGTCACTGATTTGTGTTGCATATTGGGAAAGCTTCTGAAAGAGGGAAGGAAAGTCGCTCCAGAACCCCTCAGCTCCTGACTCCTCAGCCCTGGGCTCCCTTCTTCCTCTTGTTGACACGTTCTGAGCTCTTGGGCTGATTTCCAAATTCCCAAAGTTTAAGTGTGGAAAAAGCCAACTAATCCTCTGGAAAATCTCCTGATGTATATTTTTCTTTAAAATTCTGGGCCGGTTTTAAACTTAGCACTCTCTAAACTGTGCTCACCAGGCATTACTGTTGTGGACGCACGTTGCTCTGTTTCCCAGAGAACTCCCCTCCTCCCGCCCGATATTGACACCGGATTCAGGATGGAGTTTGTCAGGGCCTGTAGCGTGTTCCTCCTACACCATTAACTCGGTTCGTTTAGTGCATTGGAAGTAGGAAGACTGATCCCCGCATGATATTCTGACTGTCAGACCTGATTTGAGCTGATTTCTCATTGAGTATTCCATATCAAAGGCTCAGATAATAGAATTACAGGACATTAGGATTTCCAATCTGGAAGGGACCCTGGAGATCATTTAGTGCTGCCTGCTCACTTTACAAATGAGGAAACTCTATTTTTCACTCTTAAGAACTTGAGCAAATACCCAGCTTTTGATATGCACATGCATGTGCCCTTGCTGTTCCGATGTAGGGAGTTCTGCATGGGGGTAAAAGGTGCCCAAAACAGGTCCCTCCTATTTAGTTATCCTTGATCTTGGCTTTCCCTTCCTCAAAGACTCTTATATCCACCCTCTGGACAGCACGCACTTCGCAATAATATGCAAATGCCTTGGCTCCTGACAATAGCTGGAAAAGAAGTGTGATGTTTTTACTTAAAGGACATTTTATACAGTTTAATAGTGACTGCATCTCTGGCATTTATAACAGATGTTATCCCACTGCAGGCAACTTTTTCTAAGTCATGTAGCTGGATTTTAGCTGCTGAAATTTTCTGTATCATTTGGTGATCATATTTCATTTCAGACTTCTGAATGCAACAGATTGTCCACCTGGATTCCATTTTGCCACATTTTATTGATGGCCTGACTCAGATCTTTCAAGTTTGTGCTCATTGACCTTGAAGGAGTAGCTTGTTGTTTAAATTTTATGACACAGAGACGTAAACGGCCTGCAAATTATGCAACGCAACGGTGATGAACAATGAGTTAGGACGTTTCATTAATATTGATTGCCTGGAGTTAAGGGATTAATAAGAACTGTTACACTGTACCCATTTCTGGGACAAACATCCCAAATGAACTTTACTACAAGCACATGTGTAATGAGTGAGAACCACATTTGTGTGTGCAAATCCGAGCTCCGTGTAGAGATATTACACTGTTCCCTTTATGCCTTCCTGTCGCTGCTCTAGTTCTAGAAATAATGGCACCTTCCCCCTTCCAGCCCTGTTTTTCTGGGTGACCTAAGACAGCCACGCCCATCAGCGTGGCCCATCACTGAAGACCTGAATGACAGGGATGGAAACTACAGAGAGAAAAATAAAAACACTACCCATAGCCCCTTCTGACCACGAGAAACATCCCGCAAACCCAAACTGAAGGACATTCCTACAAAATTCCTGGCCAGCAACTCCTCAAGACTGCCAGGTCATGGAAAACAAGGAGAGTCTGAGAAATGGTCACAGTCTAGAGGAGGTGAAGCAGACATGACAACTGATGCCACGTGGGGCCCTGGATGGGGTCCTGGGACAGAGAAGGACAGGAGAGGAAAACCAGAGAAACCTGGATAATGTGTGGACTTGAGTTCATAATGATGGGTCAGTAACAGTCTGCAAGCTGTGATAAATGTACCATATTAGTGTAAGATGTTGAGAGTAGGGAAACTGGGTTTTGGCTGAATGTGAACTTTCTTTACTATCTTCACCACTTTTCTATAAATCTGAAACTATTCTGAAAGTAAAAGTGTATTAAAAATAATACTTTGTTGTCGTGTCCTTTCAGCCATGATGGAAATGTCACTAGAAAGGCTGACCTCAAATGAGTGTCTGGGTCGTGTCAGGCTTTCACCTCCATCATCTCCTTAAATCCTTAGAACAACTCTATGAGATATTGATTATTCTCCCCACTTCACAGCTTTGAATGAGAAAACAATGTGCATGAATATTGTTCACCAGTCCGATTTGTGTGAATCTGAGGTCCAGAGAGAACAATCTCTTATTTGTTGATTGAAATCCCCTGGCTCAAACGTGGCAGAGCTGTGATCTGAACCTTGTTCATCTGACTCTAAAGCACACGTTTATTTCAGTTCCCCACATGGTCCCCAGAATCATGGCCTCAGAGATGGGGCAGAGTTGGGGGAGATGGGAAGGGATGGGTGGGGCCAGGCTGTGTGGACCCTGCTGCTACGTGTCTGCCATCTGGGGCCATTGGAGCTTCCTGGGGAGGCCCTTCAGCCTCTATTTTTCCCAAGGGCTGGGGTCCAGGTCCGCTCTAGATTTCGTTCCACAAATATTCAAAAAGAAGTCCCCCCCTAGATTTCGTTCCACAAATATTCAAAAAGGAGCCCCCCCTGCAATGACAGACCCAGGATGGAGGAGCAGGTGCCGGCTGTGGTAGCAACACTGAGAACCTCCTGGAAGGAAGTGTAGATGACTTCATGGGACCCCAGGGAACCCGCGCTGCATCCTCTTTCAGAATCTCCACCCCTGGCTGTGCATCTGTGTCATCAGGGGGCCTAAGAATGTCCAGAGCCCTGGTCCCTGAGATCCTGACTCAGAAGATGAGAAGAGGGCCCAGAAATCTGTATTCAGTACTGTGTGTTGGTGCTTTAGCCATGAACCACTGTGTTCCAAATCTGAACCTCAGAAAGTCTGCCCTTGTTCTCGCCTGAAGGGAACGGCAAGCCCCACTCAACACTCTTGGCTGTTAAGTAATTTACTGTTTAGACTAGGAGTCCACAAATGATACCTGTGGCCAAATGGCCCACAGCCCCACCTATTTTGTAAATAAAGTTTTATTGGACCCAGACACAGTATTTGTTTATGTGTTGTCTCTGGGTGCTTTCTTGTTACTATGGCATAGTTGGGTAGTTGTGACAGAGACCATATGGTCCACAATCCTAAAATAATTATCTGACCCTTTACAGAAAAAGTTTGCTGACCTATGGTGTGGAAGATGGAAAGGTATGTGGATTAATAATTAGTCACAGTAAAAGGCAAAGGAGTCCCGCTGCTCTCAAGTTTCCAAGCACCTAAGAATCCCCTGGGGTGCTTATCTAAAAATCCCCATTCTGAGGCCCACCCCTGGAGACTCCGATGTAGCAGGTCAGACTGAGGCCCAGAAATATGCATTTTTAGCAATGCTTTCAGTACACAGTCCTAAACATTAAGAATATTGACATCGACTGCAGCTGGACCCAGGTCCCTAACCACCTCTAGAGGCTTGGATGTGTCTAAATATTCTTGCATATTATATTTGGACCTAAATTTATAAGATAAAACTAAATATCAAGAATTATCAAAACAAGGAATTAAAAGCGTTAGCTCTGTTTATTCAAGGTATGAATAAAAAATAGAAGATTTGGGCAAGAAACAGATATTTCGTGAATGTCTGATGAGCAACGAATGCCAGCTTTCTGCTTTTGACATGCTTTTAAGAGCTTCACTGAGCTGTAGTAGATGTGTAATAAACCATACTTATTTAAAGTGTATAATGGGATACACTTTGTCATGTGAAACCAGCATTACAATCAAGATAATGCACAAACCTATCACCCCCAGAGTTTCCTTGTGCCCCTTTACAATCCTTCCCTTTGCCCATTCCTGCAACTGTAAGAAGCAACCACCTACCTCCTTCTTTTATGAATGAAATCTTCTCTTATGAATCTATAGTGCTTTCTGGAACTATAGACCTATAGATGAACTTGCATTACCTAGAATTTTATATAAATAAGTATCATATGGGTCGTAGGCTTTCTTAGTTTGGTTTCCTCCACTCACTATAATTTTTCTGAGATTCATTCATGTCGTTGCACGTATCAGTATGTTATTCCTTTTTATTACTGAGTAATATTCTGTTGAATGGATATACCATAATTTGTTTATGCACCCACCTGTGCATGGATATTTGGTAATAGCCCAATTTTAGGCTATTACAAATAAAGTGTCAATGAATATTCATGTACAAGTCTTTGTATGGACCTATGGCTTCATTTTTACCATATCAAATGGAAGGTGTATATTTAACTTTTTAAGAAACTGCCAAACTGTTTTCCAAAGTGGTGGTGTACCATTCTACATCCCCACAAGCGGTATGCAAGAGTCACAATTGCTCTACATCCTTGTCAGCACTTGATATGGTCAATCTGTTTAATTTTAGCCATTGTAATAGATGTGTAGTGACATATCACTGCAGTTTTAATTTGAATTTCCCAAGTGACCAATGATGTTGATAACCTTTCATGTGATTATTTCCCATTCATATATCTTCTTTGGTGAAATGACTGCTTTGCCCATTGTTAATTTTTAAGTTATTGAGTTTTGAAGGTTCTGTACTGTGAATAAAACTCCCTTATCGGATATAAACTTTGCAAATATATTTTCCCAGTATGTGGCTTGCTTTCTCCTTCTTTTATGAGTGAAAGAGTGTAGGTCCATGAAGAACAAATTGATAAATGGTATTTCATTTAAAATTAGTAGGATCTGAAGAATACCATTTACCAATACCACTTACCAATTTGTTCTTTGTGGACCTTGCTTGCGGTGTCATTGCTGAGAAATCTTTGCCTAACTCAAGGCCACAAAGGTTTTATCCTATGTTTTCTTCTAGAAGTTTTATAGCTTTAGGTTTTACATTTAGATCTGCAATCCATTTTGAATTAACTTTTATATGAGGTGTGAGGTATGGATTGAAGTTCACTTTTTTGCATATACCCAATTGTTCCAGTACCATTTGTTGAAAATTCTTTTGCCATTGAATCACCTTTGAACCATTGTAGAATATCAGTTGTCTATATATGTGTGGGTGTACGTCTGGATTCTCTGTTCTGGTCTATTGATTGATTTGCCTGTCTTTGCACCAATTATAGTCTCGATTACTGTAGCTTTATAACAAGTCTTAAAATCAGTGAGTTTTAGTCCTCCATTTTCTTCTTTTTCTAAGTTATTTTGGCTATTCTAGGTCCTTTGAATTTCCAAATGAATTTTAGAATTGGTTTTTCAATTTCTACCAAAGACCTGCTGTTGTGATTTTGATGTCTTAGACAGTGAAGATAATGGCACTTTTACAAGGATAAGTGACTCCGTTCCGTTATCATTTCATGAAAAAGGGAAGCATGAAAACATGTACACAAACAAATCAACAGAATGAGACAATTTACTTTTGTTACCGGGCAGCACAGAACAAAAATGAGCCCCAAGTTCTAATACTCTAGTTTATCTTAGCTATCTGGGAGATCTACACACTAGCTTCCCTTTAGATATTCTTTTTTTTTAAAATAGAGGTAAAATTGACATAACATAAAAGTAACCGTTTCCATTTTAAAGTGAAAATTCTGATGGCATTTTGCACATTCATAATGTTGCACAGCCACCACTTCTATTCAGTTCTGAAATATTTTCATCACTCACCCATTATGCAACTGTTCCCCATTTTCCAACACCCAGCCCCACCAATCTGCATTCAGTGTCTACGGATTTACTTACTCTGGATATTTTACATAAACGGAATCATACAAGATGTTACCTTTTGTGTCAGTCCTTTTTCCACTTAGCATAATGTTTTCAGGTTTCATCCACGTTGTAGCATGTTTCAGTACTTCATTCATTCTTATGACTGAATAGTATTTCACTGCATGTATGTATCACAATGTATATATCCTTTCATCTATTGAGAGATATTTGGGTTATTTCTACCTTTAAGCTATTGTGAATACTGCTTTTAAGAACATGCACGTACATATACTTGTTTGACTGTCTTCAGTAATTACGGTTATATACCTGTGAGTGAAAGCGCTAGGTCACATGGTAATTCTACATTTGACTTTTTGAGGAAGTGCCAAACTTTCTTCCACAGTGGCTGAAATATTTTACATTCCCACCAGCAATGAATGAGGGTTTCATTTTCTTCAGATCCTTGTGAAAATTTATTTTCTGATTGTTATTATTATTGCCGTTTTAGTGGGTGTGAAGTGGTACTTCATTGTGGTTTTGATTTGCATTTCCATAATGACTAATAATGTTGACTATCTTTTTATGTACTTATTGTTCATTCGTAGATCTACTTTGGAGAAATGTCTCTATATATGTGTCTAATATATTTTATATAATATATAGAGACATTTATCTATATCTTTATCTATATAGATATAGATATCAGGCAATATTTATTGCCCAGTTTTGTTTTTTAGTCCTGACAACTTTTACTTTCCTTTATTCCTAAATTTGAAATTCTAGTAGAATTAAATTAAGAGCATATTTTCCCTCAACCCCATTTTTTCCTCTCTTTCATAATCTTTTTGTGTGTGTGTGTGTGTGTGTGTGTGTGTGTGTGTGTGTGTGATGGAAAGTATTTTTCTCATTTATTCTTTCATCCTTTTGATAGATTTTTCTCTGCATTCTCCTCAAATATGTATTCAGATTGTTCCTTAAGTTGTCTTGGGTTGGTTGTGCTACATAGTTTATGTCTTTTAAACTCCCCACATAAATATTTTACTACATATCTGAATAGTTATCTATTGCTATATAATTCTGGTACCAATTTCTGTTTTAGTTACCTACTGCTAAGTTAGAAACTATCCCAAAATGTAGTGGCTTAAAACAGCAGGACTTTATTATTTCTCATGATACTGCAATCCAGGCTAGGCTCAGCTGGCTGGTTTTTCTGTTGAACATGATGGCTGCTGAGGCTGGCACATCCAGGATGGCTCATTCACTCACAGTCTACGCTTTGGGTAGGATGGCTGGAGCAGCAGGGGTGAATCTGGCCTCTCTCCCTTTCCATATGTCTTCTTCACATGGCTCTCTTGAGCTTCCTCATAGTATGGTGGTCCTAGGATAATTAGACTTTTTAATTGGCAGTGGGTTTCCAAGGAAGAGAAGGTGGAAGCTGACAGTTTTCTTTAAAGCTGGGTCGGGAACTGGCCCAGTGTCACACCTACCACATTCTATTGGTTGAAGGAAGTCACAAGACCAGCCCATATTCAAGGGAGAAGGGACATAGGTTCTGCTTCCTGATGGGTGGAGCATCACACTTGTACTTGGAGTGAAGGGAACCATCTTTGGAGACCATCCACCACAGGAATGAGTCTGCCTGTATGTGAGAGGGTCAGTAAGAATACTTGGTCTCACAGAGTGCCGACGACTTTGCAATCTTTCTTAACACTTAATAGCACTAGAAAGCACACGGAATGTATTAAATAAACAACAGTGCATCAACCTGGAGCCATGCTGTGAAGTCTTACTAAGTCCCTGTGATATTTTTTTATTAAAAAATCTGGGGATGTGTATGTATATGGCTGATTTGCTTTGTTTTGCAACAGAAACTAACACAGTATTGTGAAGCAATTATACTCCAATAGAGATCTATTTAAAAATCTATTTATTAAAAATATTTATTTTCATTGAAGTACTATGTACATCTTTTTTTTATGTCAAATAGTACTAAAAGCCTTATAGGAATTGGTGACTTGCAAGCCAAATGATAATTTATAATTCATATTACAGGCCCTCAGGAGCATTCAATACTTTTTGGGGCTACTACACGTAAAATGCTAAATTCCTCTTATCTGCTGTTACTACTAATTTTTTTAGATTAATTGACTGATAAAATTTTTTGATCTTTTCTGTTTGTTGTTAATTGATATATATGTATATATATATATATTTTTTTCTTGTCCATTTGTTAAGGTTCTGATACACATGCATTATTTTCTGCTCCTTCCCTGTGATGTGGCCTATCCACTGATAGTCAGAGGGAAGGAAGGACAGACAAATCGGGGCTCTTATCACCATTCCTGTCCCCCTGATCTCCAGTGAGACAGCGCGATCTCCCAATGCTGTCACGCTGACACATGTGATGCTTCCCACGTTGCAGAGTCCATGCCAGGCAGAGGCACTGGGTCGAGTCATCCATGAGACCAAGTCAGAATTGCAGCTTCTACGCCATCAGTCTCCTTGCTGAGAGGCTGGGCAGCACAGATGAGCCACAACAAATAAAGAGCAGTGTAACTTTTCAACATGCTTTCTTCTCTTCGCTATGGGAGGGAACACAGCTAGGGAGAAACTCAACGCATGTCAGGAGGGATGTAAAAACCTTTGCTTTCTCATAGGCATGTTTATGCAGCTTCAAATGCTTTCAGTTTGCTATAAGTTAAAAATGAATGTGTCCATCTGATGGGTTTTTTTGTTTTTTGGTTTCTTTTGGTCTGTCTTCTTTGCCATATGATTTCATAAAGCCCTGTGTGCTTTAGGAAAATATAGATTGGAAACGTCTAGAGATGTAATTATTGGGCCATTTTTCTGCAGATGCAACAATATGCACTTGATCAAAAAATAATTATACTTCCTGACAAATTACCTTTTCTATTAGTGCCCTGCCTTAAGAAAAAAAGACTTTTTATTTCTGCCTAATGAAAACAATATATGAAACCTTGCTAGATGCTCTGGCAGAGCCATTCCTTTAAGGGGGTGACATTTCTGTTCAGCTTCCATTAACGGGAGAGGGAGGCACGTGGAATCAGTTTGCTTTTCTGATTTTACTGTAGCCTAAAATTAATTTGGGAAAAAAAATTTTAAAGAAGACCAAGGATGGTGTAAACAGCTCTGGCCACAGTGGAGCCAGGGTAGAAGAGGTCTTAATTTTCAGGACAGTCTTTGGGAGCGACTATGTGTCTTCTTGAGTTGTTTTGAGAACACAGGTTTCTTTTGCAGAGAAATGTCTTAGAATTCAGAGGAAATCCTGAGTCACCTGAGAACAGAATATTCACAGACAGCTTTTATTATTGAAATTCAGAGCCCTGCCTGGTCCCACCCTCACACCCTCACTCTCACTCTACCTGCCTTAGCAAAGTTCTTGGGTTCCAGTTGTGGGGATTCCTGACTGAAGTCATAGCTTGTGGGTGCTCTATGGATTCCTGACTCTCCTCGATTTATGGCCTCAGGCAAAACCTAAGTTGGAAGAGATTCACCACCAGCATTTTTTTGGAAACTGTTCACAAAGAGGCTAAAAGTCACACTACAGTCTGACACCTGGAAGTCCTCTTCTAAGGACCTACCAGAGCTTCATTCAACCACAGGATTTCTCAGTGAGTCACACAGTCAGGGTCTTAGTCTGTTCAGTCAGGGTCTTAGTCTGTTTTGGCTTCTATAACAAAATACCACCCACTGAGGGGCTTATAAACAACAGAGATTTATTTCTCACAGTTCTGAAGGCCAGAAGTCCAAGGTCACGTTCTGGTGAGGACCCTTTTCCTGCTTTATACCGGCACCTTCTCACTGTCCTCAGATGATAGAAGGGGCGTCTCTTTGATAATGGCATTAATTCCATTCCTGGAAGCCCCACCCTTAATCAGCTCCCAAAGACCCCTCCTCAATTTTGGACATTAGGATTTCAACATATGAATTTGGGGGAGACACAAACATTCAGATCACAACAGACAAGGAGATGTTTTGAAGAGAAGATATAGCAGACGGGCCTGTGGTTGCATGAGGGAAGATGACATCTTCATTTTGCCTAATGTACATCATTTCAGCATATTTATGGTGCTCAAGTGGGAGTGATGAGTGTCAAATTAGTATGTAATTCACCTGAGCCATGAATCAGCACGTTTTTGTAAGAATTCGATTGAATACTGTTCAGTCTCATGTATACTTCAGTTTGAAACTCCTGGTGAGCATTCATTACTTTTATTTAGTATGGTGTCACATGAAGATAAGTATAGATGGGTCCCCAACTTACGATGGCTCAACTTACAACTTTTTGACTTTATGAGGGTGTGAAGCGATAGGCCTTCAGTAGAGACTGTATTTTGAATTTTGAGTTTTGATCTTTTCCCGAGCTAGTGATACAACAGGGTCCAATCCTCTCGTGATGCTGGGCAGCGGCATGAGCCACAGCTCCCAGTCAGCCCCTCCATCACCAAGGAAACAACCAATGCACTTACAACCATCTGTGTCTAGACGCTCACTCTGCTTTGCGCTTTCAGTACCATATTCAGTAAATTACATGAGATATTCCACACCTTTGTGTTAGATGGTTTTGCCCAACTATAGGCTAACGTAAGTGTCCTGAGCACATTTAAGGTAGGCTGGGCTAAGCTATGATGTTTGTTATGTTAGGTGTATTAAATGTATCTTCAACTGACGATATTTTCAACTTACGATGGGTTTATGGGGAGTATCCCCATTGTACATCAAGAAAGATCTATACTAATATTTTCTTATAAAAATACTGGCAAAATATAGATGATAGATCAGATTTTGGCCAATTTGGCAAATACATTTTTGTGTCAATGAACTGTAAAACTTAATAGATGAATTGGAGAATATATTTCTTTGGTTGAATAGTTGCCTTCAAAATAACACAAAAGGATTATGCACATGTTGGTAAGGATAACCCGAAGAAGCAAACAGCACATAAAAGCCTTTGTACCAGGGAAGATGGTTATGCTATAAATACCTTAAGATGAGTTTTCCCTTGAGTGATTGTTTTGTTATCTGGTATTAAGTAGTTTTTATTCAGTAACTTTGGCTCTGTTCCCTATTAACAAATATTTATTGTGTTTTCACTTAAACTTGACTTTGAAAAGAAATGGTAAGAAATTTTGTTCCTGTTAGTTTTCTTTTGTAAATAAGTATTTATCCACAGCATAAAATTTCCGTTTGAACTGCAGAGACTTCAGATGGAAGAAATGCTCTAAGTCACAGCATATTTCTGTGGTATGGTTGTTCACTCAAAGGTCATTATAAAACATATGCATTGTAATAATCATTAATAAATAAGTATATAAATAAATAAAATGTCACATACAAATACATGCATATGTGATACATGTATATTTATTCTAAGTGTGTGGGACATCTCTTTTAAAAGATTCCAATTTTACTAAGATTGCCCACTTTTAGAGCAACTAAAGCTGTAGGCAATTTCTAAGATATAATTCGATGGTCTGCTCTTCATGATTTTTCCTGTGATTAATTAACTTTGGTTATGTATGTGAAAAAACTGAAAAAAGAAATTGAGTGTTATGCACAGACTTTTTATAATTAAGACACTAATACCCAAACATTTATTACATTTATTAAACTAACAAAATTACTAATTGCTATAAAGTAAAATAGTCCATGTTAAACATTTTTAATTACCTTTGACTCAGCAAGTAATTTCTAGAGAATTATCCCACGGCTGTTTGTAACGCTTCGATACTAATGCTATTTATCTCAACCCTGATTATAAAAGCAAAAACTGAAAATAACATAGATGTCCAGAAACGGGGGGTTAGTTAGATATTCTGCTGTAAAAGACAATGTTCATGCTACCGTATTAAGTAAAAAGGGAGGTCATGTCTGCATCCTTTGTCCAATCTGATTGTGTTATTTTCAATTCCTGGCACAGATACATTCAACGTCCATTTAGTTCCTAAATGTAAGGAATCATATATGTTATGTCCATACCGATATATGTACATATACACATGTATACATATCTATGTATAAAATGTATCGATATGTACTTACATGCATTTTTATATATATCTTATACATTTTATGCACAGACATTTTATACGTATGAAATTAAAAGTGCTGTGAATCATTTAATATTGTAAATGTTCCCTGAGAAAAAATGCAAATGTTGAAAATACCATGAAAATTCATGAATGCTTCTGGAAACATACATCAGAACACAGAGAGAAGGAGGAAAATGGATGGCTGGCACCACTGGGAAATAGTGCTTTGTTATCCGAGAACTTGTCTTCGTGCCTCGCAAGAGAGAATTAATTTGTCTTTATTCACTTACTTACTTATTTTACCTCATTGTTTCCACTGATTAAAACCTCCCGAGCCTCTGAAGCCAAGTCTGTCTCTGATGTTGGCAGGGGTACAGCCCACAAACCTTCCTTTGCAGTCACCCTTTGTTTTGAGGATATAAGGCAAGAAATGCAGAGAAACACTTGCCTGGACCTGAACTGCGTAGCCAACGTTTGTTAATTTTGGTTGGTTGTTAATATTCGGGACTTCCAGAGCGTAATCTCTCTTGCCCAGGTAAAAGGGTGGTGCTGTCTACATGTAATATTAAATCCCTTTAGCTACACAGCGACACTGTTCTTTATATATGTATATATATATGTTTCTTTTCTCCTTCCTTTTTTAAAAGTCTACTTTTATCTTTGAGTGGAAAGTGTGCCTCTTGTAGACAGCATATGGTTCACCTTTAATTTAATTCTTGATATAGATGGATTTGCATCTACCATCTTAGTTTTTGGTTTCTATGTCTCATATAGTTTTGTTTCTCTATTCTTCCTTCGTTGCTTTATTTTATTAAGTGAATATTTTCTGATGTAGCATTTTAGTTTCTCTAAATGATATTTTCTGAGTTTTTTTTTAGTGGCCACTCTAGGGTTTATTATTTACGTCTTAATTTATGAGTCAGCTTCAAATTTACCCTTGCATAATTGCAGTTATATAGAGAAACATTGCTCCTTTATAGATCTTTTTCTTCCTTTTTTGTGATATTGTTATATCTATTATATATATTAATGTTACAAACCTAAGAATTCATTGTTATAATTATGACTTTATCATCTGTGGTCATTTCCCTAAGTGCAGGAAATGGCTTTGTTCTCCCCACCTCCTTTGAGCTGTTTTTGGCGAGTTTATTACATATATATTACATTTCTATATGTGATAAGCCAGATAGTACATTATATACATATTATTTTATACAACTGAAAAATAACAAAGAAATGAGAAAAATGAGAAATATGTATTTATACTGTTTCATACAATGACAAAATTACCTTTATTTGTGCTTTTTGTTTTTTTTGTGTGTGTGAATTCAAATCTGTAAGCTGGGGCAGGATGAGAAATGAGGTCCTGCTCCTTCAGGGAAGAAAGCCCTTTTGGCTGTAGGCTGGGGGCAGGGAGCCCTGTGTTGTTGGTGGCAGCTTTCTGGAGGGGAGTCTGAGCCTTGCTGAACTGGGACTGGGGAAAGAGGGTGGGGTCATGGTTCATCTACCACAGAGTTTCTTACTGGAGTTTCATAGATTTTCTTCACTAGATGTGTCTTCATTTGCTATTTGCCCTTAGGACCATTTCCAGAAGCTTTCAATGGTTTTTTAAAAATAATTCTCATCAGTTTCCTTGGAGAGCAGTTCATCAGAGTTCCCCATGCTATCACGCCAGGAGTTGATTTCCCCTGGCCTTCATTTCTGAAAGATAATTTGCTGGCTATGAGATTCCTGGTTGACAGACTTGCTTTGAAACTTTCGTCTGCTGCATTAGACCTCTGGGCTCCCATCAAAGGCAGTTTCTATTTTCTACCATTTTCCTGTGTAAGGGTCACACTATCTTGTTTATTTGCCTCTCTCTCTCTCTCTCTCCCAGTGAAAGCTGGGCGTTTAAAGTAATAATGTTGTACAGCTCTGGATTTCGATTAGTGCCCCCTTCTCCTCTCCAAGGGCTTGTTGATGTTGCTGGTTTTGTTAGTTTGTTTGGTGGTTTGCCTGGACTAATTCTGTGAAATCTACTTCCTCCAAAGTGTGCTGCCTGTGATGTCACTGCTCAGCTTTTTCCCCCCTTGTTTTTATTTTTAAGCCTGGATTCCTAGAAGTCACCAATGGCTCGGCATAGCTTAATGTTCAGCCAGTGATTGGCCAGAATTTACGACCTTTGTCCTTTGCTGATAGATCTGTGTGTACCTTGGGGAGTGATTTCAAGCCTGTCCAACATTCAGCCAGGGGCTAGTAGCTTTCAAGTGCCCAATCTGGCTTTGTAATTTAAAAAAAAATTAGAGAACATTTACTGATAGAAAAGTAAATATAAAATATAACCATGCATTGAGAAGTTTCTCACAGTATGGAATTTGTTGCCCCACGGTTTATCTAAAAACACAACTGTGAAACTCAATGCACTGATTCTGCAAAGAAAAATGTTTTTCTAAAAATTACATGGATGTGACAGAGACTGTATCTTTAAAATAACAGAAGCAGGAATTGATGTGAGTTGTCCGACTAAATTTTATGAGACCACCAATTATTACAATGAGACTCTAATAAAAAGTGCTCTGGCAAGCAAGCCACACGAGTTGCTGGCAGCCTCGGTTTGTTCTAGGATAAGAGGCAGGTTTCATTCTCTTTTGAGAGTCCCGTCATTCAATTCTACTTCCTCTGGAAATGAATTTCCCACCACTCCACTCTAAACAGAGTTTTTTTCCTTTACTTTCTGTCCAACTCATCCCTGGGTATTTTGGAGTTCTTGAGCATTCTCCAAAGTGGGGATGCCCTTTGTCCTTTGACTTTTCCACTGGTGGAGCAGGTGGTGCTGGGGAGAGGGCTCCATTGGCGTCTATGTACACTGAGCTGTTTGGCTCTGTTACTGACATTGAAGACAGAGAAATTAAGGACCAATGCTCAAATCTTTCTCCCAGAGTCCCCTTGGGTTGGTGAGCTTTACCTGCTGTGCAAGGAAGTGTGTTTGCAAAGAGCTGTAAGAAGCTCCAGGAGGCTGAGCCATCCCGGGGAATGGTCCTCACTATGGGTCAGCTCTCCACGTAGGGCACCGGCCTTTGGTCTTGGGGCTTAATGGTTTGTTAAGGATTTTGTTTTTCTTTGAGAAACTAGATTTCATGTTCCTTTTTGAGTAACCTTTATTCCTCATCCTGGGGTTGCTTCAGTGTAAAATAGGGGAGAGAATCCTCTTTGCATCTGATTGCAGATGACTTCACTGTGAGCTCTTATGGCCCATCTGCCGACACTGGTTGTCCCTCTGCTGCCTGCGGACTCTGAACTCTGTAATATCCTCAGCCTTCAGTGTCTGCACAAGGACGGGAAATGAGCCTTACTGGCCCCAGGGGGCCATTTGCTTCCCCATCCTCTAAATTTTCCCCTAACTCTGGCTTTAGTTTTCAACAAACCTTAGCTGGTAGCCAAGAAAAATACTTTTAAGAACACCCCTTCAAAACTGAAAGGGACAAGAATCATAAATTAAAAAAAAAATTATAACAAAGCAGGAAGTCTAATCTTATAACCCTGTCCCCGCCTGTCACCTGTGCAGGGGCCCTGAGGGTGCCCTCCACCACCCCCAGAAGCATGTTCCTGGGCCTTGGGCACATGGCATGTGCAGAGGAGGAAAAAATCCTGGCTTTGACTTGAGGCCTCTCACTCAAACCTGAGAGGAAAATCTGTGCATGAGTCTCGGTTCCCCCAAAGGAGAGAAAATGAGAAGGCACTTCCTATCCATTAAAGTATCCAAAACATTGCCGCGGGAAAGTTAAGCTGGTCCAGATGCTAAGTACGTTAAGTAAAGAAGCTCAGAAACCTTGTAGACTGCCAAAAAAATGTTAGGGTCGTACTTCATCTTGGCCGTTGCCAGTTGGTTCTATGAGCAGCAGCAAACTTGCCTGTAAAGATCAAAAGCTAAGCTCGGGCCCTGGGAAGCTGGCCCTTTCTCCTCATTCTTGTTCACGCAAGGAACATTCTGGAAAAGATGGGTGGGAGTCAAAGATGTCCAGAGCGCCTCCTCCAGGAAGGAGAGGCTTACAGCTGGAGGAAGCAGCCCACTGTCCTGAGACAGGGCCACTCTTCAGGGTTCCACTTGCTGCCCTTGAGGACAGAAAGACAAGGAAGCAATAAATCAGTGCAAATAAGTTTGCTACTTTAGTAAAAGATATCAAATATCAACAAATGCATAAGTAATAACAGAGGCATTTCTTGCCCCATTAACATTGTAAATGAATTACATATTAAAGCCCTGGCCAGTATCATTTACAAAGCACCCTACTACATAGGCTTTGTTTTTGTGCTTAGTTATGTAACTGCACTGCATGTCCTATGATCGTGGAGCAAGAAAAAAAATAACTGAAACATGCTGGAGGCGTGTCGGCAAAGTATGGGAGCTTGTGGGCAGGCAGTGAGATGCTATCTCAAAAACAAAGGTCTGAACCTTGAGGATGGTTCTAGGTATACCTGTTTCCTTCAGGGGTATTTCATAGAAAGTATAATACAAAGGAGTATCAAGTTAAACAAAAAAATAAAATCTCACCATTTGCCTACATTAAGACATACTAGGTTTTATAGATTAATTTCATTCCCATGAAATAATCCCTTTAATGGTATCATTTTGCTGATTCTACAGGAAGTAGGTTGTTAATAGAAACCTTAATTTTTCATTTTCATTTTGATAAGGTGGATGTTCAGATTGTTTTCTCCTTTCCGGATGTGACCTTGCATCTTATCAGAAGGAGGATGTGTCTTTCCTTTCCTTTTGAACTTTTTTAAATAGGTAGAGTAGCGTCTGAATTACCAGGTGAGGTCTACTGCAGATAACTTCAGAAAGATGTGGCAGAATCCCTAGGACCATAAAAGGCACCCCCTTTCCTTGTAGCACGCTGCATTCCCATCCACCTAATGAATGCTTTTCATCAGAAGACACAACGACCTTGGATTCCTGCCTTAATTGAATTGGTACTTACGGTGGACTGGATCATGTTCAAAGATGGCAAGATTAGATACTCATTTGTGCTTGGTTTTTCAAATGGAGCTTTCTGAGTTTTCTCTGTTCAGTATTCACTACAGTTGAGTGGATTTGGGGGAAAAAATCTGTATCGTATTTGTGTAAAATTACAAAATATCAGTGGTCTAGATCTGCTATTATACTCATATGCTTTCCCTAATTTTCTTTTTATTGCCCTTTGCATAATTGGAAGGCAAGACAGCCTTACAAATTACAGGGGCCACTGACAAACACAAACAGCCACTAGGCACCAGGAGGTCCGCGTTTCCCGCGGTTCCAGCCTTCGCGCTGCTCCTCAGAAATGCACCCACAACTTATTTACAATTGCAGATCCCAGGGAAGAAACAAGGATGCCTGAACCTACTGGCCAACGTGTGGAAGGGAGCCCATGTGGCGAAAATGAGAAAGCAAAAAGTATTCATGGTTGAATCTATTGGCCATATTGTTAAGGTCAAAAAATCTAACCACCTAGGGCCAGATTCAATAAAAATCTGTCTGGGTTTTATGCCAAGCCAGGCAGGCCTGGAAAAATCAATTTTCTGGAACTTGTAAAGTCTTCCCCAGTCGAGGCACAGTCAGCATTCCTCTCCATTCTTACTCCCAGAGCTGGCGGGGGAGACGCTGGGGAGGCCGGGGCAGCCTCAGGGCTCCGCAGCTCCACGCAGGTTCCAGGAGAAACTTGGGGAAGAGAAAAGGGGGGAGCACGTGACTGTTGCCCATTGTCAAACTATACCTGTGCATGCCTCGCACAATCAGGCTTCATTCATTCATTTTCCCATGTATTCATCAAACACTTGGGGGGCTCCCCCCTGTGCTAGGTACTCTGCTCCGGGCTGGGAATATCAAGATGAAAACACACGGCCTCTGTCCTCAACAAGGCCACGGTGTAATATAGAGTCATAAGGATTCTTTAAAGGGATGCAGAGGACCCGTGGGAGCATCAAAAAGAGGCATCTCATTAAGTCTGGAGGGTAAGAGCATGTCTGGGAGTGTGTCTCCAAGGGACAGGTGAGATCAGCCTTGAGGTTTGGGTATAGAACAATGGCTGGGAGAAGGTTGAGCCTCTTTGAGAGCATCAGGGGCAATGATGTGGAGCTGAGCGTGTGTGCGTGTGTGTGTGTGTGTGTGTGTGTGTGTGTGTGAAAGAGACAGACAAACAAAGAGACCGAAAGACAGAGACAGAGAAAGACAGAGAGACAGAGAGACCGAGAGAGAGGCAGAGAGAGGAATTCCCAGCCATGTACAGAAAGTGAGACAGAGGCAGAAGGACTGGAGATGGAAAGCTAAAGCCACCCACATGTTTAAGCAGAGCAGGTACACGTTATCATTACATTTGAGGAGGAGCCTGGAAATATGTGGAAAAAGAACTGGAGCAAAGTTGCAGCCAGAGACAGAAGAGAATGGAGTTGGGGCAGATGCGTTAATAGCTTTCCCCTGATGGACCCATGGGACTGGGTGGAGAGGCAGGACCATATCTCAGTCTTGTTGATTAGATGACAGGCAGGGCCATGCATCAGGCTGGGGGTGGATGTAGGGGGACAGGTGGGTGTGGAGGGCAGGAGAACAAAGTGGGTTGTGTGTTTGTGTTAGAGGCATTGGTGGGCAGCTGGGAGCAGCATCCTGGTTGAGGATAAAGCGAAGGTCATCATTTTGTGGGTGATGGTTGTAACTTGAGGTGTAAATGAGGGAAAGAGACCAAAGAAAAACATTGAGTAGAAGGAGATAAGTCTTGAGGAAAAAGCCCTGGAGAGGACCCGGGTCAGGCTGACATGGTGGCGAAATTCAGAGGGTCCCTGGACGGTGGTGTAGAGGGAGGAGACCCAGCGGAGAAGAAGGTCCCTGAATGTAAGGGAAGAGAAAATTCCAGGAAAGCAGGGGCTGATTCACATGCTGCAGGAACGTCAAGCAAAGAAAGGTATGTGTAGCCGTCCTCAGATGGGCTGGGCTGGAGGCTCGGTGACAAGCGGTCCGTGACACGTAAATCTTCTGGAGGCTCTGTTTAGTGTCATAAGCACATCTGTCATGATCAGAAAGGGGATCAAGCTGGGGAAGCCCAGAGTGTGGCTTCTTGAATCTTCAGTTATTCGTGGGAGATGGTTTCGTGTGGGTTGTGTCCTGTCAGTCAAGGGGAGAGTAGTGTGCGGGCTTATCAGCCTCTTATATCTCCAGACTTAGCACCCTGTGACTCCAGCGTCATTACCTTTACTAATGCAAAAATGGCCTCTTCACGTTCCCTCCAGGTCCTGCTTCTCACTGTGCCATCTGCCGTCTGATATAAAATATGGTATGAGATGGCTTGGCAAGACCGTGAGAAGTGGAGTGGGATTTGCTGACCTGGTGGAGATTTTATTCTTCTCATTTTGCCACATTGAATCTGAAGATGGGATATGATGACACGACATCTGATATATCCAGGGACTAATCTCTACGTGCTCTGAGATTTTTCATAGGATATGCTTTAGGCTTACTGGTGCCAATGATGCCAGCGCCCCATCACACCCCCTTGACACCCGCTCTTTCTGGACCATTGTTGGTTCCTCACCTCAAACACCTGGGACTCTTGGCCTGAGAGCTTTCCCTACCCCAGAGCTTCTTAGCCCGTGCTTGGGGCAGGCCAGAAATGCTGAGGAGTTCATGTCCATCCTTCAGGAGTAGCCCTCAAACAATAAATGCTGGGAATTTGTGGGCGTGCCCCAGCAGCCTCGCCTCTGAGGTCTCCCGGAGGCCCTCAGCAGATTAAGCTCCAGATGCCCGCGGTAGAAGTGGTCCACGTCCTTTGTTTTATTTGCTACCTTCCCTTCCCTGTTTCATTTCCATGCTCCCTTACAAGTGGTTTCTGGGATCACTCGTAAATTTATTACCGGCATCCCGTTCTCAGGGTCCACTAGTGGGTAAATCCAACCTCATTGCCGACCGATCTCAAACTCAGAAAACTCATAAACTTGAGTTGGTAAAATTCAGGATGAAAGAAGGGCACTAGGACCATGCCAGGTATAATAGGAATGAATTTCTCAGGCCCAGGTCTGAGAAGAAGGGAACCTTATTTTTCTATTCTTAAGCTTCACTTCTGTCTGGTGCCTATTTTCGTCAAGTAACAAGAGCTTAATCCCACGCAGTCCTCATGACCTTAATGGATTCAGTCCTCTCCCACCTCTGCTTGTATCTCTGGGGTTGTGTTTAAATTCTAGGAAACTTATGTGGCATCAACTACCAGGAATCAGAGGTGAGGACCTGGTCCCCGCAGGCACCTGTCCACTGCGGCTGCCGGGAGACGCAGGCCTGCTTATGCATCACTGGTCAGCATCCAGCCATGTGCCCATGGCCCCACCTGGATGTCAGTCCTGACACCTGGGTCAGCTCTGTTCTAGACTTCCTGCCCTTAGAGCCTCTTCATCTCCATCAGTTAACGTCCACGTGTCCTTGGCCACATGAGAAAACAACTGGCCAGTATCAGGAGCATGGGGATGCTTGGAGGCTCGGGGAGGACTCCCACTGGTCCATCCATCTAAATATCACCTGCAGCCATCTTTTTCTTTGTTTTTAACTGAGGTATAGTTGACTTAAATATTATATTAGTTTCAGGTGTACAACATAGTGATTCACAATTTTAAAGATTATACTCCTTTAATAGTTATTATAAAATATTATCTATATTCCCTGTGCTGTACGATATATCCTTGTAGCTTTTTTATTTTATACATAGTAGTTTGTACCTCAACCCCCTACCCTTATCCTGCCCCCCTCCTTCCCTCTCCCCACAGGTAACTACTAATTTGTTGTATCTCTAAGTCTGTTTCTGTTTTGTTATATTCACTAGTTTGTTTTATTTTTTAGGTCCCACATACGAATGATATCATACAGTATTTGTCTTTCTTTGCCTGACTTATTTCATTAAACATAATACCCTCCAGGTCCATCCATGTTGTCACAAATGTCAAAATTTCATTCTTTTTTATGGTTGAGTAATATTCCATTGCATATGTACCACAGCTTCTTTATCCATTCATCTGCCTATGCACACTTAGGTTGCTTCCATATCTTGGCAATGGTAAATAATGCTGCTATGAACATTGTGGTGCATGTATCTTTTTGAATTAGTGTTTTTGTTTTCTTAGGATAAATACCCAAGAGTAGAATTGCTGGATCATATGGTAGTTCTATTTTCAGTTTTTTGAGAAACCTTCATACTGTTTTCCTGCACCAATTCACACTCCCATCAACAGTGTACGAGGGATCCCTTTTCTTCACATCCTCACCAACATTTATTTGTGGCCTTTTTGCTGATGGCCATTCTGGCAGGTGTGAGGTGATATCTCGCTGTGGTTTTGATTTCCATTTCTCTGATAATTAGTGATGTTGAGCATTTTTTCATGTGCCTGTTGGTCATCTGTATGTCTTCTTCTGAAAAATGTCTACTCATATCTTCTGCCCATTTTTAACTGGGTTATTTGTTTGTTTTGATATTGAGTCATATGAGCTGTTTATATATTTTGAATATTAACCCCTCATCAGCCATATCATTTGCAAATTTTTTCTCCCGTTCAGTAGGTTGTCCTTTCATTTTGTAGATGCTCCCTTGCTCCCTTCATGGACAGCCACATTTTTTTTTTTTTTTTTTTGCAGAGACAGTGAAATTTATTTAAATGCTGTGACAGTTATAGCGCATACTGCTGGCATACTCATAGTCACAGCTTATAAAGGAAAAAACTAAACTTTTAAAGTCAGCTTTGAAATAGACGCATTTCATCAATACATTCACTAGTACGTCTGTTCTTCTAAAACAGGAGGAAAGACAGATACTGAGAGTTTTGTTTAAAGAACAAACTCAACATTGGACAGCCATTTTTAATTCTGCTAATTTCATGTCACACTAAAGGAATGGGGAGACCTCTGGATCTTGCCACCTTCTCAGGCCCCCCTGAGAAGCAAAGCCCAGACAAGGCAACTCTGTTCTTTCATCTTTCTTGACCTCTCTTCTTGCTGCCAGCAAGTTCTCCACTGGCTGGTGGGCAGGACAGTTAATGCTCCCGCCCCCAGAGCAGCCTTAGGCCACCAGAAGATGGAGTGGCGGGGGTGGGGGGGGCTGGGGTGGGGGGGGGGAGGCAAGTAAACTCCCCAGCTTCCTGGACACCTTCTGGTGGGACAACTGAGTGTGTTCTATGTGTTCTGAGGTGTGTTCGGTCCCGTGGATTGAGGCCCCCGCGCCCACAGCGGGTCATGCTGGTCAACACTGTCTTTCTTGGCATCTTTTCTCCTTCCCTGTCTGGCCTCCCAGCTCTCCCTCCTCAGAGTTCTGGGATCACCTCTCAAAGCAGCTCCCCGTGCCCAAGTCCACGTTACAGGGTTGCTTTTCACCCAACCAAAGATGCAGCCTCTCCCACTTTGGGGTCTTTCAGACACATGTGGCCATGCCCACCCTCCCTGTTTGCTGTATGGAACACGCACTGGGGTTTGTGCCCACGAGAGGCATATGGTGGCAACAGGTGTCACCAATGCTGAGCCGCCAGATTAAATTCTGTGTTTGTTTCAATGAAACGTTGCCTCTGTTGGCAACACACCTGCTCAGCAGAACCCCCAGAGGAGGGTTTGCTTGGACTTGTAAGACCTGTTCCCTAAGGGCTGGGAGAGGGGATGGCGTTGGGGATGGATGAGGAGTGAGTCTCAGCCGGTCAATAATCCAGGTGTGGGGCGGGGGAGGACAGGTGTGTGTGTGTGTGTGTGTGTGTGTGTGTGTGTGTGTAGGGCATTCCACAGTGGAAAGATAAGAGGATATTTCAGACTCAGGGAGAAGTCAAAACACACAATAAACCCAAGAGTGAAGTGCGCCTTGGGTTCAGTAGCACGTGTGGTCGGCCTCCGGGAATGAGCCGGCCACCGAGACCAGGTGTGACAGCAGAGGCAGTGAGGGCGACACCCTCCTGTTTCTTGTGCTGCACACTTAGGGGCCAGGCAGGGGGAGGACAAGCTAGGTGGGCCCTGAGCACCAGGCGTCTCTGATCCATGATCGGGGACCACTGTCCTTCTGGGCTGTCCCCTCCCGTGCGTCCTGGGCTGGCTCCCCTTGGGGGCAGCAGGACCACTTCCTCGTTTTCCATCTGGGAGGCTGGTGCCAGGACAGACCCCGCAACAGGGCGCAGCAGCTGTCTGCTGGTGGAAAGCCCAGGTCACCTTGCCAAGCGGACAACTGGGCTTCATCAATTTGCCACGGAGGCACAAGGCCGGTAACTCACCATGAAGCTAGCAGAGCAGAGAAAATATTTGCCTAAAGATTAGCAGAGGAGCCCCTCTGGATTTCCAGCGTGCAGGACCTGAGAAGCTCCAGGCTTTAAACACCTCAAGCCAGAGAGGGGGGACCACAGGCCAGGCCTGTGTGTGTGTGTGTGTGTGTGTGTTCCATCCCTGGTCACACCAGCACCTGGAGGTGCTGCACAGGCGCAGCCTCTGATCGCTGAGGAGGAGCCAACTTTATTAGCAGCCGGTCAGACGCTTGCTGCTGCTATGGAAACTGGGCGGGGCCTTGGGGAGCCGCTCCCCGGGGCTGAGCTCTGCTGACTGAGTCCTTGGTAGGTTCTGTTGTCCGCGGGGCCTGTTGGTGTTTCTAAGTGAGAACTTCTACTACAGGGAAGAACAGGGATCTTCAACTCCAGGGATGCCCTGGGGGACAGTTCCAAGCAGCCCTGACAAGAGTGAAGTGTCTTTTAAGCCTGCTCTTTTTTTTCTTCTATGTTATTTTATTATTATTTTGTAATTTCTAAAACTTTTTTGAATGAAAGATTAAATTCTACTTTACAATTTTCAAAAGTTTCACACACATGATTTCAAATAATCCCACAATAACCCATTTTTTATCCCCTACACACATGATTTCAAATAATCCCACAATAACCCATTTTTTATCCCCTACCCATATATTGCCCCTCCCCCCTCCCCCCCCCCCCCGTAACCACTAGTTTGTTCTCTAGATCTGAGAGTGTGCTTTTTTTTTGGCTGTGCTGAGCCTCAGGCATGTGGAGTCTTAGTTCCCCACCCAGGGATGTAACCAGTGCCCCCTGCATTTGGAAGCGTGGCATCTTAACCACTGGACCACCAGGGAAGTCCTGAGTCTGCTTCTTTTTTGTTTTATTCACTAGTTGTTGTATTTTTTTATATTCCACATATAAGTGATACCATACAATATCTGTCTTTCTCTGGCTTATTTCGCTTAGCATAATGCCCTCCAAGTCCACTCGTGTTGCTGCAAATGGCAATATTTCATTCTATTTATGGCTGAGTAGTATCCCATTGTGTATATATGTACTACAGCTTCTTTATCCATTCATTTGTTGATGGACACTTAGGTTACTTCCATACCTTGACAATTATAAATAACGTTGCTGTGGACATTGGGATGCATATATCTTATCGAATTAGTGTTTTTGTTTTTTTCGAATACATACCCAGGATGGGAATTGCTGGGTTTTTAATTTTGAAAACTGAGGTTTATGTAGTACAATATTCTGAATACCTTGTTATGAGACAGGCGTGCTCTGAGTTGTTCCGTGTTCTCGTGTCCTTGGCACCTGACTTTGTATCTTCTATGTCTCCCCAGCATGAGGAGCAAAGGAAGGGACAGTGTCCTGGACCCAGGGCAGGAATTGGGTCATTTTGCCTGGTTTGACAACTAAGTGACCGTGTCAACTTGAATTAGTCATCGCGGCTCTATTGTCTTCCTTTTCTCCAGTAACTGCCGGTGTCTGGCTTAGCAGTTTCGCTCTCCTGGTCCAGGGAACCATGCAGGATATTTATTTAGTTATGTCTCTTGAATTTCATCCAATCGGGAACAATTCCTTCACCATTTGGTGGCTTCCTGACTGTGATATTTTTGAAGAGTACTGGCTAGTTATTGGGTAGATATCCCTGACTTTAGGTTTGTCTGATGTTTCTTCAGGATTAGATTCAGGTTATGCATTTTGGGCAAAAATACTGCATAAGGTAACATGCCTCTGACCAGGAGACATGTGGAGTTGGTTTGTCCCAGGATGAGGGAAATCATTCATCACTTGGTTAAGGTGGTTACTATTTTTGTAAATCTGATCCATGAATTAAATGCGCTGTCTAGTTCAGACGTGGTCCTTCTGATCGGCTTCAGCAGAAGAAACGCAGCCTCATGCAACAGCGCCACCTGCTGATAAAAAGGGAACGATTTTCTTAGAATTCAAGTCCCTAGACGTGGCTTGTATTTTGATGCCTTCCAAATGTTACTTAAGGTTAAGTCTAACCTTTCCAGAGATGGGGTTGGTTATATAGTGGAGCTTGGGGTGAAGCCTTGAGGGAGGTTGTAGGGAGACGCTGAGTGGAAGATGATAAAAGAACTTTTCACAAATTGAAATCTAGGGAAGTCATTCCGGCTTGTACATGAGTTAACGTGAATTTTATGCAACAACAATAGCAAACATACGTTGTACATCTGCTTTAATTATTAGAGAAAAGGACACATTGACCGAAAGTAAAGAACGTCCATGGTAAAAATAAAGAGTAAACGCCTCTCTTCCTGGGATGCTCATGCTGGTCCTCCTTTGATGATTACGACTCCCTCCCAAGGTGCAAGCTCGTGCTGACTTGCTGTGTAGGTGCTGGTCTGTGTGTGTTTCTTTCTCCTTGAAATAGATCCTTGACTTGTTTAATGTTCTTTGTGCTGACAAGATAAAAACTGTGCTGGAAACCATGCTTCTCTGGAGCAGTTTCTCAGAGTCATCGGGAAGCGGGCTGCCGGGCTAGTCCTCAGTTTGGCTCAAATTATAGATGATTTATTGATTATTTTTGTTGACAAAGGTAAAGCTTCTGAGGAGCAGAGCTGGGCGGTTCCAGCGCTGTCCCAGGAGCTCAGTCCCCCAGAGCACCTCTCACCCTCCGAATCATGGAAGGCTCCAGAGCTGTGGTCGGCTGCCCCTCACCAGGTACCATCTGAGAGCCCCCTGGGCAGGTGGGGGAGGGCACCCAGCCCTCACTCGTCCTGCTAGAACCACCCAGCCCCAAATCTCACTGCTTATTTTCCTTTCATCCTTATAATGCAATTCCTTATAAGCTTTAACTTGGTCCAGCATTTGCCTCATCGCTTGTCTGGAAATAATAAGTGTTTGTTTCGCTCTATAATTTGAGAGAAAGCCTGGCATTCCCCTCCCACCATGGAAAACACTCTGGAATGATCCCTGTCATCTTCCAATCACGGTGCTCACTGACTAACTGTTTTCTTCAAAGAGATTTTTGATCTTCTCTCTGCTAATCAGAAGTCTGAACCTGAAAATCATACCAGAAAAGTGGGACGGCCCACGTCCAACGTGTTTTCTGTTTCACCACCTGTTTCTGTGATACTCCTTCAAGTGTGGAAGGATGTGAGAGCCACTGAGGACATTCACATTTGAACCGAGTTATTTTTCTCTTGTTATTGGTCCTTCTTCACCCTCAAGAGCTCAAACTTGGTCTGAAAGTGGAGGAGAGAAGGGAAAGAGGGGAAGAGGATTTTGGTTAAGAGTTAAGAGTTAGAAGAGTTAACAGTGAATTTGGTCACCAAAACCAAGAATATCTGAGAAGATCATCTCGGTCTTCATTGATTATATCTGCTGTCTCCATGGATGGAGGAGTCAGCTGAACGCTTAGACCACAGCCGGGATTCCAGGCACTGCATTTACTGTGAACAAATACACACAGGAACCTATATCAGCAGAGAAAACGTCATGGCCACGAGGAAGGATTGGGAGCTCGGGAAGCACTGGGCTTGGGAAAGAGTCAAGATAAAGGGGGACGAGACGGCCGTGTACAGCTATTTACAAGTCTAACACAGAGAGAGGCCAGACTTAACTCTCTTTGACTCGGGCATAGAACTAACACTAAAGAAAGTGAAGTTTCAAAGGGGGTAAGTGCTACCTTATTATGAAAAATAAAACACATTTCTAGCAGTTGGGAGTGTCCAAGAATGGTTTGGGATGCTCTGGGGAGTAGAGTTGCAGCAAAGGTATGTGTGATCAGATCATATGACTTTAATGCCCCATTTACACTGAGATCCTGTAATTCAAAGATCCTTTAGCATTTAATCCATGGCTTGACCCAATCCATGGTCAATTTTTAAATCTTTACATTTTAAACAAATAAGTGAATAAAAATAAATCGGTTCGATTCTTTCCTCTAAACCCAAGCCTAAGGTCATGCAATTGACATTAGATTCATTTGTCCTAAAAATTATGTAACACATGATAAAACATATTTATAAAGAAAATGAAGATTTTTTAAGAAGATTTTTAATTTGAACTGAGTAAATTTCTACTAAATGCTTAAACTTAATTATTGTATGTTCAAGTTTAATTATTCCTAGAAAAATTCTCTATTTCATAAATTATTTAGTGGTTATAAAGTTGGGCTCTCTGAATTAGCACTTTGTAGCCCATGGAAAAATCCCAAAGGAGAAAATAAATAAGTCATTTGTTTTTGAACATTTTTGGCTGCTATTAGATTGTATCTTATGAAATTGTTATTTGACCATTTTTAATTAAAATTTTTATTTTAAGAAGTATGGATTCACATGCAGTTGTGAGAAATGATACAGAAAGAGCCTATGTATCCTTTACCCAGTCTCTCCCAATGGTAACATCTTGCGAAACTATAGTACATTTTTGATCTGCAAAATGGCGATTTTATGGGATTCAACCTCATATGTTATAGATGGATGCCAAAAACCACAAGTTTGACTGGATTAGGTTATGTGGATATATCCTAAATTTGTAAAACATTCAAGTAACGTTGACAACATTGAAACCTGGGCCATGACAGTGGTAATGCACGTGGGTTAGGGTGTGGGAGAGGAGGGGTTTCAAGGGAGACTCTTGCAGCAGGAAAACATGGCTGATAGCTGGATTTTAAGAAATGTTGCAGAGGGATCAGGAAAATAAGTACTGGGAAGTAGATGTGGTGCCCTTGGATGAAGACAGATTGGAGGTACAAACACCAGATACAACTCAAAAGCCAGAGAGAGAGAGGGGGTGGGGAAGCAGAGGCATCATGGGGTGGTGCCGGGGTAGAATGGGTGTTCAGTCTGCAGGTTGAGAGGAGGATGCTAACTGAGAGAAAGAAATTGCAGGTGCAGCAGAGACTGGAGGGCAAGGAGCTGGGAGAATAGATAGGGGATTCAACCAGGCTAGGAAAAGGAAAAGCTTTCTCCCTCCCCTGCATGAAGAGAGAGACTAGAATGGGTGAGGGGCCTTTGACATTTAAACATAAAATAGATGGGGACTTCCCTGGAGATCCAGTGGGTAAGACTCCGAGCTCCCAGTGCAGCGGGCTGGGGTTCGATCCCTGGTCAGGGAACTAGATTCTGCATGCATGCCACAACTAAGAAGACCGCATGCTGAAACTAAGACCCAGCACAACATAATTAATTAATTAAGTAAGTAAATATTTTAAAAAGTAAACAGGAGGGAGTGAATTGTAAAATTTGCTGGTTTCCAAATGTTTTAAAAGTAATGTGATCCTTTGTCTTTTTCTGCCCTATAGCTCATGCAGAATGCTAAAATAGGAAAAAATATGAGATCAGGGCTGGTCTTGTTGAAATGAGGGTAACACCCATCTTCAGTCTCTCCTGCCTAGAAGTGGCCCCAGTTTTACCTTCTAAAGCCTGGAGTTTCCACAAATGCATTAGAAAGTAATAGAATCCGTGATGGAATAACATGGGTAAAATGCGTCAACCCTTTAAGCCTTGCTTTTATCAGGCTACGAAATTTAGTTCTCACATGATTCTGTTGTTGGGCAAATAAACTGTGAGACTGCAAAGGATTTCACTGATTTCAAAGACAGACTGAAAGCGACAGAGTGAACTGTAACAGGGATAAATAGGTCGTCTGAATATCATCACGGTAGTGATTAGTCCTATGACCCAGAATGGGAACAATCTGGCCACTGACGAACACCCAAGAGGATTCAGTTGATTGTGAGCACATCTTGAACCAAAATGTGATGGGCTGCCCCAACACAAATGTACTTTTAGCCTGGATTAATAAAGACCTAATATTCAGGTCCAGAAACATGACTGCCCCACTGTACGTGCTGGCTGACCACATCCGCAGTAGAACCTTCATTGTGAGCTCCAGATTCAGGAAGGAGAGAGACAAAGTGAAAAAAAGGTGCAGATGAGGGGAAACAGAACAGGAATGGCCACAGAGTTGACTTGCTATAAATATTTGCTCAAGGAAAGAAGGGGGAGAGGCAGAACAAGAAGAGGAAAAAGGAGGTCGGGAGGGAGGGAGGGAGGGAAGGAGTGAGTGGAGCATATAAAGCGATGACATGTGGTTACGATTTAGAGAATTTTTATTTCAGAAATGGAGATGAATAAGCTTAAAAGGAGAGAAAGGAACTTGTGAAATTGGATAAGAATATGGAGGGTAGGAGAAGCAGATAGGGCTCGTGATGGTTCCACTGCCATAAAGTGTCATTGGAGTACAAGCCATCATCTTGTGGTTGTCAAGGCCTAAAGCCCCTGACCTTACCCCAGATGCTTAAGGGATAATTCCAATGTCCCGCACTTTAGTTCTGTATCCACCACCCCCCCACATTCCCTTGGGTGTTACACACATGCGAGTGTTCCAACATAAATATTTATAGGGCAAAGGGCCTCAGAAAACACAATCCGTGTTTTCCAAATGGTATTCCACAGAACTATCCCAGCCCCTTGCCTCCCTCCTTGTGCTGCCCCTCCCTCCTTCCTTCCTTCTTTCCTGCCTTCCTTCCTCTTCCTATCTCTGCCTTCTCCCCTCCATCTCTTCCTTCTTTCTCTCCTGTTTTTTTTTTTCGTTCTTCTAGCACATGCTCACTGAGGACTGCTATGTCCCATACCTCTCACCTACAATGTTAAGTGAACAGATATGGCCCTGCCCCTGTGAAGCTCATGAGAAAGTGGGGAAGATGGACATTGATCGAACAAGTGTCACTGTCATAGACAGTAAGTTGTGCTTCCTTTATTATTATAGAAGGAGAAGTTGAACATTTAGTCTCACATCTATGGTGGGTGTTAAACCCATAGACCTCTTAACCCTGTTAGGAAAACCAACTTATATTATACACAAGATATAACATATATATATATATATATATGATAAATAAATAAAGTTCTATTAAATAAAGTTCTGAACTAAATAAATGAATATATATATGAACTTTATTTAGTTCTCTGGTCCCTATTGCCCAACAGAATAATTTGATCTATTCATTTTCAGGCATCAAAATCAGTCTAATTTCTCAGTCTAATTCAATTATAAACTTGGTCCATTTTGTTCAAGATTCTTTCTACTCAGGGCTCACACCCTCCTCTTCCTCCTTGGGGTGGTACCTAAGATTCCGGAGCTTAGACCCATTATGGCCTCAGGACTGGTGGGGGTGGGGAGGGATGTAGGTTTGGGCCCTTTGCCAAGACACAGCTCATCTCATCATCGCCCTTGGTGGGGAGCCCTGGTTCCCGCTAGCTCGCCACATGGTTGTTTCCATGGATGCTTGTTGCCACATCCATCTCCATGTGCCCTTTAGACTGGTGCCAGTGCTTCTTCTCTAATTCCCTGAAATTCTCAGAAAGCCCCCTTGAGGGCTTCCCTGGTGGCGCAGTGGTTTAGAGTCCACCTGCCGATGCAGGGGACACGGGTTCGTGCCCCGGTCCGGGAGGATCCCACATGCCGCGGAGGGCCCGTGAGTCATGGCCGCTGAGCCTGCGCGTCCGGAGCCTGTGCTCCACAACGGGAGAGGCCACAACAGTGAGAGGCCCGCGTACCACAAAAAAACAAAACAAAACAAAACAAAGAAAACAAACCAAAAGAGCCCCCTTGAACTCATTTATGAATTTTATCATTCTTTAATTTACCAAATTCAGCATATATCTTTATTAATTCCTTCATTTTCCTTTCATTAGGCTATTTATTCCCTCTAGCTTCTTAGGTTACATTTTCATGTCATTTGAATTTCTTCTTTATTTTTTATTCGTTAAAAAAATGTAAGGTTATAAATGTTATTTTGAGTACAATTTTTACCACATGGTATGAATTGGGATTTATGGTTTTCCAACCATTATTATTTCTGAGGAGACTAAATTGAATATTTAATTTCTTTTTTGACCCTTGCATTAATTTGGATATTTTATGTTTCAGTTTCCAAAGGGTTAGATTTTGTTGTCATTGTCAATGTTTGTATCAATGTCTGTGCTGGTTGCAGTTATAAACATGTGCTTATAAAATTTTTACTTTTAGGAATACATGAAGATTCTTCACGGAAATTCCATCATTTTATATTTTTGTAAATGTTCCATGGACACTGAAAAAAAAAGTTTGTACTGAGTTTGAAATTATAAATAGATATCCAATAAATCCGCGTTTCCTATAAATTTTATCTCCCAAACACATCTCAACTCCACTCCCTACTATATACATCTTACAACCCCAGAACCCACAACCAGAGCAGGGAGCGTCCTGTGTTTAGGGTTTACAGGTGTCCACATTAAGGGTTCTCTGGAACTCCAAATCAAGTAGGGCAGTGGCTGCCACTGGCAAGAGCTAAAGTCGGCCATGCCCTTCACCCCCACTGCCTTAGCACCCTTAGCTCATGTGGATTCTGCTGTCATGGGAGGTGTGGGTCCAACAGGGCTAGTATTTTCCCTTTGGTTAGCCTTTGTCTCGAACCCCAACCAAGAGGTAAAATTATTAGAAGGACATTATTGAGATTCCATCTTTCTGTTAGTTTGCATTTGTATATTACCCTTTATCCATCATTTGGTTTTCAACAGGTGCAAGCTATTTTGTGTACAGCCTTGCTTTCATAGACAGCGATGTTGAGTAGAGCAGTTTTTCAGTCCAAGCTAAGAAACTTTTGTTTTAACAGAGGTATTTAATCCATTTTGGTCTATTGTCTAAATTAATAATTTGATCTCTGTCATTTAATTGGTAATGTTTCTATGATGAATCCTTTGTTTTCTCTTTAACTCATATGAAACATCTCCATTTGAATGTCTAAGACGTATGCCAAATGCAACACATCTCAAACATAGCATTGAGTTCTCTGTTCCCAAAAACCCCTCTGAAGTTTCTCCAATTTCATTAGATTGGTGCCACCTTCAACATACCTCAGAGTCACCTTCACTCCCGTCATTTGCAGAAAACCTACATCTAATCTATCTGTATCCTGTTTGCTCAACACCCAAAGTACATCCCAAAGATGACCACCCTGTCCGTCTTCTCTGCCATAAATCAAGTCCAATCCATCACCATTTCTTGTGGAGCTACTGCTAAATGGTCCTATCTGATTAATTGTACTCAGTCAATACTCACTGAGTTCTTACAATGTGTCAGATGTTTCACAGGTATTAGGGATACATCTGTGGATAAAACACAAATGCAGCTTACATTCTAAGGAATGTAGAGAGACCATAAAGAAAATTGTGTGTGCCTTTATGTGTGTGCCTGTGTGTGTGTGCCTGTGTGCCTGTGTGTTTGTGTGTTAGATAGAGATGATAGTGCTATGGAGAAAAAATATAGAAAAGGGGATAAAGGGGAAGCGTGAGAAAGTTGTACTTTTAAATAAAGTGGTCAGAAAGACATCACTTTGAAGAAGACGTTAGTGTAAAACAAAGTGGGGAAGGGAGTGAGCCATGCAAGACCCAGACACAGAACAGACCTCACGGTGGGCAAGCAGGTGGGGCAGAATGATGAGGTGAGTGCCAGGAGGTCAAGGCAGTCAGGGACGGGCGGCAGACCATGCAGGGCCTTCAAGGCCACAGGAAGGACGTGAGCCTACAATGGACCAGTGAGGGGCAAGCCACAGAGGTTTTTGCTTTGTTCTGTTTAACTTGAAATGAAAACAAACTTTTAAACTTTAGGATGGTTTCAGACTTGCAGAAGTATCGTAAAGGTGGTGCAGAAGCCCCACAGAACGTTCATCCTGTTTCCCTTACTCATCACTTCACTTCACGGTGGTATGTTGGTCTCACATGGAACCAGCATGGCTGGGTTACCACTAACTCAACCCCACACTTATTTGGAATTTCACCACTTTTCGCCTAATGTCCTTTTTCTATCCCAGGATTCCATCCAAGATATCACATTATATCTTGTAGTCCTGGGTCCTTAGTCTCCTCTGGACAGTTTCTCAGACTTTCCTTGTTTTTCATGGTCTTGACAGTTCTGAGGGCAGAATTTTGTACAGTAATCTTCCGTCTGGATTTGCCTGATGTTTTCTCATGACTAGACTGGGGTTATTCCTCATGGTTTTAGACTAAGGTTTTTGAGAGGGAACATTGACCACAAAATATGTAAAATTAAAATACAACAAATAACATCAAAAGCACCCTCAAGGGATTATAAGGTGTATTTCTAAAAAAAATCATTAAAGAGGAAAACTAAGGAAATGGTATAAAATATTTCAAACAAAATTACCTTATATAAAAACCAGTGGTGTGCACCCTGAGCTGTACTTCAAGGACAAATTTGTAATAAATGACCTAGTATTTCAAATCCAAAAAGTAGAAAGAGGGACAACACAAAAATCTAAATCAAGTAGCAGGAAGGAAATAAAAAAGAAAATGATTTAATAACAAATAAACAAAAAGGAGAGTTAATTGATAAAATCAAATACTGTTTTAAAAGAACAATAAAACAGACAGAGAGAGGGAAAGTAAGCATATAAATAATATTAAGAACAGATAATATTAACACAAACATAGCAGAAGTATTTTTTAAAACTATTAGGGTCAATATGAACAACTTTATACCAATAAATTAAAAACTCACGAAATAGACAATTTTCTAGGAAACTATTATTGTCAAGATTGGTCTTAGAGGAAGATTACCAATAAGGCTCATGAGCATAGAAACAGTAATAAAAATTGAAATGGTGGTTTGCAATATCTCATCCCCAAAGGCTCAGGCCCAGGTGGTTTTTCTAGCAACTATTAACATAAATTCAAAAAACATATATTTCCTATTATATCTTAACTGTTTCTGAAAAAAAAATCTTTTAAAGTAGTACTGCATGAGTCACTTTATAAGGATTGAAGAATACTCTTAAGAAAACTAGAAAATAAAAACACAAAGATGCATGCCTTTGTTTCAGAAATATAAACACAGCAACAAAAAATTATTTCCTTGCTGGTTTCACTTCAGGGAAATACTGAGTCATCTTTGTGGTTAATACAAATTCATCTTTGTGGTTAATACAGTTTAAGGGGGCTCTGATTTTAAGTGTACAATAAGCCAGTGTAATACTTCCCATTAACTTGTTCTATACTTGGCCTGCAGTTACAATTGTTTAAAAAGTGGACATTAAGTCAGGGATTTCTTTCTAAATATTGGGAGGAGTGTTTCAGGAGAGAATAACATATACTAATTTTTGCTTGGCAAAATTCTAGGTTGATACTTTAGACTATATTTTATTGTAAGAAGCTGGGAAATGCTTCACCTTGATTCTTTCCTTTACTCCAACTGGCTATGAAGCTGTTCCAATTTACCACCACTGACTGGATACATCTTCATCATAAAATAAATTCCCATTTGTACCTGTATCTATGTGTTAACTCAAATCCTTCCCATGGATATGACCCCCATCCTCACCTCATTACTCACTCTTGTCAGTGAAGAATGCTTTCAGTCTCTGCAGCTGTAATTTTTTTTCCTCACAAATCAAGGGGTCAAGAGGTAGACAGTTGCTGGTGCCCTGTCTTTAGTTCATGTCTGTCAGGACTAAATTCTCTCAGGTTCTTCTGGCCATTTCAACATGGTGGCAAGATGGCCATTGGGTCCTTGTTCAAGGGGAGAAGGAAGAAAGAGGGCAGAGCAGCATCCACATGCTCTGACCCCATCACAGGACCCAAAGCAGGGTCACGGGGCTCCCTGATTCTAAGGGATGCTCAGTGGGTCTCCAGGTCTCTTAGCATGAGGGAAAGGGGAGAGAATGGCTTTTCTGAGTTCAAAGTCACATATTTTTTGTTATCAGTAGTAATTCCTTCACTTTTCCCTTCTTTATTTTTCTTTTTCCTTTTTCTTTTCTTTTCTTTCTCTTTTCCTTCCCTCCCTTCCTTCCTTCTTTCCTTTCTTTTTCTTTTTCTGAGTTAAAGTGACTTTTATCTGAGTGCAAAACTGACTTTGTTCCCAAGATTTTAAAATAATTTGTGTCATTATTTTCTATAGATTTCTTTTTGAAATGCCAATTTTCTTTTTCATCCAATGTGTATAAGAGAGAATTTTTTAGATTTCCAAGTAGATTTAAAGTTTTAAAATTTATTTCTCATTTTATTGCATTGTGGACACAGAATGTGGTTTTTGTTATTCATGCTTTCAGCACTGATTGAGGAATTTTGGGTGGCCTAAATTATGGTCATCTTGTAAGTTTTTATTGATGTATAAAAACTTTTATTTTCTTATTTTTTTAAGTAGAGTTTGATACCTTTTATACCTCTTGGCTCAATTGCCCCTAATAAGTAAAATGGATAATAAGTATAAGGGATCATAGTTCTAAATATGAGACTACAATTCCAAAGCTTCTGGAGGAAAATATTGAAGGTTGCCTTTGAGACCTTGCATCTATTCTTGGAATAGATGCAAATGCATTAACCACAAAGGAATACAAATTGGGGATTTTGACTTCATCAAAATTACAAATTATTAGTCATTGAAAGACAGGTTTAAGCGGAAATACAGACACAGATGTAGAGAGCAAACTATGGATACCAAAGGGGGAAAAGGAAGTGGGATGAACTGGGAGATTGGGATTGACATATATACACTACTATGTATAAAATAGATAACTAATGAGAACCTACTGTATAGCACAGGGAACTCTACTCAATGCTCTGTGGTGACCTAAAAGGGAAGGAAATCCAAAAAAGAGGGGACATATGTATATGTATAGCTGATTCACTTAGCTGTACAGCAGAAACTAACACAACATTGTAAAGCAACTCTACTCCAATAGAAATTAATAAAAAAAGAAAGACAGCTTTAAGAAAGTGAAAGGCAAGAAACAGACTGTATTCTCAATAAGTATATTTGACAAAGAACTTTTCCCTAGAATATATAAAGAAATATAAATTAATAAGAAAAAGACAAATGGCCCAATTTTTAAGAAAAGGACAAAAGACTACAACAGATACTTCAAAAGAAAGTATCCAAATGGTCTATCAACCCACTAAAAGGTGTTCAAGTATTGTTACTCATCAGGGAAATGCAAATTAAAACACAGTGAGATAGTGTGCACTTCTACGGAAAAGACAACACCATGCGTTCGCAAGGACGTGGGGCAACTGGGACTCTCAGAGATTCCTGTCTTGGAGTTTACAAACCCTTTAGAAAATGGTTTGGCAATTTCTAACAAAGATAAATGTACACTTACCCTAAAACCCAGCCATTCGACTCCTGGGTATATACCTAAGAGAAATGAAAGCAATATATGTTCATTAAATACTTGCACAAGACAATCTGTGTTATATTCATACAGTCAATAGTATACAACAATACAAATGATCAAACTGTTTATATACACAACAACATGGATGGATCTTAAAAAGACTACACACTGCATAATTCTGTATATATGAAATTGCAGAGCAGTCAAAACTGTTCTGTGGTTGACAGTAGAGGTCAGGACATGGTTACCTTGGAGATTGACTGGTAAGGGACATGAGGGGACCTTCTGAGAGGGGAAATGTCTGTATGTTTCTTGACCTGGATGGAGATTACATGAGTTTATACATATGTAAAAATTCATTATGCATTTTACTGTATGTAAACTATGCCTCAATTTAATTAAAAAGTCTTCTTTCTGATGTTTTATCTACTTGATCTGCCCAGAACTAAGAAAGTTGTGTTTAAGGTTCCAATTATTGGTTTAGAGTTCTGTTTCTTTCCCTTTCTCCTTGTGATTCTACAGGTTTTGCTTCTCTATTTTGATGTCAGGTTACTTGGGGTACAGAAAATTCGAATCGTTTTCTCTTCACGGTAGAGGACTATCATCATGATGATTATAAAGTAGGCCTCTCTCTCCAATTTAAATCATTTTCCCTTGAGTTTGTCAGTTATTAATTTCTTGGTTCTTGCTCTCTTTTTACTTCTAATTTACATGGTATGCTTTTTCTCTTCTTTAAAAAAAATTGCGGTAAAATACACATGACAAAATTTGTCATCATTGTTCAGTGTACAGTTCAGTGACATTAAGTATATTTACATTGTTGTACAATCATCACCACCCATCCATCTCCAGAACTCTTTTCATCTTGCAAAACTGAACTCGGTACCCGTTGAACAATAACTCTCCATTCTCCCTTCCTCCCAGCCCCTGGAAACCATCATTCTACTCTCCATCTCTATAAATTTGACTACTTTGGATGCCTCTTATAAGTGGAATCATACAATATTGGTCCTTCTGTGACTGGCTTCTTTCACTTAGTACAATGTCCTCAAGGTTCTTCCATGTTGTAGCAGGTGTCAGAATTTCCTTCCTCTTTATGGCTAAATAATATTCCATTGTATATATATAAGACATTTGGTTTATCCATCCACCCATCTGTAGGCACTTGAGTTGCTTCTGCCTCTTGGTTATTTTGAATAATGCTGCCATGGATGTGGGTGTACAGATATCTCTTGTGAGTCTCTGTTTTCAATTCTTATGGGTTTATATCCAGAAATGGAAATGCTGGATCACATAGTAATTCTCTTTTTAATTTTTTGAGGAACCACTATCCTGTTTTCCATAGTGACCACACCACTTTACTTTCCCACCAAGCTTGTACAAGGATTCCAATTTCCCCACATCCTCACACATACTTGTTCTTTTCTGTTTATCTGATAGTAGCCAGCCTAATGGGCTTGAGGGGATATCTCATTGTGGTTTTCATTTGCATTTCCCTAATGATTAGTGATGTTGAGCATCTTGTCATGTGATTTTTGGCCATTTGTGTATCTTCTTTGTTTTTTTAAAATAAATTTTAAAATTTATTCATTTATTTAATTTTTGCCTGCATTGGGTCTTCGTTGCTGCACACGGGCTTTCTCTAGTTGCGGTGAGTGGGGGCTACTCTTCGTTGCGGTGCGCGGGCTTCTCATTGCAGTGGCTTCTCTTGCTGCAGAGCACGGGATTTAGGCACACGGGCTTCAGTAGTTGTGGCACGTGGGCTCAGCAGTTGTGGCTCACAGGCTCTAGAGTGCAGGCTCAGTTGTTGTGGTGCATGGGCTCAGTTGCTCTGTGGCATGTGGGATCTTCCCAGACCAGGGATCAAACCCGTGTCCACTGCATTGGCAGGCGGGTTCTTAACCACTGCACCACCAGGGAAGTCCCTGTGTATCTTCGTTGGATAAGTGTGTGTTCAAGCCCTTTGCCCACATTTTACCTTGGAAGTTTGTTTTTTGTTGTTGGGTTATAGGAGTTTTAACATATTCTGGATATTAACCTTTTATCATACACATGATTTGTCTGTACTTTCCCCGTTCCATGGGTTGCCTTTTCACTCTGTTCATTGTGTCCTTTGATACACAGTTTAATTTTGATGTAGTTTAATTTATCTAATTTTTTCTTTTGTTGCCTGTGCTTTTGGAATTAGATCCAAGAAATCATGACCAAATCCAAGTTTATGAAATTTTTCCCTTATGTTTTTTCTAATAGTTTTATAATTTTAGGTCTTACATTTAGATCTTTTTTCTCCTCCTTTCTGCTTGCAAACATTTCTAATCTTTAGTTCCAGTGTACTGAGGTTTGCTTTTGTATTCAACCTGATAGCAATCATTTGCTTCAGTGGATTTATTTTTCAAATTTATTAGCATGAAAGACATGTTAGGTTTTATTTATGTTACTTCATTTTATTTTTCTGCTTCCTTGATTATTCTGCCCTTTCCCCACCTCCTGCACAGTGGAGGAACACTATCAACCATCAAAAATGAACAACGATGAACATTGTGATTCTGCTCCGTATGTGTGGGGAAGAGTTTCTGTTGCCTTTATACTTGAATAATATAATGAAATCTTTACTAGATTGCTTTGACTACATTTTTTCTCCTCAAAGTTTAACATAGTATTGCAGTATCTCCTGGCAAAAACTGTTTCCAGGTATTAATGAGCCCAGTCTGGAAATTTTTTCCTTTACAGATAACCTTCTTCTCTGCTTGAATGGTTCTTGTACTCCTTCCATATTTCTCTAGCTCTAGTAACTTTTCAACCCATGTTTGGTGTTGATCTTCCTTTATAAATTTCTCATGAATACATTCCTTCAATAGTTACAATAATTCTTTATTGGACAAGCATTGTGACAAGAAATAAGAATAAAATTAAGCAGAAAAAAACAAACTTCCTACATACACAGAGTTTATAGTAAAATGGGAAAGACAGCTATTCACTAGATTATCACATAAATCAATGTAATATGACCACTTAGAGCCTTAATAAGAGGATGGAAACAGCCCAGAAAACCAGAGAAGAATGAGTGGGAATCAACTCATTGAAGAAGAGTATTGGGAGATGCTCAGGGACTTAGCAATTCCATACTTGAAGGCCCCCCCTCAAGCAGGAGGGAGCTTGGTCTCCACAGGGGATTAAAACCTTAGCTGTAACAAGAGTGCCTGGAGATTCAGGCAGGAGTCAGACAGCTCAGAGTCCTATTGGTCACACTGAGGATTTGGGTCCTAGTTATAAGAGCAACGAAAAATCCCTGAGCAGTTCTAACCCTGTTGGCCAACAATCAGATTTATTTTCTGAGAAGACCACTCTGCCAGTGTTGTGGGAAATGGATAGGAAACAGTGCGAGTGGATGTGGGTTTACCAGTTAGAAGTACCTGTGTGGTAGCCCAGGGAGAGACAGAGGGAGCACAGGTAGACGGCTGTGTAAGTGGACAAAGTGAATCAACTTGAAACATAACTAGAAAATGAAATTGACAGAAGTCAGTGCTGAGATGACACAGGAAAACAGAGTTCTCAAAGGTGGTGACATTCAGGAAGGAAGGAACCCTGGAAGGGGATGGGTTTGGGGCGATAGGGGATTATGAGCTTGGTTTTGGACATTTGAGTTTCATCCATTTATTTCTTAACTCTTTCAACAAGAATGCACGGCTGTGTGTCAGGCATTGCTGCAGGTTCAGCAATACATATCTGATGAGCAAGTTTGAAGTATCTTCCCCACATCCAGGAGGAGCTTTCAGGTAGGATCTGGAAGATATGGTCTGGAACTCAGGAAGTAGGTCTGAGGTCTGGGTTGGCACTACACATTTATGTGTTATTTATCCATAGGTGATAATTGAAACTGGATATTAGATGATATGATTTGAGTCTTAGATACTAGGGTGAGAACATTGCATAAGAGGGAAAAATAAAGGACACCTGGGACCACCCCTGAGGAACATCAACTTTTAAATGGATGTGGTAAGAAAAAGACACTAGGACGGGAGCCGGAGAAAGAGCCGGCAGAGAAGTAGGAGGAAAACAGGGAAGAACTGTACCCCAGAATAAAGGTATGCAAAATGTGGAGGTCAGCAGGACTGAATCTGACCAAGAGGTCAAGTCTGATGAGGCCTGAGTAATATTCCCTCTAACATGGAAGTTATCACTGACCCACCAGGGCTGTTCCTTTAGAATAATGGGGTCGGAGGTCAGTGTGGAGTTGGTGAACCGGGAGTGAAAGGTGAGGACATTGAGATGGCATGTTTGGAGCCTTCTTTCAAGGGAGCCAGGAGCCCAAGTTCAAACCTTGGTGCTACCATTTATTATTAGCTGGTGACCTTGGGCAGGTCACCCTCTGTGACTCCATTGTCTCATGGGTAATAATGGGGCGATGTAGGACCTGCCTCATGGAGTGTGGGTGAGGATTGCATAAGACAATACATGGAAAGTACTTTTAAAATTTCCTGGATTACAAGGGTTTAATAAATGTTAGCTTTAGTGAACATTATACATGGAGTCAGAGGAGGTTTCGATTAATAAGTCTCTCCTTTCCTTCCTCCTCCTTCTTCCTCCTTCTCCTTTTTCTTTTCTAATGACAGACTTGAGCATTAGCCTCCATATGTTATGTTTTTATTTATTCTAGGAAATCAAACCCGTTTTGTCCTGACCCTGGTTATTTGGGAAGTGCTGATGATTTTACACCCCACACACACACACACACACACACACACACACACATATTCAAATGGACATTTTTTCCAACAGAGAGTCTGTAAGCCAAGTAAAAATGGTATATATGCAAGCAACCAGTGGTGCCTAAAATTTGATGTGTATTTTATACCAAATGTAAAATAGCTAGCTAGTGAGAAGCAGCCACATAGCACAGGGAGATCAGCTCAGTGCTTTGTGACCACCTAGAGGGATGGGATAGGGAGGGTGGGAGGGAGGGAGATGCAAGAAGGAAGAGATATGGGAACATATGTTTATGTAAAACTGATTCACTTTGTTTTAAAGCAGAAACTAACACACCGTTGTAAAGCAATTATACTCCAAAAAAGATGTTAAGAAGTTTCCGATGAGTATTTTAAAGATGACTTTGACACTATAGTGGTTATTTCTGAAGCAGATACTTTTCTGAAAAATGCTGGTCTTCCGTCCAGAAAAAGGAAAACTATGAGTTGCTTCTCACAGTGAACTGAGTAGAGGCTGGAAGAATCTCTTCTTGCAGCCAATCTGAACTCTTTTACGTAATGAAACTAGGATATGCGTATACATAGGTATACTCATGTATGTATTTCTACTGTTAGTCTATCTTCATCCATTTAACAAATTTTCTTCACATGGCACCTGGCAGAGGACTTGTGATACTAAGGAGAGTGAGTGGCAGACATGCGCATTCGCTGAGGACTTGGCTGCTGGGGAGAAAGGATACAGGAACAGAATTGTCGGAGGTCACAGTGTGAGGGTCTCCTATGATGCTTCAGCTGCACCGCAGCTGTGCGGGGTGCTGCCCCTTCCCGGAGGTCTCTCTGATCCAGGTCTTGGAGGATGAGTTCCCAAGCTGGGAAGAGACAAGGAACACCCTGGGCTCCTGGAACAGTCCGTGCAAGGACTCAGATGCACAGAGGGAAATGGGAATTTGGGAATCGTGAGGACTCCAGCAGCCAGAGAGCACCACTCCTGGGGGAGAGGGGGCGGTACTAAGCCTCCATCAATCTCATTTCTCCCCAAGCATTTTGTGATGCTTTGTGACCATTTTATTTCTACTCCCCGACAGTTTAATTTTCTAGGATACGTTCCCACTAGGGCCTAGTTAGGTAGAATACCAGCATAAGTTTATTTAATAATCATAAGTTGGCTGCAGGCCAAAGCAGTGCTTGTAAACACCTTTATAAAATAAGGAGAACCTTCCTGGATCCTTCAAAGTACTAAATCTGTCTTGCACAAGGCGGATGTTAAATGCCACCCCCCACCCTACCCCGCCACGCCACTGCTAAAGCAGATGTGGAGAATATTTAACATAAGCGATTGTGGTGATAAAATTTTAGAGTAGAGAGTTACTAAGCTTGAAAAACAAGAACAAGTTACAAGAACTTTTGAAGAAATCTGTTTGTTTTTTTTTCTTTTTGAAGGACAGGCAGAAACTCGCTGAGTAGCTTAAAGAGTTTGAAAGTGATACCCCACCTGCATCATGATTTCCACCAAGTCCCTCCTGGGGGTGACGCCCCCCCTGTGGTGTCACTGGACAGGCATAGGCTCTGTGCTTTCAGGGCTCCAGCTTGGTTTTCATGGAGTCAGGATTGGCATCCCTGGCCAGTTGGCAGAGTTTTCTGGAAAGAGGCTGAGTTGAAGGGACTTTGATGCTTTATGTTTCCTGATGACTGTCAAGTGAGGGAAGCCTTGAATGAAGGTTCATGGTTGTGCCATTCTCTGTAATTGAAAATGCTACATAAAAAATAAAATATGTCAACAGTTCCTGCTGCCTGCGTTGCATCCCGGAGGGCTGTGGACATTTTAAGTTATCCCTGCAACTTAAAAGAATTATAACCACAGAGGTTGTGAAGGACAGCTGGTTTGCAAAGCTGCTTTGGGTAAACCTGTCACAGCTCATGAGTAAACAGAATCTGAATACAGACGCTGCACGTAGGGGAAATCAATTGCTTTTTCTACAAAATTAAAGGAAGAGTTTTGCTCAGGGCGATGTGACGATGCCTTGCAACTGTTCTGCATTAAGTGCAACTTTCTTCTTGCTTTCTCGCCGCCCAACTTTCCTTTCTTCTACAGCGAGCCGTTGAGTTTGTGTGCTGTGCACTGGGAATATCTAAACTGGAAATAATTAAAATATATATTTCATTTATAGTGGGCCTTATGTGAGGAGAAGGAAAGATTGCCACAGCTTCCTGACTAGATGAGTTAATGATGTGTTCTGCATTTTCTTAATTTTCCACATTTTAATGGCCTCTGTTCCTTATTTGGGGGCAGGGAACTCTGAGAGGCATGGGATACAGACTCACTCGGGCAAAAACTCTCAGCTCGAAAGAATACGAGGGGATGGCGTGGAGAAAGTCAAGTTAATCATGTGGTTCCTTGACGTTACTTTCCTCCAGTTTCTTCCTTCAGTGTCAGAGCTAGCCTATTATCAAGGATCAGTTTCAGACTGGAGAACGGTTTAAAGCCATTGTGGTATTCCATTAGGGCGTGTTTTTAGAAGATGATAAATAAGTGAACTTTCAAAATGAAGTTCCAAAAATAATTATAAATAAAGGAAAGTACAGACCCCCTACAGAAAAACAACAAACCCACAACTCTGTGTGCATGTGTGCGTGTGTGTGTGTTGTAAATACATTAGATACATGTCCACAGTGGAATGAAGTCATTGGTAGGTTAAGACAAATGCCCAATTAATTTGGACATCATTTTGATGGAGACTAAGCTAGCATAAACAAAGCCAGAAATAGGATACAAAGGCTAAACTGATTATAAATCTTGGGGCTTATTTGTATGACTGGGTTGCATAACTGAAGCTTATAAAGGAAAGAGTGTCCTACATTGAGTTACAAGTGTGCTTTTGGTTGTGGTTAACTATAAAGAGAAGAAATATGAAAGTCATTCACATTTGCAGATAGGAACTCTATGGGGGAAATCCAAGAAATCAGGATGCATTCTTATTTATCCTGTGATTTTTCAAATTGCAAAGAAATATTATTTCTAGAAAGGATTGACTTAAAGATATCTAAAGGCAATGAATCAAAAACTAAAGCACAGGGCTTCCCTGGTGGTGCAGTGGTTGAGAGTCCGCCTGCCGATGCAGGGGACACGGATTCGTGCCCCGGTCCGGGAAGATCCCACATGCTGTGGAGCGGCTGGGCCCGTGAGCCATGGCCGCTGAACCTGCGCGTCCGGAGCCTGTGCTCCGCAACGGGAGAGGCCACAACAGTGAGAGGCCCGCGTACAGCAAAAAAAAAAA